>NC_063365.1:10003327-10128413 GCF_021869965.1 Rhincodon typus
AGTAAGAACTGCCGTTGCTGGAGTCAGAGATAACACAGTGTGGAGCTGGAGGAGCACAGCAGGTCAGGCAGCATCACAGGAGCAGGAAAGTTAACATTTCAGTACGGGACCCTTCTTCAGAAATCATTTCTGAAGAAGGGTCCCGACCCGAAACATCAACTTTCCTGCTCCTCTATTGCTGCCGAGCATTATCCCTTTGTTAAGTGAGAGACTTTTATTTTGCTTCCTAAATTAGAGAAATGTCATTAACACACCTTTTGCAGGGAGATGCTCCCTTCTCTTTGAATTTCCTTATTTGGAACATTTAAGATTAAAACCAATTGCAGGAGAAACTGTCACCTTCAGTTATGAACTTCTCAGCTCCATAGCACAACATGATGGAACAGAGACAAGTTGCAGAGACAGATCACCTTATATGTTTATGTATGATTAGTGTACTGTCATTGCGGAAAAGTGGTTTCTTCGTAACGCTCACTAAAGAATGAAAGCTGATGTATAGAGGGAGGTATTCTGATGGCCTGCCTTTTGATGCGATCTGAGAATGCATCTTGCAAATTGGAGCACTGTCAGTCTGCAATGTTTCACTTCAGAGGCTGGATTGTGCAGTTTTACTTGGAACTGAATTTGGGGTTTCTATGCACAGACTCCATCGGAGTTTGAACATCAGTTCAAGTTGGTGATACTGAATGGGATAGCAATCTCCACCCAAATTGAAATCTTTCACATTATATCATTCAAAAGTATCCCTTAGCCTTTGTGTCTCATTAAGGGGGTGACATGAATTCTTCAAATAAGAGTGGCACCTGCAATAAAGAAGGTATGCACACACTACATAAGCTGGTACGTGGCTAAATATGTAATTCTAATGGGTTGAACATTTAAGTACCTCTTCTTTAGTTTGCATGGGCACAGGGATTTGTATCCATCTCTGAATAGTGGATACGGCAGGGTCAGACAAAGATTCAATTCTAGCCTAGAATCCTCAGCTAAACCACAAACCACAAGAACAAGCTTTGAATGATTTGTAAATGCCAGCAGGAACCTGAGGTTTGGTAAGTGTCAGGTAACTCACCGCTAGCTACTTGTGAGACATACTATCAGAGGTAATCAGAGCTCAGTCACTATAATAGTCACGTCTGGTTGCATTGAGGCATTGTAGGGCACTAGCAAGTCTTGGCATTTTGCTGCATTACCATTGAGAAGTAGCAGAATGTTCAGAAGCTGCTTTTCCAAGTTTAGCATTTTCAGTAAATTAAGTCAGCTGAATACAATGCATCTGGACTTGAAACATTAACTTGTTCTCTCTCCACGGATGCTGCCTGATCCGCTGTGATTTCCAGCATTTTTTGTTTTGAATACAATGCATGATTGATTTATATACAGCGATTTGCTAGTGGGTTAAAAGAGCTTCTTACTCATAGCTTTGTTTTGGAAAGGTGATTTAAAACATCCATACTGCAGCACTTGACACACTTTGCTGATGACTGGACTCCTCAGAGGCACAGAGGTAACACTGAAGTATCTGATTATTCAGCAGGACATTTTTAGAATGAGATAATATGCAATGTCCTCCAGAATTAGAGTGAGCCATTGCTAACTAATGATACAAATAAGCGGAGTTAGAAGTTGATACCGAAACAATGAGAGCATTGTTTATTAGTGTCCTACTGATCAGCCTTACTATAGATTCATAAAAGTTTTAATCGTTTCATAATTTCTGCCAGTGATGACCGTGTCTATACTAAAGCCCTTACCTAAACCTTACTCAGATTCCAGCAATGGGCAAAACTGCCTGTGATGACAAAAATTTGGTGCTGTCTACTTTGTATTTGCTGCTGGATTATAGTCTGTACGTTGAACCCTTAAAGGGAAATTTTAACCTAGTCTCCCCTCTGACTTTCCTTCAGCCCTCTTCTTGTCTTGCAGGATCTGGACAAGAGACAGATACAATGAAGCAAAGGGACTTGCCCAATGAAGAAGAATCAAATCAGAACCAAAAGAACTGCAGATGCTATAAATCAGGAACAAGAGCTGAAGTTGCTGGAAAAGCTCAGCAGGTCTGGCAGCATTTGTGAAGAAAAAAATCAGAGTTAACGTTTCGGAGCCGGGTTCTGAGGAAGGGTCACCGGACCCGAAAAGTTAACTCTGATTTTTTCTTCACAGATGCTGCCAGACCTGCTGACCTTTTCCAGCAACTTCTGTTTTTGTTCAAGAGTCAAATCAGACTGGGAAGGTTAATTCTGTTTCTCTCTCTGCAGATGCTGCTAGATCTGCTGAGTTTCTCTAGCATTGTGTGTTGGTTTCAGATGTCCCATGCCAACCTGACCAAAACACTGATCAAGGACATCCGAAGCCACTGGGATTCTTTATTAAAAATACAGATCATTGGCAACACAGGGGCCTCCAAGGCCTGAGTGGGGAAACAGAGATTGACTTTCTCTTGAATGGAGGGTCTGAAGAAACCTAACCAGGTAAGGTTTCTTGAAATGGAGCAGGACAGACAGACATCTCCCAGGTTTCTAAGGCGTCCCTCCTTGTTTTCAGTTTGTGTGTTCCTGACATCACTGAGACATCCAGTGGAAAAATAAATTGAGTGGGAGTCAGGATGTAGAAAAAGTGGCTTGAGCAAGAAGCTGGAATTCATTACACATCTGATCATGCACCGATTTGGAGATTCTAACTATGAAGCAGTCGTCAGAAGAGAAGCTTATTTCATTAATGAAGCTTTAAGAACGCGAATTGAGAGAAAATAATGAAATTTAAGCAATGTAAGGTGAAAGAATACATTTGCCCAAATTGTTGTAGGCAACAGTATCTCTTACTTAAAGCTGACATATTTGTGCTGGAGGAGCTTCACTCAAGCTAATATTAGAAGGTAAGGCACCTAGGAATGATGTGCCTTGTTACTGCATCTTACCTGTTAACTCATTTTCATAAATGTGTTTTTTGATCATGTAAATCTTAATTAGGACAAATGAGACAACGAGAAATATTCCTATTCCAGCACCCAGTAAGGCATACTTGATTTCTGGAAAAGAGAAGATAGAATATAACTGATAATTATTGGTGTAACAGAGGGCAGGAGGGGTGGCTGCTTTATTCTTGCAGCAATAATGTAACCTGATAGATTCACATTGGATAGGAAAATCCTGCATTCATGTAGCACCTTCAACAACTTCAGGATGTCCCAGAGTGCTTCGCATCAGCAAAATATTTTCAAAACATAATCACATTTGGAAATGTTGGAAACCAAGTTGTGCACAGCAAGCTCCCACAAAAAGTAATGTGTGACTGTTCTTGTACATTAATAGCAGTTTTTCTATGGAAATCATGCATTGCAGGGGAAATTCATACAATCGCTACAGTGCAGAAGGTGGTCATTCAGCCCACTGAGTCTACATAAACCTTCTGAAGAGTGTCCCACCGAAACCCAGACTTGTATCTTATCCCCATAACTCCACATCTACCATGGTTTATCGACCTAATCCACACATCCACAAACACTATGGACAATTTAGCACTTAATAACCTGCACATCTTTGGACAGTGGGAGGAAACTGGAGTACCCAGAGGAAACCCGCGCAGACACGGGGAGAACGTGCAAACCCCACACAGACAGTCGCCCGAGGGTGGAATCGAACTCAGGTCCCTAGCACCCAGAGGCAGCAGTGCTAACCACTGAACCACTTGCCCCCTACCTTTGGGCTGCAGTTAACATTTTTTTATTCATTCATGGGATAAGGGCGTCGCTGGGTAGGCAACATTTATTGCCCATCCCTAATTGCCCAGAGGACAGTTAAGAGTCAACCACATTGCTGTGGATCTGGAGTCACATGTAGATCAGACCAGGTAAGAATGGCAACTTCGTTCCCTAAAAGACATGAGTGAACCAGATGGATTTTTCCCAACAATTGACAATGGATTCACAGTCATCATTAGATTCTTAATTCCAGATATTTTATTGAATTCAAATTCCACCATATGCCACGGTGGGATTCAAACCCAGGTCCCCAGAACATTATCTAGGCCTCTGGATTAAAAGTCCAGCAATAATACCACTAGGCCATCACCTCCCCTTTCGCAGTCTATATGAAAGGAGCATATCAAAAATATATTTCTGCAATATTAAAGCTACAAGATAGCAGTAAGACTTTTTGTGAAGTGTCAAGACTCTGAAGCATAAGGTCGTGGCTACAAATCCCACTCCAGAAGCTTGGACACAGGTTGACATCCACAGCAGGGATGCATTGTTGGAGGTGCCATTTTTCAGATGAAACATGAAACTCATGTCCTGTATGGACTCTAAAAGAGGCATAAAAATTCTTATGGCACTGTTTGAAGAGCAGGGGAATTCTCTCCATTCAGCCAGTCAATATTTCTCTCTCAATATCACTCTCACAGATTTTCAAGTTGCCTTTTTTGGGACACAGCATCAATTGGCAGGCAAGTTCCCAGCTTTATAGCAATTATACAAATGGTTTCCAAAGTGAAGATATTGGCAAGAAATTATGTCTGGTGGCCAGGATTAGATGCCAACATAGCTGCATTAGTGGGACAGTGCCCAGAGTGCCAACAAGGACAAAAGTTATCACCAGCATCTCCCCCACATTCATAGGAATGGTCGGCTAAACTCTGGACTCAGTTACACATTGACTGTGCTGGTCCTTTCATGCTCTCCACATTCCTGGTCATTGTGGATGTCCACTCAAAGTGGTTGGCATGCATAAAGTTTGTTCGACAAACTCAGGGATGACAATTGAGAAGCTATGAGCAGAGATCACAATACTGGGACTCATGGAGGTGATGGTCACAGACAACAGGCCATCATTTACCAGCAGAGAATTTGAGTATTTCCTGAAGCCAAATGACATTTGGCAAGTAAGGACAGCTCCATCCTAACCATTGTCCAATGGAAAGAGCAGTCCAAACTTTGATGTCTTTAAGAAACAGCCAATTGCTTCTCTTGATACCAAACTGTCCCGGTTCCCGTTTGATTATAGGACCACCTCTCAGGCAACTACAGAGATAGCTCCAGCAAATTTGCTAATGGGGAGAAGATTCTGCATCAGGTTTACCTGACTGTTCCTGGACCTGGGGGGAAGGGTGAAACAGCATTAGGAACGTCAATACCAGACACAGGACTCCTCTAAGTGAGAGAGACAGTTTTACCTCAGGTGATGAAATTTGGTACTGAAACCACAGGACAGGCCCTACATAGGTGGGAAGCATGGTCGACACTAGGTCAGGTCCTGCGACGTACAAAGTTCAGGTAGGAGAGGTAATCTCATCACAAACGGGGCAGGATCAAAGCATTCCCGACCCCTCAGAATATCCAGCAAAGCTGTCAGAACCCATAGGACTCCCCCCTCTGCCTAGCTTCAAAGAAACCTCTGCGGATGAGATGGAAAAAGCAGATGTCACAGCTTCACTGTCATTACCGTCTGATGAAGAGGATGAATTTCGGCCGAGATGCTTTGGACACAAGAAGCACGCCATGGTCAAGTACATGCTGCCAGTATCCGAGGCAGAATCGGAGCAACCAGACCTGGTACAAAAATGGCCCAGAAAAGGCTACAGGACAAAGAACAGGGTTACTTCCCAGGACTTAGAAGGGAAGGGATGTAGTGATTGGAACGAAGTCAGCCAGGTGGACCTCATAGAGTATGAGTTCCCTGATCGGACCAGGTTAATAGCCCGAATCAGGGAGCCCTGGCTGACAGATATAAACAGGAGTGTCAGAGGTTCTGTTCACGCTGAAAGCTGGCTCTGAGCTAGCTGGGTCAGTGTCAGATACTATGCACATGTAAATAAAGGGTGACTTGGTGATGGAATACCAGCCTCTTGTGGAGTTACTTCAGTAGGGGCCACCTAAAGGAACTGAACCTACTGTTGCTGGTATTTTTACCTGCAGCAAGAGGGCTGGGGTAAGGGGCCTGTGTACATGGCCAGCTGCCTGGTAGATATGTTCCTTCCTTCTTAATCTCCCAGTGCCCAAAGCAGGGGCCCACTGGAGGTGAGACTTGTGCTGTAGGAAGACACTCCCTGTCCTTTGCATGAAGGGTTACCTCTCACTGATCGGGACAAAGCCTCACTGGTTCTTGAGAAAAAAGGGCCAGGGCAGAGTTACCATCATCTGTAGCCAATTGGCAGGCCCACCACCTCGACCAGTATCTTCCAACGCTCACGGCCTGAAGGGATAACTTTAACAACAGCTTTCTCTTTATTCTTTATTCATTTGCTGTGGGTGTCACCCGTAAGTATTCAAAGGGCAGTCAAAAGTCAAACATATTGCTGTGGGGCTGGAGTCAAATGCAGGCCAGAAATGCTAAGGGCAACTGATTTTGTTCCTGAAAGGAGATAAGTAAATCAGATGGATTTTTACAAAAATTGACAGTGGTCACATGGTCACTGTTAGACTAGCTTTTTTTAAAATTACAGATTTTTTTATTGAATTAATTTCCCCTTCAGGCATGGTGGGATTTGAACACACATCTCCAAAAAAACTGTCATCAAGGATGACTAGTCTAATTACATTACTATTACACCACCAGCACACCTACATTGTTACATTGCAGAATAAAAAGAAATGCTTCAAAAGGAAATGGACACCAAATGCAGCAACTTCACAGCCAATTGATCAGTGCCTGGGAAAGGAAAAGGGGCCAAATTTTGGATTGAACCACTTCACCAGAATGAGACATTCAAGCTGAAGGTGTATCTTTGACAGAGCAGAGAGACTCATCGTCTGTAGCCAATTGGCAGGTCCACCACCTGGACCAGTATCTAAGCGGCATTAACCCTAACTTCCCCAATGAATCACGTTCTTCATTCTGGACTAGGTTACAGAGTAGGTAGGGGTGTTGTTCAGGTTGGAATGCCCTTTGAAAAAGGGGTGGCATGATGGCTCAGTGGTTAGCACTGCTGCCTTACAGCACCAGGGACCTGGGTTTGATTCCAGCCTCGGGTGATTGTCTGTGTGAGCTCCTCCAGGTGCTCTGGTTTCCTCCCACAGTCCAAAGCTGTGCAGGTTGGCCGTGCTAAATTGCCCATAGCGTCCAGGGATGTAGATTAGCCATGGGGAATGCAGGGATGTGGTAGGGGGTTGGGTCTGGCTGGGATGCCCTTCATCAGAGGGTCAGTATGGACTCAATGGGCCAAATGGCCTGCTTCCACACTGTAAGGGTTCTAACTTTGAGAGTAAATCTAATAATGACAAATGTAGTCAAGAGATCAGATACCAACAGTCATGAACATTTTACATGGCTGTCTAATATTGTCACACAGTGGTGTCACACTGAACCCAGTCATGGGGATTATCAGAATCAGGCGTGAGAGAATGTATTTCCAGAAGTTAAACAGAACAATAATTCAATACCTATTTCATCTTCATTCTTAGCTGCTCCATTTGCAGATGATCCTGTTGTGAAGTAGTCTGCAAACATAAAATGAATTTGAGAACATTTGTAAAAATACTCGAAAGAGTAAAGCTACAACTCATCCGCTCAGTATATAATTATCCAGCTTCTTCTTAGCAATGATAACAGCACATTCCTCTCATATGATAGCAATCTGCCAAGCATGCTGCCATTATTGCGTACATCCTTTGATGTAACTGAATTGAAAATTGCATGTACTGAGATAACAAGGTGTAGAGCTGGATGAACACAGCAGGCCAAGCGGCATCAGAGGAGCAGGAAGGCTGACGTTTTGGACCTAGACCCTTCTTCAGAAATTTTCTAACGAAGCGTCTAGGCCTGAAACGTCAGCTTTCCTGCTCCTCTGATGCCGCTTGTCCTGCTGTGTTCATCCAGCTCTACACCTTGTTATCTCAGATTCTCCAGCATCTGCAGTTCCTACTATCTCTGAAAATTGGGTGTTGCGAGTACATGACACACTCCATTCTGATTTCATGGATAGCCCTCATGGAAGCTACTTGACACCCAAGTGTAAATGAGGAAAATCTGCCGCAGTTTGCCTGTAATCTTGGAGGATTGGAAAGGGTTGCAGAGTTGAAGAGGACAAGGCCACAAGGGATCCTGAAAACAAGGATGATAGTTTAAAAGTTAAAAGATTATAGTCTCTAGATGGCTGATAAGCATCCTTCATAATTGGTAACTTGTAAATAGCTGTTAACATAGTATTGAGAAAATCACAGGGTTTAAAGACAAATGTATATTCAGAAAATTGAGATGTAAGAAGCTGTCTTTTTTTTTGCAGTCAGTGACTTCTATCTCAATGGTACCATTTTACCACTTTTAAGGATTAACTCTGCTAATGCTGTAACTCAGAAGAAACATTGTTATGGTTTTAATCTTTCTTGCCTTAACAATACAAAAAGCATAACCAAGTTTACATTTACAAATATCTGGTTGAATTAATTGCCAATTATTTAATTGTTCAATTTTAAATAATTATGCTCCTTGGCTTGTGGTGCGAGCCTTGAGCTGATGGGGTGTATTCTCCTCTGTCTTACAAAGAGAAGGTGGTTCTGAGGTGGCTTTGAAATAAGCTCAGATATGAAAGCATGTGCTTTCAAGTCTCACTACTTGTCCATAAACATTCAACATGCACGGGCACAATCTATTTCATAGCAAGTGTGAAATCCACTTGCAGGAGAGGTCAATGATCCCAAATGCGTGGAAAGTATCTTGCATAATGTATCATTCATGCCTAAACATTGCTGAATGACAGCTTCAATCATAAATTATTTACAAATTCCAGGGGAACTGTTCGATTGATACTGCGAAAGAAACCAACGGCGCATTATGACTGCACGTTCACTCATTTTCACTTTGTAGTGGCGCTACCCAGTACATCGAGAGTATGGAACTCAGAGTGAGATGGACTTTAAGCCCCTGAAGTCACACTGCTTCATTTTGGCGTGTTAAATCTAGATTGCAAAGTCAAGGAGATTGTTGGACCGTAGAGTCATACAGCTCGGAAACAGAACCTTCGGTCCAACCAGTCCATTCCCACCATCATCCAAACTAAACTAGTCCCACCTGCCTGTGCTAGGTCCATATTGCTCCAAACATTTCTTATTCAGGTACTTATCCAAATATCTTTTACAGATTGTAACTGTACTCACATCACCATTTCCTCTGGAAGTTCATTTCCTACACAAACCACTCTCTGTGTAAAAACAAAAGCCTCTCATGTCTTTTTAAATCTTTCTCCTCGCACCTTAAAAACTATGCCACCTTGTTTCAAAATCCCCCACCCTAGGGAGATGACACCTGCCATTCACCTTATCTATGCCCCTCATGATTCTATAAGATCACCCCTCAACCTGCTACACTCCATTGGAAAGAAGTCCCAGCCTGTCCAGCCTCTCCTTATAACTCAAACCTTCCACTTCCGGTAACATCCTGGTAAATCTCTTCTGAACCCTTTCCAGCTTAATAATATCCTTGGACTCTTTTTAATCCTTGCCCCAAATTAAATATTCAAAGGACTGGTGATTCTGTCCTTCTGCTTCCAGGGCCCTCCCACCAACCTCCAAATATTCAAATATCTTTGTTCTGCTGAGAAATACCTGGAGGTTTCTTCCAAACAAAACAAGTGGTGTTGCAGTCAGGCAATATCTACAATCAGTGGGAATATAAGCTTCTACTATTGCTCTCAGTCACACTGTTGTTTATTGACTGTGTTGCACAGCATTACTGATGTATTGACATAGTGTGAAGTGTAGTCACTTCATTCTAGCTACCCTGGCATCAGCGAGTCACGTTGAGATTAGTAACAAGAGGATTCTGAGCATTGCTGCTCAGATGGTCATGAGGAGAGAGGAGAGTAGGAACATTTCTCTGACATTAAGAGGGATTCTAGACCAGGTTTCAAAGCTGACCAAATCTTCCAACGGAGTGCTGGCATTTTAGAAATATGGTTTCAGACCAGAACAAAGTTATACCAAACGCAGTGTTATGACAGTATTTTAGATAGCCTCAGGTGTAATGCAAACTCAGGTATGTTCTCAGATGAGACCCTATTTGACTCTTGCCACTCCTGCTGGTAATAATGTGGTTATAACGCAGCCGTGGGTTGGTTAGCTTAGTTGATCAACAGCATGAGTTCAATTCCCACACCGGCTGAGGTTATCATGAAGATTCTGCCTTCTCTATCTTTCCTCTTGCGTGTGGCCTGGTAACCCTCAGATTAAACTCACCACCAATGATCTCTCTCTAATGAGAGAGCAGCCCTGTGGTACTCTGGGACTATGGCAACTTTGTAAAGCAGCCGGCACAATCTGTGGTCTAGACAATTGTAATGTCAGATAAGATCTGGGATATCTCAGGTAGATCACTACCATCAACCTTTCTTAATGGTATTAATTGAGTTACTGATACCATGCGGACAGATGCCCATCATCTTAGGCAGTTAAGTACGGCATTTTCTTGAGCAATGGATAAGTTTATTCCATGTTACTTAATAACTAGTTGAGTGACATCTAAGATACACAATTCTCTTTTTTGCAAGACATCAGGATCCCCTTAAGAATAAGTGCAAATGACAACTTTAGTTACATGCAGTAAACACAAAGATCAACATCTCAGGAACTGATTAAGACACTAGAGACCTTGTAAAACACTGCTTAATGCGTCCCAGTCCTTTATACCTTCATGGGTGTTGCTTTTCCTCTGTTGTCAGTTAAGTTCATCAGTTCTATCTTATGCAACAAGGCTACCTACAATGTACACTGAGAGCAGGCTATGGGATCATTTTGTTGCACAGGAAAAAACATTTAGACTCTGAAATGGATAAATCCTGGTTAAATTTGAGTGCAATTATTATGACTGAATGAGGATTGATTGTTTGCCTGAGGACTGAGGGACTTGTTATTTAGATTGAATGTGCAGATACATAGCAATTTGAATAAAACATTATTTCACTCAGGATTTAAGTGCAAGAAGTTTTGAGACACGCCTGTATGACTCCAAGCCACTTGGAATTGTATCAAACATCGAAGTGCTCAATTTGGTGAAAGCTGAGAGATAGTTGATGAACCTCTCAAGATATTTAACAAACAGTTAGATATGAAAGAATGGCTAGGTTTGAGTTAATGAAATTCAGATAAATGCGAGATATTGCATTTTGGTAAAACAAACACGGCCAGGACTTTTCCAATTAAAAGTAGGGCCGTGGGTAGTGTCATAGAACAGAGAGACCTAGGGGTTGAGGCACATAATTCTTTGATAAAAAAATCACATGTAGACAGGGCATTAAGAACGCATTTGGCATGCTTGCCTTCATTGATCAGACCTTTGAGTATAGCAGTTGGGACGTCATGTTAAGGCTATACAGGATGTTGGTGAAGTCTCTTCTGGAATACTGTGTCCAGTTCTGGTTGCCCTTCTACAGGAAGGATATTATTACACTGGGGAGAGTTAAGAAAAGATTTGCTAGGGTGTTGACAGGAATGGAAGGTTTAAATTATGGGGAGAGGCTGGATAGGCTGGGACTCTTTTCCACTGGAACGTAGGAGGTTGAGGGGTGACCTTATAGAGGTTTATAAAATCATGAGGGGTACAGATAAGGTGAATTGTAGGAGTCTTTTCCCTCAGGTGGGGATTTCAAGACTAGCGGACATATTTTTCAGGTGCAAGGAGAAAGATTTTAAAAAAGGCATAGGGGGCAATTTTTTTTACACAGAGTGTTTTGTGTGTGGAATGAGCTTCTAGAGGAATTGGTGGATGTGGGCATAGTTACAACTTTTAAAAGACATTTAGACAAGTATATGAATAAGAAATGTTTGGAGGAATAAAGCTGAGAGCTGGCAGGTGGGACTAGTTTAGTTATAGATTATGGTCGGCATGGACTGGTTGGACCAAAGGGTCTATTTCTGGACTGTATAACTCTATGATTCTAAGAAATTCACTGTGGGCAGCAGAGCAGATAGAGATTCAAATAGTGAAGGGACTAAAGCATCAGAAAGGTCCAGGGGATTAGGAGCACACAGACATAAAATGACAACAAAACTATTAGACAGATTATAACACGGTATATTTTTAATTTTCTCTCACCCACTATTAGCATCTTTGCCTCAGTTCTCTCTTTGGATCCACAGCTCGTTATGTGGATAAATCAGGCTGCAAAAAGTGTTGCAGCTTTACTTCCTTATGCCAGTCCTCAGCTAACTTCCTGTTTAATAGTCAGTACTCTTTAACTCTTTCCCATCCATAGTAGGATGTCAAGTGGAAACTAACAGAATTTGATTCATTCCAACTTGAAAGAAACTTCTTCCATTTTAAAACTGAACCACAACAGTGACTGTTTCAAATTATAAACGGAATCTATCAAATGAAACCATCCACAGCACAGAAGGAGACTACTTGCCTATTTGCCTGCTTCTCTTTTGTTGTATGTTCATGCTCAGTTCTCCTTGGGAAGCCTTACACAATCTGCGCACAACCTGAGAACTACTGACTTGCATTATCAACCCTGGGAGTTACTTTTCAATTGAAGTTTCCTTTAAAGTTTTATTTTGTTTTGTTTTGTCACAGTGGGTCTATAGCGCCTTTCTTAAGTCAAACACTAGTTGGTTGATTGACAGAAAAGATACTTGTCCCGTTTTTCTGAAGAAGGGTCTAGGTCTGAAATGTCAGCTTTCCTGCTCCTCTGTTGCTGCTTGGCCTGCTGTGTTCATCCAGCTCTACACCTTGTTATCTCAGATTCTCCAGCATCTGCAATTCCTACTATCTCTTGCCCCGTTACACTTCTGCTGTCTCTCTGAAGAGACTTTTGATTCAGAAGCATGGTCCCACCATGCATCTGTACCCATTTACAAATAGCCACACTCCTTGATTACAATAAGCTAATGGCAAAGGGTTCACTGGAAGAATGAGGAGAATTTCTTGTCCACAGCAAGTAGTTGCTGTCATGTTGGTGATAATAGTTTAATAATTAATCACTTGTCAGGGATTGACTGACACTTCTTCACTTGTGGGTGTCACTGGCTGGACAAACATTTATCATAGAATCCCTAGAGTGTGGGATGCAGGCCATTCAGCTCATACTGCCTCTCAAAGTGTCACTTTCAGACCCACCTTATCCCAGTAACCCTGCATTTCCCACGGCTAACCCACTGAGCCTGCATATCTTAGGACACTAGGGACAATTTAGCATGGCCAATCTATCTAACCTGTACATTTTTGGACTGTGGGAGATAAACCAGAGCACCCAGAGGAAACCCATACAGACACGGGGAGAATGCACAAATTCCACACAGACCATGGTCCCAGGTGGAATTGAACCCAGGTCCCTGATGCTGTGAGGCAGCAGTTCTAATCACTGAGCCACTGTGCCACCCATTTATTGCTGTCCCTAGTTGCCCTTGAAAAGGTCGTGATGAGCTGCCTTCTTGCACCACCTTCTTTAAAGCACATTACAAATTATGAAGTGGACATTAGAGGAAAACAACTTATTTCTGTGTATGCAGCTTGCAGACCATAAAGTAACTGCTGGGCAGCGCTTAACAATATTTCACCATCTTCTCTGTCAGGACAAACCAACGACTCATATCATTTGCACTGATTTTTTAAAATCACCTCTCATTTCGAGTCTGTGTGAGGCTATGTGGTGATTTTAATTCTCTCATGTTTTGATAGTTTACTCTTTTTTAAATTCATTACAATCAGGTTAAATCGGCTCCTTTTAAACCGTAAATTCATACGAATTAGGAAAGATATCCACGAGGATAGAGACCCTTTGTTTTAACATAATCTTGTTGCACCAATCAGAGGGAGGATGGTTAAATAAAAAGTGGGAGCTTTCTCCCTCCGGCCTAGATTATAATGAATTAGGGACCTTCACCCTGGGGACTGATTGTAATGCCTCTCTCTCAGTCTACTCTCCATGATTAACCAAGTGATGGAAGGTATTGTCAACAGTGCTATGAAGCAAAGAACTGAACTTCTCACTGATGCTCAGTTTGGGTTCTGTCAGGACCACTCAACTCCAGGTCTCATTACAGACTTGATTGAAACATGGACAAAGGAGCTGAAGGTGAGGTGAGAATGACTGCCCTTCACACCAAGGCAACATGTGACCAAGAGTGGCATCTGGACTTCCTCATGGTAGTGCCCTTGGCAGAACCATCTTCAACTGCTTCATCAATAACCTTCCTTCCATCGGAAGGTCAGAAGTGGGGGTGTTTGCTGATAGACCAATGGACTATAAGACGTAGGACCAGAAATTAGGCCAATCGGCTCATTGAGTCTGCTCCTCCATTCGATCATGGTTAATAAGTTTCTCAACCCCATTCTCCTGCTTTCTCCCTGTAACCCTTGATCTCCTTGACAATCAAGAACCTATCTACCTCTGTCCTAAATATACTCAGTGACCTGGCCTCCACAGCCTTCTGTGGCAATGAATTCCATAGATTCACCACACTCTGGCTGAAGAAGTTTCTCCTCATCTCTGGTCTAAAGGATCTTCCCTTTACTCTAAGGCTATGTGCTCAGGTCCTTGTCTCTCCTGCCAAAGGGAACATCTTCCCAATGTCCACTCTGTCCAAGCCATTCAGTATTCTGTAAGTTTCAATTAGATGCCCCCTCATCCTTCTAAAATCCATCGACAGTAGAACCAGAGTCCTCAAATGTTCCTCATATGTTAAGCCTTTCATTCCTGGGAAATCTTTTTGTTTCTTTTTACAATACCGACAGCTTTATTAACATTAAAAAAAAAATTATTAGTGTTTTTGGTAGAATGTAGTCAATCTATATCTTACACAAAATTATATAATATATACACACAGACTGCCTAGAGAATTATGTACTGTCATCAAATCAGTATGATCTAGGTTAAAATTTAGTAGATAAGGAATTAAGTGATAGAGTAATGTCTGACACTGTTTTGAATTTTGGGTCTAGACATACGGACCACAAATCTCTTCTTGTTTTCTAAGTTCCTAAGAATGTTATATATAAGCTGTTCTAATTTCACTTAAATCAGATTCAGGCTAACAAACTGAATCCATCCAATAGCAGGGATTCTCATTGACAAAGAGCATATAAAAATTCAATCACAAGATTATAATATACACTGCCAAATTCCCCTTGGCTGTACTCAGAAATCCCATTGCTAATCTCCTAAATTTATTCATACCCATCAATTTGTGGGTGTGGAAAAGTATGACAGCCTAGTTGCATGTATGCATTATTACACGTGGTAAACTAAGTCAAGCTATAACTGAACTAAACATTTCCCACTCTAAAAAAGAGTCAAAAACCTGTGGATGCTGGAAAGTGTTCCATCACAGTCCTGACTAGTGCCTTGTGGATGATAGACAGCATCAGAGAGACAGCGGGTCTGAAACAAAACCAGATGGTTGCATAATGTTCAGCACCATTCGTAACTCCTCAGGTACCGAAATCTGTATCTATGTGTATCAATACCTGGACAATATCCAGGTTTGGGCTTATAAGAGCAAGTACATTTGCACCAAACAAGTGCCAGACAATAGCCATCTCCAGCAAGAGAGAATCTTGGTATTGTCCCTGGACATTCAATGGGATTATCATCATTGAATCCCCCACGTTAATATCCTGGGGTTACCATTGAACAGAAATGAACTGGACCAGACATTTAAATACTGTGGATGCAAGAGCAGGTATGATGCCAGGAATTCTGTGGTAGGAACTCACCTCCTGTCTCTCTGTTGCTATCCATCATCCACAAGGCACTAGTCAGGACTGTGATGGAATACTGTCCACTTGCCTGGTTGGGTGCATCTCCCACATTACTCACAAAACTCCAGGACAAAGCAGGCTACATCCATGAACCACCTACATTACTCTCTGCCTTCAGCATTGGCAAACAATGACAGCAGTCTGGTTTGCAAGAGTTCGCATATTTTTTCGTTTTGTGGGATTATAAACTGAAATTAATATTAGACCACTAAAACTAAAATACCAGGAAAATTCTGTAACTTGAAAAATAAACGTTGCATATTATTTGAGCTATTAAATAAAAAGTTGTTTTTTGGAAGCAGTAAGAGGGAGAATTCAAGACTAAGCAGAACTGAGAATTTTTCAAGGTGTGGACATTCTGCCTGGCAACAGCCCTCTGATTTGTTAAGCTTCAGAGTATTAAAATACTTTAAGTGCGAAGAGCAGCAGGGAATGTATGAACGGTCCAGAACGTGCAAATAGACATCACTTATCTCTCTCTTTCTCTTCCCACCCCGATGTGAGAAAAAGACAGAAAAACCAAAAACACTTAAAAGAAGAAATGAATGCAAGAAAACATCTAAGTTCATCTGATGGAACTTTAAATCAAAAGATGATTATCACTCTACAGATAATAATGTATTATCATTGCAAAACTCAAAAGGAATTTGGGATAAATAATTTTCCACTTTGTGGCTTAAACTCTCAATTTTTGCAATTCTGTTTGCCCTCTCTATATTTAATTTCCACTCATAGTATATGTCTTAAACTGTTTGTCTTTTGTCTGTCTTAATCATGATTAAGTGTGCATGTGATCGGAATTTTGAAGGGGTATTGTTAGAGTTGTATAAATTAGAAATACCTTCTATTCTCTGGATTTTTTAATTCTGATAATCCCAATGACTGGGTTCAGTGTGACTCTATTGTGTGACAAAATTAGAAAGCCATGTAAAAGGTTCATGACTGTCACTGCCTTTTTGTAAAAGCTGTCAGCGTGTCTGATCTCTCAACTATATTTGTCATTATTAGATTTGCCCCCAAACTTAGTCCAAAATAAGGAACATAATTCATTGGGGAACTTAGGCTTTATGCCTCGTAGACCATATCAACTGTTCATGGGTATCTCTGTTCTGTCAAAAATACATCTGCAGCTTGAATGTTTCATTCTGGTGAAGGGATACAATCCAGACTTTGGCCTGTTTTCTTCTTCTAGGCACTAATCAACTGGCTGTGAACACTTTGGTGTTCATTTCCCTTTGGAGCATTTCTATCTAATCTATGATATGCAACGTGTGTGAGCATGCTGATGATGTAGTGGTAACATAATTAGATCAGTAATCCTGGATGAATATTTTGGGGATGTGTGTTTGAATCCCACCTCTTAGATTATATGTACTGTCAATGTCCCGCCAAAGGTACATCTGGAGCTTGCTGCGTGTTGCTAAAGTAGTAATATGCACTTTTTCTTGAGTTGAACCTGATGTCTCCCAAGAGACAATCATGTATTGTAGATGTCATGCAACTTTTTATTAAATAACATGGAATAAACCAGTCTATTACTCAAGAAAATGGCACCTACTTTCTGCCTAAGATACAATGTGGAGAGGATGCCTACATGATATCAGTAATCTGATTAACACCAAAAAGGAAGATTGGCGGTAGTGAATCTACCTGAGATATCCCCATTCTTATCTGATGTTACAATAGTCCTGACCGTATCTGCCGTGTTACATAGTCACTATAGTCCCAGATATGTGTTACAATAACTATAGAGATGGCTTTTCAATTCACTGATGTGAATTGCCTTCATTTTGCATAGCAGTCAGCCAGCCAAATTGTTTAGTATAGTTGTCTCCTTGGGATCTGATACACTTATATATTTTGTGGCGACTTATAGAACAATGTGGCCCGATTATCAGCATATCCTTCTCAGTTAAGTCATGAATCTATCCACGACACTCACCAATGCTTCCTACACAGCACATTCCAAACCTGTCACCGTTATCCCCTAGAAGGACAATGGCTGCAGATACTTAGGAACACTACCATTTGCAATTCCCCTCGAAGCCACTCACCATTCTGACTTGGAAATATGTCGCGTTCCTTCACTGTCACTAGGTCAAAATCCTTGGACTCACTCCCTGATGGTTTTGTGGGAATGGTTTTACACCACATGGGCTGCAGCAGTTCAAGAAGGCACCTTCTCTAGGTTATTAGGGATGGGCAATAAATGCTGGCCCAGCTAATGACACCACATCCCAGTAATTTTAGAAAGTATTATCTTTAAGTATGGGGATATCTTGGAGAAGAAAAGAATAATGAATCAATTTGCCTAAATCCTCAGAAGACTGACATGAAGAAGAAAATAATGGTGAAATATTTAGTTGACAGCGTACACAAAGTAAAGGATAACTCTGTAAAGTCTTCCCACCCCGATATGTCTTTGCCTGTTGGAAGGGTATTAGCAGAATGGCTGCATCATCTTCAATCCATAGAAGCAATGGGTATAAAATGCTGGGATAATGCTCCTGAATTCCCAGTATATATTCCAGCTCAGGCAAGATGCCAACCCTATAAAATTATCCTGTAATTCCGCACTTACGTGCAACAGAATTCAGACCATCACAAGAGGTTGATTCAGTCAGATGTGCAGCTAAAATTGGCTTCACTGTCATTTCAATCACTAGGCAGTAATCCACGTGGAATGCTGAAGTTTAGGTTGGAGCAGACTATAATAAATAAATCACTTTTCCGTAAGTACAATATTACAACTGACAGAACTATTTTGAAACACGGCAAAGAAGACTTTGCCAGCAGTGTAAAGCATAGTGGCAGGTGTTGATGGGTCTAGGGGCACCGGGAAGGTGGATCTTAGTGGGAATTTGTAATAGAAAGCCCCAGTAAAGGTAAGGTGGTCATGTTTGCAATCTCTCCAGGGAATCTAGCGTAAGTCCTCAGTAAAGTGCTTCATTTTTCACATTAGAACTTAAAACCAGCCCATGGTCATGCTTATCCAAGGGTTTTTGTTGAGGATTAATGCAAAGTTAAGGGGAGGTTGAGGTGTTCGAGGAACATATGGGACAGAATTTTTGGGGAGGTGGAACTTTAGGAGAAACCCAGGCATTTCAGGGAGGAGGTGGGATTGGATGCAATGTGCACTGAAGGTGAAACATTACAAACCCTTCATTCCCCTCCCTCTCTGCCTCCATAGGAGAACTACAGAATAAAAGTATCCTTGCTGGGATAAGCACTATTATTAAAACTTACAAAGTGCTCATCCTAAAATACCTTAAATAATAGAGGCTCAATGTTTTAGGAAACATGTTTCAGCATTTTGACTCCAAACTTGTTTTAAGTTACTTAGTGTGTTATCATCTAGCAAAAATTTTTGATCCAGGTATGGGTGTGGATAATACTGTTTATCCAGACATTCCAACTGCAGCACAAAATATCTACACTCAACATTACAGGTCAATTTACTTCATATGGGTGTGTTTACTTAACAAGCATCTATCACCAGTCAGTAACCAAGCAAGTAAAACTATCATGCACAATCACCTTCTCATTTTGCCAGCAAATCTGAGAAGTTAGGTTCGTGAGGCCATGCACAGACTACTATATGACTTAGAGATAAAAAGTCCAGCGAGTGTGCACTGCTAATTTTTTATTTACAAAACTTAAATGCCATTAGTAGTATGTCTGGATTCCCAATTAGCTACTCGTGGTTAAGTTAATGTATTGGCTGAACACAGGATATATTATTCATGATTGGAAAAGCACAGAAAACAACTTAAAGCCAGTCTTTGCTTTTGTAAAGTAGAGTGTGGGAGGAATTAAAGGCAGGTCAGGTGGTAGAGTGAGCAGGATGAAACAAGTTACCTTTGAAAGTAACAGCCAAAAACAGAAGTTGTTGGAGAAACTCAGCAGGTCTGGTGGTATGGGGAGAGAAGACAAAGTTCATGTTTCAAGTCCTGTGACCCTCTTTCAGAACAGGTCACTGGACTTGAAATCACCATCAAGATGGCGGCGGAGGTGGGCTCCTGAGCCAGGGCTCATCCAATCCGATGGCTTTTCTTTTCTTGTTTTTTTTTCCCTTTTCTGTTCCTTTCCTTACCCCTTGTCCTGAGCTCAGACAGCATTGACAGCAGTGGGGGTTACCAACATGAGTGAGCCCCTACTTACTTTTCCAGGGCAAGCACTGGACTTGGCATCGGAATTGGCAGCTGCTACATCAGCAGAGGTGAGGTAGGCCCAGGAATGAAAAATGGCACCTGACGATCATGGCTTCGTCATTGGTTGGGCCCAGCGTCGGCAGCAGCGAAGCGGTGACAGAAGGGCATCACAGTGACACCAAGTTCGGCCCAGTGATGAGAATTACGACTGTGACATTGGTGGGACTGGCACATGAGGTGGCGAGGCGATAGCCGCGGAGAATCGGCCTGGTGGCAAAAGATGGCGCCTGAGAATTGGCAATTTCAACATTGGTTGGGTCTGGTGTAGACGGCAACGAGGTGATGGAGGAAAGGTGGTGACACAGGCTTCATTGATGATGAGCTGGCTCAGGACTGATGGACTCTCTTTAAGCTATATCTTTGCATTTTTTTTCCCTTATTCTTAAAATGATTCAAAATGGCACTGGATAATGGTGACAGTGGAAAAGCTTTTTGCTATATTTTACAGTTTTTCTCACTGTAAAATACACATGACAATAAAATCATTCAATCAAATGTTAACTCTGTTTCTTTTTCCACAGATGCTGCCAAACCTACTGAGTTTCTCCAGCAACTTCTGTTTCTGTTTGTGTCAGAGCTCCAGCATCCACAGTTCTTTGTTTTAATTTGTATCATTGAAAGGACCTTCTCCTGTGAACATTTGACATAAGGTGAGGTCACGGATTCCAGTGTCAAACTGGGACAGGAAGAAAGGCAATCTAGCGGAAATACTTGGGTAATAAGGATGGACTGAGCCAGGCTATACTGTGGAAAATTTGTGAAACAGCAGTTAGGAGGCCCATTTGAGAGGTGACAACAATAGGTGGAATAGTTCACAGCGTGCCAGAAATAGTGTGATCCAAACACAATGACAGAAGATGTGCATACTCCATGCAAGACCTTTTTATAGACAAATGGAATGCACACATCTATAAGTCTTGCAGCATCATTATGTAACATTTTGGGGGTCCACCCTTTCAAACATACACCATTCCCCAATAAAATCCTGCCAGATATTAACAATTCCTCACATATCCCTGTGGAAACAATCCCTCAGCAATCCTTATTACCATTTTGGGAATCAATTTATTGCACACCACTGTGGCCTACTTTGGATTTAAATCTGCTGACAGAGAAGCATTGCTAGCTGTTTGTGAGGAAGTCCTGGAATTATAACTATCCTCGAATCCTAGCTCACAGCAGGGAATGCCGGTGAAGGCAAGCAACTGGGAGATATATTTTGACCTTAATTGACGCTAAATGAGATTTTCAAACCGAGCAAATAATACCTTTATTAGCTATGAAATCACTGTTTAAATTCCAAACATGCTTGAGCGTGACTCCTAAAAATTAGATTATTCCCCCTGGTAAACCTGTCCATAAATCTCAGTTTTGCACACAGAGACCAGCATGGTAGACTTCGATTACAGAAAGTGTTGAAAGTTCAGTAAAAGTAGGACAGGGTAATTATTGGGAAAACATGTGTGGAGCATGCCGGGGAACCTTTGGCTGAATCCTGAGATTTTGATCGTTAATGCCCTCTCGCTAATACAGTGTCGATGGAAAGTGTGAACACAGCAGTGTGAGGGGCTAAGACTATAACAAGGCAGCAAAGTTTAATTTGGCAAGTTTCTTCGACTTAAACATTTAATGCTACATGCTGTACAAACAGTCTCCTGTGAACATTTGACATATGGTGAAGTCATGGATCCCAGTGTCAAATTAATCACGCAAAATGTGTTACACAGTGTGCAGCTTTTGACATTTTGAGATAGATTTATCTAATGCATATGTGGAACCTGAAATTTTTCCCCCCTACATAATTACCAGAGCATATTGGAGCCATAAATTTGTACATTGTCACCCCTTCCCCACCATCGCCTGCACCACATGGGCCAAAATTAACTTCTTATCTTTGTGTAACATTGTTAACATCGTTGTCATTTTTCTTTCAGCTTTGCCAGAGCCTTTAGCACAACCTGCTCTCTCAGGTGGGCATAAGACATTCCATAACTCAAGTTAAAGTGCGGGGGAGTCCTTGCTGGTGACCTGGCCAATATTTATTGTTCAATAATCCTCACTAAAACATTTTTTTAAAGTATTATCCACAAGTTACCTTCCTACACTGCAACAGTGACGACTGTTGTACAAGGCAATGGTTCTGAAAGAGTTAATGTTTAAGTTGCATTAGCTCCACCCAATCAGATGATGTAACACAATCTTTGGGTGGAGAATGGAACAGTTTTGTATGAGGTCCCAATAGATCCCAACACATGTGTCCTCTCTAATTATTGACAGTTATAATTATAACCAAGTGGTTAATGTTAATTGAACCTATTGTTCTCATGCCATGAGCTGTACCTTGTTATTGTTAGACAAGTTCCTCTTCTTGTTAAGACTCAGTTGTGGTTTATTCTCTAGTGCTGATAATTAGAATGCCCGTTAGAAAGGAGGATTCCTTGTAACCACTGTCAATTATTGTAAAGATCCAGCTGGTTCACAAATGACCTTTAAGGAGCTCCTGTGGTGTAGTGGTAGTGTCCCTACCTCTGAACCAGGAGGTTTGGGTTCAAGTACCACCTGCTCCAGAGGTGTGTAATAATACCTCTGTACAGTTTGGTTAGAAAATATCTAGAATCAAGGATTGATGGCATCTAACGATGGCAACCACAAGCCACCAAGTGTTAGCATCTACTGATATTGAAATAGCTTAAGGTATCATCAGCGAAAAGAATCCACTCAGCCCTGGCCAAAACATTTTTGAAAACAAGTCACATTTTCAGAAGAAACAGGCATTTCGTCAACAACTGAAACATGAAAGCCAATGAGCAGCGAGATAGACTCGCAGAGGCAGCAACAGGGTGAAAGCAGCATCCCAGAAGATAACCTTCACTTCAGAGGTGCAAGGAGAGCAGGATAAAGTAAAAGCCACCCCCACAGTGAAGAGACAGAGACTTTAGAGAAGAAGGCTCTATGAAACCAATTCAGAGCTCAGGAAGTTAAGTTCGAGGTCCTTGTGAGGCAAGGGGGACATGCTTTATAATAACTACAGAAAAGGCCAGACTGAGAAGAAAGGAAGTGAAGGGAGAATTGCCACCATCACAACTAGTCTCCAGGATGTATGGCTGCAGAAAACCAAGCAAGGTTCAGAAAATGAATTTATACTGAGACCGTAATATCAGAAAACTCAGCTAATGTAATGGGACAGATAGAGAAAGATAAGCTGGGACGCCAGCAAGCAGTGGTCAGAATGGGGACGCCAGCAGCCTGCTGGGGAGCAGGATGGCTGCCAGTAATCAGACCAGGTGGAGGTCCCATGTGCTGCTCTGCTGTGGAGAGCCCTTGAAGAGAGACTGTGATGTTTGTCTTTTTGATTTTGCTTCTTGTTTTTCTGACATGTGGTGATACTGTGTTTAGCTTTTGTAACTTTTTTTTCTTCGTTTCTCTATTCTGTAACTAAGGATTGTACCTAGGTACTCTATACCTAAGATGGTGCTATGTGTTGGTGACATTGTTACAGTGTAACTAATCTGTAACGTAAGAAGCTGTGCCTAGATACCTATGTACCTACGATGGTGTTATAAGTGGTGACTTATAAACTCTTTACTGTACTCATATCTGTACATGTGACAATTAGGTTAATTTTAAAAAAAAGATGAGATTTGAGAGAGAGTCCAACAGAAGTAGAAAGTTAAAATAATTAAAGATTGTAGAAGATTGAGATAAATAGAAGTTACATTGTGAATTTGGCAAGAAACTTAACAAGTCACAGCCAACTAACTTTATTTAAAAGGTTGTGCAAAGGAACATGCATTGTGTTTTAGTCAGGAAAAGTTTGAAAATGTTTATTTTGCCCATGCAGAATCGGGAAACCTCCACCTTGGCAGGAAAGGTGAGAAAATCCTCCAGTAGATGGGAAACCTCCATTTTGATCTCTGTAAATGTCAGGGAAATCTTAGTAAGCAGTACAGAGGTATTGTATTTTGGCATAGTGGCTCAGTGGTTAGCACTGGTGGCTCACAGCACCGGTGACCGGGGTTCGATTCAATGTGTGGAGTTTGTACATTCTCTCTGTGTCTGTGTGGGTTTCTTCTGGGAGCTCTGGTTTCCTCCCACAGTCCACAGATGTGCAGGTTAGATGGATTGGCCATGCTAAATTGTCCATAGTGTCCAGGGGAATGTAGGCTAGGTGGATTAGCCATGGGAAATGCAGGGTTACAGGGATAGGGTATGGAGGTGGGTCTGGGTGGGATACTCTTTAGAGGGTCAGTTTGGAATGGATAGGCTGAATGGCCAGCTTCCATACTGTACTGAATTTTATGGTTTAATACAGCTCAAAACTTGGAGAAATAATTCATTAAAGTTTTGTGAGTTAATTAAGTTTAAAGCTTTATTGGAAGAATTTCACACAATATTGCCATGATGAAGAATTTACAGGTTGGCAGACAAGAAAAAATATTGTACTATTGCTGCAACAGAGAGTTTAAAAGTTCAAAGAAATTTAAGGTAACAGAATTTAAACAGCATCGACATAATGCAAGGATACAAGTTGGAAGACAGCAGATTACAAAGAGTATTGAACTGCCACAGATTTAAAACAGCTTTAATGGAATAAAAGCAAATAAACACAATAAGAAATCAATAGAGAAAGGAGAAGGATTTAATTCCAGATAAAGGCAAACAGAACACAGATAGGACATCTTTTTGAAAAAAATCTCAAGATTTTTAGATTTGCTTCAGAATAAAATACTAATTCTGAAGCTGAACAAATTAATGTATTATTGCATTCAGTAGCACCACAGTGAATGATGTTTTAAATTGCCAACATATCAAAGAAGGCACAAATACTTTGACAAAGTTTAAAAAACTTTTGATAATGATCTTGATCGGAGAACAAATACAATTCTTGAATGAGAAAATTTAATGAAGAGTTCAGAATCCAGGGATAGATACTTTCATTAACAACCTCTACAGATTAGTGAGAAACTATGACTGTGGAGGTTTGAAATCAGAATTCATAACAGACAGAATTATTGTGGAAATTATTGATACATTTTATTGGATTTTTTTATTCACTCATAGGATGTGGGTGTTACTGGCTGACCAGTATTTAGTGTCCGTTCCTAGCTGCCCTTGAGAGGATGCTGGTGACCTGCCTTCTTGAAATGCTGCAGTCCACATGCCATAGGGTTGACCCACAATGCCCTTAGGGAGTGAGTTCCAGAATTTTGACCAGCGACAGTAAAGGAATGGCAATATATTTCCAAGTCAGGATGGTGAGTGGCTCGGAGGGGAACTTGCAGACAGTGGTGTTTCCCATGTGCCTGTACTCTTGTCCTTCTACTGGAAGTTGTCATGGGTTTGGAAGGTGCTGTCTAAGGAAAATTGGGGAATTTCTGCAGTGCATCTTATAGACAGTACACAATGCTGCTACTGAATGTCAAATGTGGTGGGAGTAGATGTTTTTTGTGGGTGTGGTGCCAATCAAGCAGGCTGCTCTGTCCTAAATGTCCTGGATACCATTTCTTACAATCCAAGAAATATTTAGCTCTGGAGGAAGATATTCCAGTTGTGCTGGAACCAGAAAGCAGAAAGACTCTAAAGACATCCTGAGAGGAAAAGAACAACCCAACCTCACAAGCCACTTTATAAAGTACGGATGTCCAAAAACCATTTGACAAATATCGCAACATATAGGTCAAACAGTACAAACTGTGAGTCAGTGTAAATGATGTGGAATAACAAAGTACACAGGCACTGTCCAGCTATGATAAGAGAATGTTACAAGAATATACAACTCTCGTTCACTTCTGAAAGATAGAAGTAGGACATAGTTTCAGATTGGTAAAGAGCCAAATACTTACTCTTATAATGAGGTTAATGCAACTGGAGCCCCTTCTTTAGAAAAGGTAACTACAAAAGATACGAGTTGATACTTCTCCATTAGAAAAAATACTTGAGGCATTCCGAGGGGAAAGGAGTCATTGAACTGAAATTAGTGGTTCCTTTGTGTTATGACCTGAATGAGTTTCCCCAAGTTATTATGGTTCCAGGCACAATATCCTAAATCATCAAGCACACGGTAGGTAAAGAGGGATGAACTGGCTCAGATTCTTTACCCACCTGCCCACTCAGTTGGATGCAACAAGAAAAATTTACAAAAGATCCTTCCCATGTGAATCCCTTTTACCCAGGCCAAATGATATTATGTTTTCAAGGGAGCCAATTGAACTAAGGTTTCTTGAGTTAAAAAAAGAGTGAGTTCACTGACTATTAATTGCGAGAAGAAAAAAATAGCACCATATGCATCCTGTTGATAGCCAGAGCCCGAGACACACTTGGCTACAAATATACAGAGAGCATTAAAGATGTTATATAAGGAGAAGTCTCTTTTATCCTTCTCATTATAACAGGCCTCTGCTTGAAAGCCACAATCTTGGGGCTGCATGCTTTCAGGCATGAATGGCTACTGTGGAACTTGTTTTGAATGCCAGAAGCTGTGAGTGAGGTATCTTTAAACCATACAAATTCATTTAAATAGTGGCTGTGGCAGAGCTCAGCTTGAGGCCTGATGGCTTCTCTGAAAAACTCAGTGAAAAGGCATTTGATTTTTATTTAAATACAGGACATTGGTGGGGCCACTTTTGGAATACTACGTGCAATTCTGGTCTCCCTGCTATAGGGATGATGTTGTGAACCTTGAAATAATTCAAAAAAGATTTATGAGGATGTTGCCAGGGTTGGAGGGTTTGAGCTACAGGGAGGGGCTGAATAGGTTGGGGCTATTTTCCATGGAGCATCAGAGGCCGAGGGGTGACCTTATAGAGGTTTATAGAATCATGAGGGAGTGGATAGGGTGAGTAGATAAGGTCTTTTTCCCAGGATGGGGGAGTCCAAAACTAGAGGGCATAGGTTTCGGGTGAGCGGGGAAAGATTTAAAAGAGATCTAAGGGGCAACATTTTCACACAGAGGGTGGTGTGTGTATGGAATGAGCTGCCTGAAGAAATGGTGGAGGCTGGTACAAATACAACATTTAAAAGGCATCTGGATGGGTAAATGAATAGGAAGAGTTTAAAGGGATATGGGCCAAATGCTGGTAAATGGGACTAGATTTATTTAGGATATCTGGTCAGCATGGACGAGTTGGACTGAAGTTTCTGTTTTCATGCTGAACAACTCTATGACTGTATAACTACTGCCCACTGTTGTCACTGCTTTCTACCAGCAAACCCCCTCATCCTCATCTCTGCTGGCTCAATCTTGGCATCAGGGCACTTTTCAAGCCTCAAAGTAATGACACAACTGGAAAAGGTTTGTGAAGTTTTACCTTATGGCTAATCCAGTTACATTTTACTGACTCCTCTTGACCTTTAATACAATCATAATCATAGAATCTCTACAGTTTGGAAGCAGGCCATTTGGCCCATCAAGTCTACACCAACCCTCCGGAGAGCATCCCACCACACCCACCCAATACCCTTTCTCTGTAACCCTGCATTTCCCATGGCTAACCCACCTAGTCTGCATGTCCCGGAACACAATGAGCAATTTAGCATGGCCAATCCACCTAATCTGCGCATCTTTGGACTGTGGGAGGAAATCAGAGCCTTCAGAGGAAACCCTCACAGATATGGGGAGAATGTGCAAACTCCACACACAGTCGCCCAAGTGCGAAATCAAATCTGGGTCCCTGGCACTGAGGCAGCAGTGCTAACCACTGAGCCACCATCCTGTGCCTTCCTGTTGAGAAATAACAGGTCACTTAATGTTCACTATGTTACGGAGAAGAGTTCAAACCCCTCTGATAATTAAACTGAAACACAAACCCCCAATCTGTTATGGTGGGATTAGAGGTTCCCTTCTAATAATTAAACCCAAAAAACTCAGAGAAGCTCTCCTCACCTTTAAAAAAAGAGTTAAAAAGAGTGGTCAAATGAAAGAAAATCCCTGATATTCACTTTATAAGCAACAAGTAACAATTTATTTATTTAACCCTAACAATGAACTAATTAACAGAATTAATAACCAACTGAGCAATTCCCCCTTAACTATTAACTATTCTCTAATTGAACTAAATTCTACTGGTATGCTGTTCCAATGAACACAATGCTGTTCCAATAAACACAAGTCCAGCTTATATAAACCCGAGTAATAAGAAAATAAATGAAAACAGTCTCTCAATGATTACACGCCTTTCTTCTGCTGTTCTCAAGTCATAAACACCTTTCTTCTGCTGATCCAACTGTCAGGAATATTTTTCCTGTGAAGTATTTTGTGAGGACTCTTAGCTAGAAGTGCTGTGGTACCTTTTATGGATGGATGGTGCTTTCTTAGACAGTTTATGAGAGCAAGATGCTTATTTCTCAGATGACGGTTCACTCTCACACCATTTTTCAAAAACCCTTTCCTTATATACCTTGGATGACATATCAATTTCCTTACAATAGCATTGGTTTGAGGTTGTCAAAACCATCAGATTTAAATTCAATTGGCTTTCAATTGCTAAGTGCTTGGCTTAAATTATTGGCTGATTCCAGCTAGTTGCCAAAACATCAAAACAAACCTATCAAACAGCCAATTGATACATATTTCAATTTCAGAACTGGCTGTACATATTCAGCTACATACAGATACAATTTTTTTTGTATAAATTCCTAAGATTAGAAAAGCACTTTACATCTTAAAGGAACCACACAATTTTCTTCTTTATCTTTTTTTTTTTACAAATTCTAGCTTCCTGCCTTCCAATTCATAATTACTCTACTCAACTTTGTAGCAACAGTAAATGCTAATGTCAGATCAAATATAAGCAACAAGTTGATCTGAAAATGGAATCAAATGTCAAAGGGGGATTAATGCCAGAAATACAGGAACCTTGCTTCTTGAAGCATGGTTCATTTCGTCTCTGCCAGTCTCTGTGTACCTAAACTAGCAAACAAACTATCTGCTTGCAAAAAAAGAGAGAATGCTCAAGGTTACACAAAGAGGTGCTGGTTCATATCAAGATAAGTTGCACAGCTGAGTTAATTTGAACAAATTCCCAAAACAGGCGCAGTGAAACTCAACTCATCACCTGCACAGACGTCAATGTCAAAACCGGCACACAGTTTGATCAAACTATTGTAGAATTTACTTCACAGAAAAAGGTGAAAAACTTAACAGTGTTATGAAGCTAACGTCATCAACTATTTAAGATAGAGCTCTTACTTGTGGGCCTGTCAATTTAGTTCAGTATACTTTGCCACCTAGCTTTTACTAATGTTGAACTGACGTCTGTTGTGGTTCTACACTACCTCAGTTACTGCATGGCATCTCATCAAATTACAGGTTTTCATGCTTATGTTGCACAATCGTAGGTTTCATGCCAGGATTTTCAGAGCTGCACAGACAATGTTCACGTTGTTTTTCTGTTTTTTAGGGCCTCTCCCCTTGCCTATCCACTCTCCTGTCTTAACCATTGAAGTATTTATTTTAAAAATTTGGTTTCATTCACACAAGGTTATAACAAACTGCATCAAAACAGGGGTTAATATTGATTGGTATAAAGTGGTTTTCTCCCCGACTCTAAAGTTCATAGGAACTAGTTGTATGGTCACGATTAACATGTCATTCGAGGGTATGGAGCCATTATAGGTGTATCACAAGCAACAGTTTCCAAATTGACACTAGTCCTAATTGAACAAAATTTTTTGTTGTTGCAAGTACACAGTTAAGACATGTATAGCAAACCTGAGCTTGTTGAGTTATCAGCTGGAGCTTAGTTTCACATCTAGACTGGAAGAATGTGAGTTCAAATCCCACAGACCTGTGCACATAAACTAGACAGACACTCTAGCACTGTCCTGAGGGAGTACCACACTATCAAAGGTGTTGGCTTTCAGACAAGTCTTAAAACAAAGCTCTGACTGCCCCTGGAGGTGGATGGAAAAGGATCCTATAGCTGGCACAATAACGGCACCCGCATACTGGAGGAGCAGCACCTCATATTCCGCCTCGGGAGCCTGCAGCCCAATGGTCTAAATGTGGATTTTACCAGTTTCAAAATCTCCCCACCCCCCAGCCTCATCCCATGACCAACCTTCCCTCTCATCCCTGCCTCCTTGACCTGACATAACATGTCCATTTTCTCTCCCAACTGTCCATCCCTCCCACCTCACTGACCAATCCCCACCACTGCCCTACCTGCACCACCATTACCATCCCACCTACCTTCCCCAGCCCCACACCTCCTCTCTCTATTTATTTCTCAGCTCTCTTTCCCCTCCCCCATTTCTGAAGAAGCATCCTGACCCGAAACATCAACTTTCCTGCTCTTCTGATGCTGCCTGGCCTGCTGTGTTCCTCCAGTTCCACAATGTGTTGTCTCTGACTCCAGCATCTGCAGTTTTTACTATCTCTAAAGCTGGGATGGGTTGGGAGGGAGGATAGCATTTCCACTGGAATTCTGGACAATATTTAACCCTCAACCAACATCCTGCAAAAATGATCCAGTCATTCCTTTTTCATCATTTGAAGGGAAGCTGTTGAATGTAACTCAGCTGCTGGCGTTCCATATCGTAACAATTAGCTAATTAGCTAATTAGCTAATACCTAATTAGCTCTGAAGTGCTTTGGAATACCCTAAGGTTTTCAAAGGCATTATATATGTAAGCAAGTGGTAGTTTCTTAACCAGTGATAAATGCAGATTATCATCACCATACCACACTGCATGGTTTTCTCATGTACTAGTCTGCTTGATACATTGTTAAGCATATATGGTAGGCACCACGAGTTACAGCAATGAACAAAGCAGAACTTTCAAGTTTCTCGGTGATAAGTTCAGCAAGCTCAGTTTCAGAAAGTACTGTATTTCTTTTTCTAGACAAGTACACTTGGTGCAGTGTGATCTCGCCCTCAAAGAGAAACTGCAGAGAACAGGATTCATTCATAAGGTGCTGCCAGATATTACTGTCTAAATAAGGTAATGACCAGGCAAAGAGATTTGAAAGTGTATGAGTGTGAAAGAAATCAGAGAAAGATTTTCATTTCCCATCCCATTTTCTTGCTTGGGAGTCCCCTATACTGATTCTTCTTGCTTTTATTAACCCATGGGATGCGAGCGTTGCTGGTTGGCCAGCAATTATTGCCCATTTCCAGTTGCCCTTGAGAAAGTGGAGGGGAGCTGACTTCTCGTCATAGTATATTCTTAGCCTGTGAGCTTTCCTGTGTTTATGTGGTGAGTCCAGTTGAGTTTCTGGTCAATGATAACTCCTGAGGATGTTGATAGTTGGAGATTCAGTGATGGTTACACCATTGAATGGCAAGGGGCTCCTCTGGGTCAGTTGATAATCAGTGTGCCTGTCAATACCAGCAATCCAACTGAGTTTAGGCTAGCAGGGTCTGAAAGGATAAATGGCCTGAACCCCCGAAATCAAAAAAGCATAGGGGCAGAAAAGCACATGATCTAGGTTCTGGGAGATCAATCTCATGCTCAGCATAGAGATAGTTACCAAAGGTTCTGGTTAAATGGGGCAAGTGTATACAATGCTGTACTCACTATGGTGCATTCATCATACATTCCTTAAAGAAATTGCCCTCCCACTGAACCTGCAAATATTGAGATAACCTGTAGGTTGACTATTTTCTGCCCTTTATTCTCAGTTGCTTCCTTGCAGCATTCAAAGTGCGCACAATGTTAAAGTATTAACAAGCTATTTCATGTTCAAGGGGACTTAAAAGACACGTGATGCCACGGTACGCTACATTTCAAAGAAAGTATTAGCACTAAAGTGTTTTGGGACATCCTGAATGTTGGATAGTTTTTCTATTTGATTTTCCTCAGAGTTTTATAGGAATGGCACAAGTTTCTAAGCATGCAGGAGTCTTATACAATGCTTTAACGTGTCAAACACACCTTCCAGCTCAGTTCCAGTGGTGTCTGTTTGTTATCTTTGAGTCAATGCCCAGGCTTAACAAAGCAAGCACATTGAGCATAGATCATTTGCCAGACTGTCATAATCAAACACAAAGCAATTGAACATGGCACGAGGGAACAAACAAGTGATTTGAAATACTTACTGAGGTGAGTGTTAAAGAACACCAGCTCCCAGACCTTTTTCTTTGATGTTACTGGTCTGGAATTTCCTCAATAAGATCACCACTCAGCCCCCAATGCTCCAGGGAAAATAGCCCCAATCTATTCAGCCTCTCCTGGTAGCTCAAACCCTCCAACCTTGGCAACATCCTTGTAAATCTTTTCTGAACCCGTTCAAGTTTCACAACATCTTTTCTGCAGCAGGGAGACCAGAACTTAATGCTTCAACTCTGTAACTATAATGATGGTGCAAGTGCACTGGAAGGCCCTAAAAATGAGCTTTCTGATGACATCTAACAGTGGAGCCAGAGCAACAAAGTTGTTGTCATTACCACTCAAGTAACCACATTAATGCTTCGCCCTCAGAGAAATGGTTACATTGGAAATTAGCAACTTTTTTTTATCACATAGATTACCTCTGGTATATAAACATACTCCAGCTGAAAGCCTGCGGTACAATAGAATGCTGGCAGAGGTGTACTGCTGCCTTACAGCTCGGAATCAGATCGTCTGGCCCGACTCGTCCATGCCAACCAGATATCCTAAATTAATCTAGTCCCATTTGCCAGCATTTGGTCCACGTCCCTCTAAACCCTTCCTATTCATACATCCATCCAGATGCCTTTTAAATGTTGTAATTGTACCAGCCTCCACCACTTCCTCTGGCAGCTCATTCCATACACGCACCACCCTCTGTGTGAAAAAGTTGCCTCTTCAGTCCCTTTTAAATCTTTCTCCTCTCACCTTAAACCTATGCTGTCTACTTTTGGATTCCCCTATCGTGGGGGCAAGACCTTGACAATTCCCCCTATCCATGCCCCTCATGATTTTATCAACCACTATAAGATCACCACTCAGCCTCCAATGCTCCAGGGAAAATAGCCCCAATCTTTTCAGCCTGTCCCTGCAGTTCAAACCCTCCAACCCTGGCAACATCCCTGTAAATCTTTTCTGAACTCTTTCAAGTTTCACAACATCTTTCCTATAGCAGGGAGACCAGAATTGAATGCAATATTCCAAAAGTGGCTGAACCAGTAGAATCCCTACAGTGTGTAAACAGGCCATTCGGCCCAATAAGTGCACACCAATCCTCTGAAGAATGTCCCACAGACCCACCCCATCCCTGTAACCCTGCATTTCCCATGGCTAGTGCACTTAATCTAGACATCCCTGAACACTATGGGTAATTTAGCATGGCTAACCCAACTGGCTTGCACATCTTTGGACTATGGGAGGAAACTGGAGCACCCAGCAGAAGCCCACATAGACATGGGGAGAATGTGCAAACTCCACACAGACAGTCGCCCGAGGGTGGAATCAAACCCAGATCCTTGGCGCTGTGAGGCAGCAGTGCTAACCACTGAGCCACCATGCCGACAATGTCCTGGACAGGCAGAACTTGACCTCCCAACTCCAATACTCAATGCACTGACCAACAAAGGAAAGCATACCAAACGCCTTCTTCACTACCCTATCTACCTGTGACTCCACTTACAAGGAACTATGAACCTGCCCTCCAAGGTCTCTTTGTTCAGCAACACTCCCCAGGACCTTACCATTAAGTGTATAAGTCCTGCCCTGATTTGTCTTACCAAAATGCAGCACCCCACATTTATCTAGATTAATCTGCATGACACAATAAAAACACAGTTTGGGTAAGGAATAGAACTTCATGATGACTCGAGCATGCTTAAAAAATGGAAACATTTAGAATACCTTCCAGGGCCCAGACCATATAGGCTCATTGGAAAACTCAGTAGGTGCTGGATAAACAATATCAAGAGTTCCAAAGGAATGTCGTGGCTGATCATTGACAATGCAATTAAATTAACTCAGCCCCACTGTCGCTGCAGATGTGACAGACTGAAATTTTATAAAATAGTACCCAGGTTTAAACTGTTAGGATAAAGTCTCTTCAGTACTAAGATGCCCCGATTCAGCACTAAATGACAATCTCTCACAGAAACACTACAATATGGGAAATGGGAAAAAATACAGGTCAGAACACTGGGATGAAAGAACTCACTGTGTTTGTGAGACACTTTCAGATGGCCTAATGATATTGTCACTGGATTGTTAATCCAGAGACCCAGCTAATGTTCTGGGGACCCAGGTTCAAATCCAACCATGGCAGATGGTGGAATCTGAATTCAATAATAATCTGGAAAGAAGAATCTAATGATGACAATGAAACTACAGTTGATTGTCAGAAAAACCCATCTGGTTCATTAATGTCCTTTAGGGAAGGAAACTGCTATCCTTACCTGGTCCGGTACATGTGACTCCAGACCCACAGCAATGTGGTTGACTCTTAACTGCCCTCTGGGCAATTAGGGATGGGCAATAAATGCTAGCCTAGCCAGCTACAACCTCATCCAGAGAATGAATAAAATAAAAACTTGCAGCTTCAAAGAAATTACCTACTGCGAACATTGACAATGCTGGTGATGGGGAGGGGTTTCTGTGGCTGAGATGGAGTTCATGGGGTTCAGTTGGACATCTAACTTCAACTGGATTCTGCAAGTGGCTTCATAACAAAATATGAACACTTATGCTACGATTATGTAGCGACTTTCACAACTTCAGGCAGCCCACTTGTATCACAAAATCCTGCCTTCAAAATGGAGGCATTGTTGCGAGTGAGGGGAAATGTGGCAGTCAATCTGTACACAGCAGGATCCCACAGATTACAAAAAAAGTAGTAACCACCAGAATGCAATTTTGTCATGAACTCACAAGGGGTGAATTCTGCAGAGAGAGCAGAAACTTGCCCCCATGATGTTAAACATTTGTTCTTGGTCAGTTTGCATTTGGAATAAACATCCTGACTACTTGGTTAATTGCTGCCATTCAGTGATATTTTGAGTGTTAATCTTGAACAAAAGATTTTCTTCAGTTTTTCTAAGTTCATTCAACACATTACCGTTTAATGTCCTTGGCAACTTTGCACAACCAAATATCTCCAAAAATAATCCTGTGTATATCACTAGACATTTTATGAGCAAAGTTGGTGACGTGCATGGGGGAGAGCCAAGTTTCTACTGTATTCTCTCTAAACAAAAAACTTTTAATAAGAATTTCTTGGAGGAATTAAAAATGTTCCTTCCACAGAGTCTTATTCCGTGCAAGCACTATTAAGATTGTTCCGGTCCTAAGTCAGAATAATACAGTCTGCAGGTAAGGCACCATGTCAAGGCTCTGAGGTTTAGTTTGGCTTAGCATTGGCCAGATGAATTCAGCTAGCCAAAATGGGAGCTATATCGCGGGTCTCTGAAAAGAAACTATGCACTTGTAAGTAAGCCAATAGTTTTTCTTCAAAATTAGTGGGTATTATGTGTGTATAAAACCCCAGCAATGTTCTCGCACATTTTTCCCTCTGCAGCAAATGATCTGAGCCAAGTTCTGACTGAACAGCGAATGTTCAGCTTGACTAAACCCATGAAATCTGAGTTGGCTTCAACATTTGATTCAGTTCAGGATGACATGTAAAATAATTGAACTTGTACCCCTGTTTCTTTTTAAAATCACCAGGTGGCAAGAAAACTTTGGAAATGCTTAGATTGCATCAGGCCCATAAGCTTTAGTTTACTAATTCCTTTCTAAATGATGGGCCAGAAAATGTTGCATTTCTATAGTGTTTCATGCACCTGGAATATCCTTGAAAAAAATACAGGAACAATCTAAATACCTTTTAAAGTGTAGACATTGTTTAATTTGGAAACACAATAGCAGTATTTTTGAAGCAAGCTCAGCAATGTAATAATGATAAATATTAGAATAATAATGGCAAAATATGTTAAAGAATCAGTCAATGGCAGACATTTAATGTGGTATTTCAGATTATGTATTATATTGTACATTCCAATGAGAAAGTAAAAGTCCAAGGGGAGGACCTATCATCTGTGATTAATCAAAAAAGTTAAAGATAGTTTCAAACTTTAAGAAAAACATATGATTGCACAAAGATGGATAGCAGGTCAGGAAATTTGTCAGAATATTTTTTTAAAAAAGCAGAGTGACTAAAAGATTAATAAGAAGTAGAATATGGGAGGTAGTTAACTATAAATAGAAAAATAGAGGTCCTATAAATATATAGGAAGAAAAGAATGTGTAAAGTGGTCCTATAGAGAGTGCATCTGGTGAATTAATTATGGAAAATAAAGAGCAGGCAGATGAACTGAATAGGTATCTTGCATTGCTCTCTATTATAGAAGACGCAAGTTGCATTGTGGAAATAGCTGTAGATCAGGAAAAGAAGGAGACTGAGGGACTTAAAAAAATTACAATCATTAGGGAAGTGGCACTGAGCAATTATTGGAGCTGCAAGCTGACAAGTCCCTGAATGCTGATGGGGTTGGGGTGGAGTGGTGATGGAGAAGAATGGATGGGTTAATAGTGATTACATCGTCAGAGCTTCAGGCAGGTGTTTCTGCAATATTGAACATGGCTCCAGTAAGGTATATTGCCTCCCAAGTGCCAGGGTCAAGAATATCATGGAGCGGCAGCAGGACATCTTTCTGGGTGAAGACAAGGTCAGCCAGAAGTTGTGGTCCAATGTGGTAGCAACACAACCTTGGAGCAGGTGGGACTTAAGCCTCCTGGCTCAGAGGTAGGATGCTACCATTGTACCACAAGAGCCCTAATTTAGGGCAAAGTATTAATCAGGAGACTAGAGAAACCTGCAGCATGGATAACGCAGTCACCTTGAGTGACAGTAAAAAAATGGTGATATATTTCCAAGTCAGGATGGTGAGTGGCTTGGAAGGGAACTTGAAGATGATGGTGTTTCCATGTATCTGATGCCCTTGTCCTTCAGGATGGAAGTGGTCACGGGTTTGGAAAGTGCTATTTGAGGATCTTTGCTGAATTGATTGGGCATGGAATAAGAAAGTTTGTTTGATGAACTTGGAAGTTTTTTGAAGATGTGAGCAACAAAATTGATGAAGGGGAGTCGATGGACATAGATAACTTGGATTTTTAGGAGGCTTTTAATAAGGTCCCCCATGGGAGGTTGCTTAGCAAAGTTAAAGCACATGGTTTGCAGGGAGAAGGCAGGTAATTGGGTTGAGAAACATTTCAGCTATGATAGAAAAGCAGATCAGACTCGAAGGGCCAAATGGCCTAATTCTGCTCCTATTTCTTACAGTATAAGAGGTAATATGCTGGTGGGGATTAAGGATTAACTAACAGGCAGAGAACAGAGAATAGGAATAAATGGATCATACTAATGTTAGCAGGTTGTGACTAGCAGGTGCTATAAGGTTCACTACTTGGGCTTTGGCTGTTTGTAATGTATCTCAATGATTTAGATTTGAGGACCAAATATAATATTTCCAACTTTGTAGATGATGCAAAGCTAAGTGGTAATGTGTTTTATGAAGAAGATATCCCTGGTGCTGTGAGGCAGCAGTGCTAACCACTAAGTCACCAAGGAGACACACAGCTCAGTGGGTAGCACAGCTGCCTCACAGCACCATGGACCCAGGCTCAATCCCAGCCTCAGGCAACCACTTTTGTGGAGTTTACATGTTCTCCCCATGTCTGGGTGGGTTTCCTCTGAGTGCACCAGTTTTTTTCCCACAGTCCAAAGGTTTGGTGGATTGGCCATGGGAAATGCAAGGTCACAGGGGATAGGATAGGGTTGGGGTTGGGATGCTCTTTGAATCTTGGTGTGGACTCGATGGGGAAAGTGGCCTACTTTCATACCATAGGGATTCTATGTATAAAGTGGCTTCAGGAGGATTTGAACAGGTTTAGTGATTGAGCAAGAACAGGGTAAATAGAATATAATGTAGAAAAATGTGAGGTTATCTACTTTTATAGGATGTGCAAAGGGACCTAGGTGTCTTGCCAATAAGTCACTGAGAGCCAGCATGCAGACTCTGCAGGCTATGAGAAAGGGTCATGGAATGGTAGCCATAATTGCAAGTAGATTTGAGTACAGAAGTAGTGAAGATTTGCTTCAATTGTACAGAAGATTGATTGGACCGCACCTAAAGTACTGAGCACAGTTTTTGGTTTCCTTATCGCACGAAGGATTATTACTGCCATAGAGGAAGTGCAACAAAAGTTCATCAGATTTGTTCCTGAAAGGGCAGGACTATCCTATGAAGAGAGATTGAGCAAACTGGGTCTGTATTCTTTAGTGTTTCAAAGAGTGTTACATGACCTTATTAAAACCTACAAAGTGCTTCAAGGATAGGCAGTGTAGATGCAAGTAAGATATTCCCCCAAGCAGCATAGGCTAGAACCAGGGTGCCCGCATTGAAGATAAGGGGTTACCATTTAGGACCGAGTTGAGAAGAAACCATTTTTCCTCGGAGGGTTATGAATCTTCTAAATTCCTTACCCGCATAGCTCCTGCAGCTCAATCTTCGAGTACGTTTCAAGTTGAAAGTGGTAGATTTCTCATTACAAATGGTGTAAAGGTAATGAGGACAGCAAGATTGAAAGGAATTGGAAGGAATTAAAAAGAAGAGATCGATCCATCCCAATTGTATTAAATTGGGAGCAGGCTGTATGGGTTCAATGGCTTATGTCCATTCCTATGTCGCTATGGTATAGTGGATAGCATATGATAGAAGATTGGCTAGCTAACAGGAAAACAAAAGTACACATAAATGGGTCATTTTATTGTTTGGCAAGAGTTAATGAGTGTTTAGTGCCACAGGGCTCAGTGCTGGGACCTTGATTTTTTTGAAATTTATAGAAATGACTATATAAAGTCTTAAAGGAACTGAACATGCGGTTGTTACATTTTCTTATGATACAAAAATAGATACAAGAGTAAGTTGCAAAGAAGATATAAGGAGTCTATAAAGGGATGTAGATAGCTTCATAAGTGGACAAAGATCTGCAAAACAGAGTATTCTGTAGGAAAATATAAAGTTGCTCCTTTCGGCCGGAAGAATAAAAAGGAGCATCATTATCTCAATGGTGTGAGCTTGTAAGGCTCTGACTTGTAGTGGACCTGGGTGTCCTTGTTCATGAATCACAAATAAAAAGCTAGTATGCAGGTACAGCAAGTAATTAAGAAAGTGAATAGCATGTTATCATCTATTTTGAAGGGAACTGTTGAACTCAAATGTAAGGTGGTTATGCTTCAGTTATACAGGGAATTGGCAAGGCCACATCTGGAGTACTATGTATGGCATTGGACTCCTTATTTAAGCAAGGAATTATGTGTTGGAAGCAGTTCAGAGAATATTTACTAGGCTAATACCTGGACCGGGCATGTTGACTTATGCGGGAAGTGTTACGCGAGGTCCCTGGGTGAGGGTATCCAATTCGTTAGGATTCTGAGCAGGATACCCCCGAAAAAGTTATTCTCCAGGATGAAGAAGGATGAAGTGGCTCCCTTTATTTATTCAAACCCCTCTCTCAGTCACTCATGGTTAATTTAAAAAGAAAATTACCTCATGGATACCATTCTCCAGTCCACGTGTCATTATGGTTTAAAAGGAACCAAATAATCAAGCTCAGCAAATTAGCCAACACAATTTTGTCCTGGATGCGGTAGGGGGAGGGGAGATTTGCTCCTATGATGCTGCTTGGCCTGCTGTGTTCATCCAGCCCTGCACCTTGTTGTCTCGGATTCTCCAGCATCTGCAGTTCCTACTATCTCTGATACAATTTTGTCCTATGTCCTTTGTAACATTGACTTCAGTGGCTTGTCTGGCTTCTAGCACTCAGAGCGAGAAAGATCTTTTCCTTACTTGAATTGCAGAGCTGTTTAAAGACCGTCCTCAAGCTGACACCTTTAGAGCATATTCGTCCAGATCAACATATCAGCCCACTAACACACACAAACCAGGGTTGCAAATTGTTTTTAACCCTGCTTGTTCTTTTCCTGCAATAATAGACATAACCCACTGAAGATAGCATTCCATTGAAAAGAACAGTCAGCCTTCATCATCACTTTAACCACAGGAGATCACAGCCAATTTGCTTTCAATTTCATCTGTCCCTTTGTTGGGTAGCTGTTTGATGTTCTCTTAGCATCTGCATGTGTGACATTCCATGGTTCTTCTCAAGGTGTTGCCAGATAATCACTGAATTTTTCATCTTTTTCTGTATGTCCATTTCTTAAAAAAACGCATGTTCAAATTAAATATTCAATTAAAATATCAAGCAATCCATGGTTATGATCAGTTGTCATGACACTAAGCTGAAGGAGTTTCAAAGAGTAAAAGGCAATTTGACTGAAAATATAATGGCCTGAGGGATTTTGACAGAGCGCATAGGGAAAGATGTTTCCTCTTGTAGGAGAATATAGAATTGGAGGTCACTATTTGAAAATGAGCAGTCATCTGTTTGAGACAATCTTTTCTCTCAGTGGACCATGAGTCTTTGGAACTCTTCCTCAAAAGGTAATGAACGTAAAGTCCATTTTTAAGGCAGACATGGATAAATTCTTGGTAAGCAAGGGGTGAAAAATAATCAGGGGTAGACAGGAATGCAGAGTTAGAACGTAGAACATTACAGCACAGGAACAGGCTCTTCAGCCCACGATGTTGTACGAAGCATGGCGCAAAATTAAACTAATCCCTTCTGCCTGCCCTTGGTCCATATTCCTCTATTCCTTGCAAATGTTTATCTAAAAGCCCCTTAAACACCTCACCACCACCCCGGCAACACATTCCAAATTCCTACTACACTGTTTGTAAAAAACATACCCCTCACGTTTCCTTTGAACTTTCCCCTTCTCACCTTAGAGGCATGCCCCCTAGTATTAGAGATTTCAACTCTGGGGTAAGGATTCTGACAGTCAACCCTATCTATGCATCTCATAATTCTACAGACTTCTATCAAGTCTTCCCTCAGCCTCCACCACACCAGAGAAAACAACCCGATGTTTTCTAGCCTCTCCTTATAGCTCATACCCTGTAATCCAGGCAGCATCTTGGTAAACTTCTTCTGCACCCTCTCCAGTTGATATTACAATCAGATCAACCATGATATAATTAAATGGCAGACAGGATCAAGGGGCCAGATGGCTTACACCTACTCCTAACTTATACACTCAAAATAAAATATATTGCAGGAAGGTCCCAACAGTTTGTAGGGAAGTTGAAAATGCATATGATAGGCTTAGAAATTATCAGAGTGATCAGGATATTCAGACGATAGCTAACTTTTAGCAGGAGGGTAATGAAATGAGTGGTCATGGGCCCCAGCTACGCCTGCCTCTTTATCGGTTATGTCAAACAGTCCCTCTTCAGTACGTACGCTGGTATTGTTCCCCAACTCTTCCGCAGTTACATCGATGACTGCATTGCTGCATCCTAGACTATATATAACAGCTTCCTAGACTATAACTCCTCCCAAACTGTATCCTGCAAAAACTCCATCCTGTTTTCCCAATTCCTCTGTCTCCATCGCATCTGCTCTGATGAGGAGATGTTCCACTCCCAAGCACCCCAGATGTCTGCCTTTTCCAAACAACACTCTTTTCCCCCCTCTGTCATCCAGGCAGCCTTCCATAGCGCCTCCTCCATTCCCTGCTCCACAGCTCTTAACCACCACCCCCCTCCAAACATAATAAAGACAGGGTCCCCCTTTCCACCCCACCAGCCTCTGTATCCAACGTGTCATCCTCAAACACTTCCACCAGTTCTAGATAGACCCCACCACCTGGAACATCTTCCACTTACCAACCCTCTCTGCCTTCCGCAAGGACCATTTCCTTCGCCACTCCTTAGTCGGTGTCACACCCCACCAACCACTCCAACCCGCCCGGTTCCTTCCCCTGTAACTGTAAAAGATGCAACACCCGCCCACTTTTTCTGATTAGAAGCACACTCATTGGCACATTGATGGATAAGGGTAGTCTGGGTGACCACCTTCTGCATCACAACAATCCCATCATTTTGAAACTGATCAATGAATGAAATAAATTGCTAGATTGTAGAAACAGCCAGATGCTGTCATCATAAGATAACAGGATCTATTTTCTTGAACAGTAAGATTAGATAAGCTTATTGGACCTTTTTATTTGAATTTAGATGATTAAATCTTGTGGTTTGTTTATTTGTCAAGAAGTAGCAAAAAGGTGACATGTATTGCCAGCTCAGAGCATGTTGAGAGCATTAAAACTTTGCCATCCATAATTTCTAATGATTAAAATGAATGAATGAAAAATCCTGGTGAGGATGTCCTGAATTTCCTAACTTATTTGTAGCCAATGCAGGGAGTACTGAAATGGAAATTGCCCTTTGAGTATCATAGAGAACCAGAGGGTAGAGATGAGCAATGTTAAGCACATAATGTTAAAACATACATAGTTGATCTCTAGCTTGAATTCAACATATATTTTCTGGAATCCATAATTTCAGACCTTGTATTTTTACAGAGACCCTATTTGAAGAGGGAAATTGAAAGAGGCAAAAGTGGAAGGAAACTTACTAACAGTGAAACTTCCTAAGGAAACTGAGATTTAAACCCAAAACTCTGGAGAGACTGAACCTGACTGAAATCATATTAAAGGGCACAGAGAGCTCTCAGAACTCAATAGAAATTTTTGGCTCCAGTAGTGCAGTACATGCAGGCCGAAAAAGAAAGATCTAGATCCAGAAACTTAGAAGAAGCAAACACACAGTTACTAAAGCTGTTTCAGTTCCTTGGAAATAAGAGTGGTGGATCAATACCATCTAAGATTGAATGGTGGATGTTCCTCAGAGCTGTATCATTTCTGGAGGTGACCATACCTGTGGAATTTGGCTTACTTTCACCTGGGGACCAGGTTATAACCTAGAAGAATTGTTAACTGTAGAGGAAAGCAGTGTAAAACTCCAGAAGGACTCCATAAGTTCAGGGAGTTGGCAGTTGGTAACTGATGAGTTTCAAAGCAGAGAAGTGTGAGTGATGCATTTTGGTAGGAAGAACATTGAAAAGATTTAGATTTAGATTTAGATTTAGACTTTATTGTCATGTGTACACAAGTACAAAAGTACAGCAGTACAGTGAAAAGTGTTTAATGTCACCACACACAGCGCCATCTTAGGTACAAGTACCTAGGTACAAAAACTTAAGAATAAGGTACCAAGAAATAAGGAACAACATTAAAAGTTAAACATTACAGTCACTCTAAGTATTAAGTTGAAAAATAAAGAAATAAAGCTAAATGTTCAACCATCGCAGGCTTTCTTAAGTCTTTCTTATGAAAAACAATATAAATTAAGAGGTACCATTCTCAAAGGGGCGTTGGAGCAGAGGGATACGTGCATAGATCATTGAAAGTGGCAGGAGAGGTAGAGAAGCTGCAATTTTGGACTTCCACTACTTTTAAAAAGAGAGTTACTCTTCTCTGCTGAAATTGTAACAAAACATCCAAGCTACTTTTCAAAGGACAAGCTTTTGGCAAATTAAGTTACATTCCTGGTGACTATTTTTCATCCAGCATTTCCTTAGTCTTTCTCTCAGCCTGTTTTGTCACATTTGTTCAATGTTGACCTTTAATTACATACCATGAACTGCAGATATGGGACTCACACTTGATTAGACTGGTATGCCAGGAGCTGTTGTTGGAATATCAACTGATCCAGTGTAGAAGCACACAAAATTTGCATACAGCGCAACCAAAGTTTAGCGAGCACCTCTGTTAATTTTGAAATAAAGCATGAGGAAACAAACAATGCCTACATGATCCCAAAATAAATTAATCAACATTGGCTGCAGGTAATTATGTTCCTCTACAGGACTTGAAAACACTCTCAGACTGAAATTGAATCTTCTGGCTACAGGGAAGGTTTTAAAAGGTGTTGAACTTTTTTAAAAAAAATACAAGTTCTTGACTGCTGTGCTGAACAGGAAAATAGCTTTATACAGTTTTTCAAAAATCTTTTTACATTCATTTAAAATCAGACAATGCGGTGGGAATGGATTAACACTAATTTAAAATGACTTTCTTTATGATAAACGATTTTCGGCTCTATTTATCAAACTTTATTGAGTTACCATTCTTAAGTAAAGCTATTGATCAACAGAATTTTGATAGTTGAATATGGGGAAGTGGCATTGAAGGAGAGGATCATATCGAATGGTAGAGCTGACTCAAGGGGCCAGGTGATCTACTCCAGCTCGTATTTCTTAAGAAATTGTGTCTTTGTATCAAGGAATATGCTATCGAGCAATTTAAAACAAAAGTTTAAAAGGCGGGTGTATCAGTTGAAAGCAGGTTTTGTGCTCATTGTTACACAAATTAGTTTGAATAGAATTCATGGAAGATAAACACTTATCAAACTGGCCACAATTTTATGCCTAAAATGCAAAGCAGACACTCCCCCACTTTGTGTTTAATTAATATATTACCTGATTTATGTTCATTAAAAAAATGCAGTTCTGAAATGTTTTTGTAATGTGCCACGATATATTTCAATAGAGTCATGTGATTGGCATCTAACTGATTTTGTTATTAAAATTAATTTACAATTATTTTCCACTTTTCAAACATTGAAAAGAATTTCAATTTTCCATAGGAACTTGCACATGTAATCTGAGCAAGTGATCTACAAAAGTCGTCAGATAATATAATTGTGATTTAATAATCATTTAACCTTAATTAAGAGTTTGTTATTGTTGGCTTTGCACGAAGTCTACCAAACAAGACTCTGTCTTATTGCTGGGTTGTACAATATTGAGAAATTCTATTAAACAAACTAAGGGATAGCCCCTGCAAATGTGTGCTGGGATCACAATGCATGCTTAACCCACAGATCGCCTATAACTAGCCTGCACCTCTTCAAGGGGAGTTCCATTGTGGCTGGGGTAACTTCTGGCACTTGCTATGAAGTGACTACAAGCTGGAAATTATTCACTTGAGATACAACAAGGGAGACTGTCACCCCCTAGTTTCTGAACAATGGGCGTGTGCATAAGACCATAACAAATGAGGAGTAGGAGTAGGCAATTCAGCCCCTCAAACCTACTCCCTAGTTAATTCAATCATTGTTGATCCCATCTCAGCCTCAACTCCACTTTCCTGCCCACTCACCGTAACCCTTCAACCAATTATTAATTAAAATTCTGTCCACCTCCTCCTTAAATTTATTCCATGACTTAGCACCCACTGCACTTTGCGATCGTGATTTCGAAGGATTGTGGTGGAAAGAAGAACAGATATCCTGCGTAGACATTGGGTCAGGAGGCCTGCAGACACATTGTCAGAAGGCCATCAGAGCAGATAACCATGGAGGTCAGCAAGGAGTCAAGCCCTGAGGACCTGGATGCAGTGGTACAAGAAATTCAATGGCATTGCATACATGCTCAAAGTCAATGTATGCACCTTGAAATGGCGTATGCGTTGGCACCATTGGCTTCAGATACTGCTCAACTGACCACATCCTCATTACTCACCTAGTAACAATCTCCAACAATCAGGACACATACCTGAAGTTCAAACCCTTCAAAACACCATTGTTCACACCACCATCTCAAAACCTCCACATCTCACAACTTGCACATGCTGCCAGGTATTCGACCATGTAGGAGACATTAGCCAAACGGATTGGATGACATTCACTGAAACACTATCCTTTCTCTAACTGGAAGAGGATAGGCATGCTTGCAAAATGTGCAACTAGCTCAGGCAGTGGAGGAAGGCTGTGAGACAGCGCTGATGAACATACACTGTCAGTTAATATCAATCTGTAACCAGCTCGGATACTGACATACCGCAACATTTTGAGAGACAGCAAACGGGTGGGATCCTTCCTGCGTGAGACAGAGGCATGAGTGGGCCTCAGCCAGAAGATGGAGCAAGGATACCATAGGTGCTTGCTCACCACAGGAACAAATAGCCCCATGAACTCTGCTGCAGAGGAATCTGATGAGCATTTTGATGGGTGTACACAAAACAAAAATATTCTTGTTGCATCAGGAAGCCTCCTTGTGTCACTATCAAGGATCCTAGAGTCATACAGTCATAGAGATGTCCAGCACAGAAAACAGACCTTTCGGTCCAACTTCCCCATACCAACCAGATATCCTAAATTAATCAAGTCCCATTTGCCAGCATTTGGCCAATATCCGTCCAAACCTTTCCTATTCATATATCCATCTAGATGCCTTTTAAATGTTGTAATTCTACCCATCTCCACCACTTTCACTAGCAGCTCATTCCATTCCACTCTCTGTGTGAAAAAGTTACCCCTTCGGTCCCTTTTAAATCATCACCTCTCAACTTAAACCTATGCCCTCTAGTTTTGGTTCTCCTGCCCTGGGAAAAAGACCTTGACTATTCACCCTATCCATGCCTCCCATGATTTTAAAACCTCTGTAAGGTCATCCTTCAGCCTCCGACTCTCCAGGGAAAATAGCCCCAGCCTACTTGGAGGCGTCTAGCACTGACATGACACTAGGAAGAACTCAGAGCCCTTCCTTTCCAGCAATGCACCCCTTGGACCTAAACCAAGCAGAGAGAGATATTGAACATGACAACCTGTCTTGCGACACCAGCAACAGTAGCTTGACATTGGAATGCTGCAGTGAAAGCTCAGACTTTAGTCAGGGCAGCTTATAATGCTGCCGTCATGACCGAGGGTTATCGGGTGCAAATGCAGGGCTGCACATCTGTTCAGCAATCTGTCCTCCACCAGGTTACAAAGATTGTACAAAGTGCCCACCCCAGATGGTGACAGTGAAGCCATAGGACCCCAACCCTCTCTTAGGAATCAATTCTATCTCTCCAAAACCAAAAAGCAACAGTTGGAGAAAAGAAAAATCCATGAAAAGACCGATAATCAAAACCATTACGTACAGAGGAAACAGTAAAACTTTGATTACAGTCCAATCAAACAGAAGGAACAGCAATTCATTTATCATTTTTTCACATTGACACTGAATTTACTCAAGAGAGAAAATTAATGGGAGATGTCACAGGTAGGGGTAAGTCTCGTAAATGCCAGCAGGTAGTCACTCTCAATCTAAATGATTGTCTCAGTTTTAAAGGTAAATGGTTGTGTGGTTCCTTCCTCCTGATGGTTGTGCAGTGACCTTTGCTTAGAAGGTGAACTGTGGCCAAGGATGTTGTCGGTTGCAATGACCTCTGACGATAAATAGTCTTGTGACATTTCACTGCCTGGGTTTGTGCATGAAGGGGCTCATTGGAACTTTGAGTTTTCTCCTCCAGCCATAAAAAGCATATTGGAGCATGATTCCCCAAATCTCAGGAGAGAATTGGCCAAGGAAAACTGAAACTTATTGAAGCAATTTGTCCTTCTTAATTGTAACCAAAAAGGGAACGATAAATCTTGTGAGGCTCTATTCTTGACATGAAGCCTCTGAAATATTTATTCTCAATGCTCTACCAGTAGAGAGGCCCAAAGTCATACATGATAATATGGGATCAGGAAAATACCATGAATTTGAAACAATTAAGAAGACGTAAAATCTCCAAGTGAAATATTAATCAGCAAGAATCTGTATTGGAATCATGCCATGTTCAGAGATTTGGGAGTCTCTACTTAGACCCTAACATTATCAAATTAACAAACCAGTCGCTTTGTACTAACAGGGCAACATGCAAATTAGCACAAACAGAATAGTCAATGTATTCTGATAATTGGCACAGTGCAGAGATGCTCCCAGGAAATGCTGAATGCCCAAGTTTCCCATCCATATTGACTGCTATAGGAATCACCCATCAATACCCATAGGCTTGATATTACAAAGCCACTGCTTGAATGTGCTATTGGAATGGTACCTGGCCAAATGGCATCTGTCAATGAAAGGCTGTAGAAATAGAAAAGGAGCAAGGTAACTAAAGGCTAACTTCTTTTTATTCTGTAATTCACAAGTGGCCACATTAAAATGACAGAAATTCAACAAACTTATTGATATATGTCAATGAAAAACCAACTTACCGTACAAGCTGGTTAATTCCTTCTATGTTATTGCTCAATTTAAACTTCTTGACTAAGAACCCAAAGCTTTCAGTTCAAGTTTAGTTGGAACTGCTCTCTGAGTTTTGAATTCAGTGAAACTTTGCCAGGTCATCAAAGAACCTTAAATTTCCTTAGTGTACGCTTCAGATCAGAAGTGTTCAGCAATTAGATGTATTTGTAAGATTTGTCGAGACTAAAGCAATCAAGAACCAGAAAAACGACAAGGCCAAACAAAACTAATCAATGTGGGAAAGAAGCTAACATTTGTTGAATTCAGACCAACTCTTCATCAGTTGCTGATTTACTTCTGGTTCTTTTCCTTTCACACTTAGCACACTAACCTATGCAGTCGTGTTTATACAAGGCACTAGCAGAGCTGACAAACCATAGATGTAATCAACTTCCTGCAACAGTTTCTCAACAATGAGAAGTATTTTAAAAATAAAACTAACATTTTCACTTACCAAATGAGAGAATTAAAGCCAGTGAAATCATAAACCGACTAAAACACTGAGCCATTTTCTTGTCAAATCGAAGCAACTGCCCTTTAAATGTAGATTGTGACCTGTGAGATGTGTAAAGGTTGCAAAAAAAAACTCAAAAGGAAGTAGCAACCACATCCTGTAATGGTGCAAAAGAGCAAACACTTCCTTTTTTGTTGAAACAAAGTGATTTTTTAAAAAAAGAATACCACAACAGCATAAAGCAAAACACATTTTTTGAGTCCTAGTTACCTTCTTTAGAAGGTGATGCTCTACAGTGTTTATCTCATCAAACTAATTTTACAACAAATCCAGTTGTCACTCTACAAATCATCTACTCCCTATGATGAAAAACAATTCATTTCCAAACTGTCCCATTCTGGATTATAGTAGTTCAAAGCTAAAGTCCCTTTGTTAATAAATTAATGTCAACAACATCAACTTGCATTTATATAGCACTCCTAATATGGGCAAACATCCCCGAGCACTTTGCAGAGTTGTAATGAAGGAAATAGATGCAGAGCTAAAGAATGATCTGTTCAGACGTATGATGAAAGGAATTCATTTTAAGGAAGGTGAAGATGAAAGGGAGATGGGGTTGACAGAATGAATGCTTGCAAAATAAGGAGCAAAAATATTGGAAGTTTGCAGATGCCTTTTTCCAGATCATGCTCTTCTCTGATTCCTAGCCTGTCCAAAGAAACAGGTATATATCCCAAAGTTCACGCCAATATTTTATGCATTGCATATGTCATAATCATGTTTAATTGAACCATCTGAGATACCTTGGGTGGATTCTCTGCCACCAATCCTACTTATCGGTTGGTTGAATCCTGCAGACAAGTGGATCGTGGCCTGATTATGTCTCAATGATAGTTCAAGTCAAGTAGATGCTATTTTCCAAAAAAACAAATTGTTCAAGGAAGGTAAAAGCTGAGTCAGAAACAAAGATAGAAATTGCTGGATAAGCTCAGCAGGTCTGGCAGCATCTTTGGAGAGAAATCAGAGTTAACATTTCGAGTCTAGTGACCCTTCCTCAGAACAGAAAAGTTGAGTCACCCTGGTGAACTTCACATATGTGATATTACAATATATTCTGACACAATTTGCGTTGAATCTTGTGTACGGTTTTTAAGATGGATCCTTCTTTCATTCCCCACCAATAACATTTTTGGTAATACCAAGTTTGACCCAGCGAAGGGTGTCACTTAATCTCCTTTTTGTCTCAATTGCATTCCCTCTATCCCTTTGTGTTTATTGTCTAATTTTTATTTATGTTATCTGTGCTGCACTGTTCATAGCCCAAATCAGGATTAATTAATTCCATTTTTATAATATGCGATTTATCACATTAGATTGCATGTATGAATATATTCCAAGACAGAATGCAATGCAATTTCAGTTTGTGTTATTATTCATTATTAAAAAAGGTAATAAACTCCTCCATCACAAACAACTCTTTAATTATTACTGTTTAAGTGCTTCTGAACTCTGAGTTATAATTAAAGGATAATCCTATAGAAAGGTTGTTTGGCTCACTGTGAGTATTTCAGAAGTGTGGCTGACACAGTTGCACTTTATCACAAATTGTACCAAATGTGAGCTTTGCCACAATGTTGTCACCTTGATGTTGCCTCAGAACAGGGATCTACATGAAGTGTTCACAGACTGGAGTGAGTAAATGCACCAGGTTATATTGTCTCTCATCCAACCACTGCCATTGGATTCACTGACCTACATTGGCTTCAAGTCCAGCAACATCTCACCTTGAATTTTCTCACCCATGTGGTCAAATTGCTCCATTGTGGCTTCATTCTTCCTGCGTTGAATGGCACATAATGTAACATTTAATATAGAGGCACATATATGTAGTTAAGCTCTGTGAAGGTAAAAATGACAGAGGTCATTTGGAATAGTAACAGAGTGCATCAAGTCCAAGACAGCATGTGACCAGCATTCTCGCTAAATTTTTTTATTGGCTGTGCAAAATTCCCAGTCCTGTGCACAACAGAGACCTGTGGAACCGGAAGTCAAAGCCATGGTCAGCATTTCAACACTGATCACTATACGTGAAACATCGCTCACTCACTGCTCAGACACACACTGCTTTACATGGGTGCAACTTAAATGGTACATTGCATGTGACTGCAGTCAAGTGCCTGGCCTTTATAGTGTTAATGGATACAGCGATTATTGTTAGACATAAAACCAGTCTGACTCCAAACCAAAACGCAAACAGATTCTAAACAACGCCTAACACGCAGTGTCTGACCTAAAATGTCACCTCTTCTTTACACTGATAAAACATTTAGTTCTCTCAGTGCAGTGACTTGAAAGAAATCCGGGGATTTACATATACATATTAATCATTTAAAACCTTTTAAGTCATTAAAAATTTAACAACATCTTAGGTTTGTATAATACATCCTCATCAGTTGTGTGACCCTTTGATCTTTTACTTATAAATTCTGTGTCTGATGTCACCTCTCTCACTTACACCTGAAGAAGGAGCGAGGCTCCAAAAGCTTGTGTTTTCAAATAAATCTGTTGGACTATAACCTGGTGTCGTGTGATTTCTGACATTGCATTCATACTGTTGAGAGATTGAATAGACTGGGACTATATTCATTGGAATTTAGAAGAATGAGGCAAAATCTTATGGAAGCATATAAAATTATGAAGGGAATAGATAGGATGGAAGCAGGGAAGTTGTTTCCACTGGTGGGTGAAATTAGAACTAGGGGGCATAGCCTCAAAATAAGGGGGAGCAGATTTAGGACTGAGTTGAGGAGAAACCTTTTCACCCAAAGAGTTGTGAATTTGTGGAATTTCCTACCCAGTGAAACAGTCAGGGCCACCTCATTGAACATTTCAAAGACAAAGATAGCTGGATTTTGAACAGTAAAGGAATTAAAGGTTACAGTGAACAGGTGGGTAAGCAGAGCTGCGTCCATGAAAAGATCAGCCATAATCTTATTGAATGGTAGAGCAGACTCAAGGGGCCAGATGGCCTATTCCTGCTCCTATTTCTTACGTTCTTATGAGATTATGATAGATAGGTCAAGGCTGTTACTCTAAATTTAACTTCAGAACACAAGGGTCATTGTCTTCGTTGATGAAAGTCAAAAGTTGCATTCAGAATCAAGTTTTAGTTTTGTCCTGGCAGGAGATTTGGCTGAAAGAGGAACAGGACTGACAGCTGAATTTAAATGTTTCAAGTGTGATAGAAAGGGATGTAAATGGGATGGGGGAATTGCAATACTGGTAAAGGAATATCTCCCTGCTGTACTGAGGGGGATACATCAGAGGACTTGTGCAGCGAGGCAATATGGGTAGAACTCAGGAATAGGAAAGGTGAAATCACAATGCTGGGGGTATACTACAGGCCTCCCAACAGCCAGTGGGAGATAGAGAGAATATATAGGCAGATTTTAGAAAGATGTAAAAACAGCAGGGTTGTCGTGGTGGGTGATTTTAACTTCCCCTATATTGACTGGGATTCACTTTATGCTAGGAGTTTGCATGGGGCTGAATTTGTAAAGACCATTCAGGAGGGTTTCTTGAAACAGTATGTAAACAGTCCAACCAGGGAAGGGATTATACTGGACCTGGTTTTGGGAAATGAGCCTGGCCAGGTGAGTGAAGTTTCAGTGGGGGAGCATTTCAGCAGTGACCACAATACCATGAGTTTTAAGTTACTCATGGATAGGGATAACTGCAGGCCTTGGGTGAAGGTGTTAAACTGGGGAAAGGTGAACTACAACAATATTAGACAGAAACTGGAGAAATTTGATTGGAGGTCACTGTTAGAGTGTAAATCCACATCGGACATGTGGGAGTATTTCAAACAGCAGTTGACAATAGTTCAGGAGCGGCACGTTCCTGTGAGAATGAAGGTTAGATATGGCAAGTTAAGTGAACTTTGGATGACCAGGAGTGTTATGATCTTGGTCAAAAAGAACAAGAAAGCATATGTAAGGTCTAGGAGTATGGGAACTGACAAAGCCCTTGAAGTATATAAGGAAAGTAAGAAGGAACTTAAACAAGGAATTGGAAGAGCTAAAAGGGGTCATGAAAAGTCATTAGCAAACAGATTAAAGAGAATCCCAAGGCTTTTAATACACATATAAAAATCAAGAGGGTAGCCAGATAAAGGGTTGGCCCACTTAAGGACAAAGGAAGAAATCTATGTGTGGAGCCAGAAGAGGTAGGTGAGGTCCTAAATGAATACTTTGTGTTGGTATCCAGCAAAGTGAAAGAATTAGTGGAGGATAATCTCAGGGAAGGGTGTGTCAAATTTCTCAGCCAAGTTGCTATTAAAAAGACAGAGGTGTTGTGTGTCTTAAAATGTATTAAGGGAGATAAGTTCCTTGGTCCTGATGGGATCTATCCCAGAATACTGAGGGAGGGAAGAGAACAAATTGCTGGAGCATTGACAGACAACTTTGTATCCTCTTTGGCTGAGGACTGGAGAATAGCCAATGTTGTCCCATTGTTTAGGAAGGATAGCAGGGATAGTCCAGGAAATTACAGGCCTGTGAGCCTCACATCAGTGGTAGGGAAATTACTGGAAAAGATTCTCAGAGACAAGATCTATATGCATTAAGAAACAAATCAACTTATTAGTAATGGACAGCATGGTTTTGTGCGGGGGAGGTTGTGTCTCACTAACTTGATCGAGTTTTTTAAGGAGGTGACAAAGATGATTGATGAGGGAAAAGCAGTTGATGTTGTCTACATGGACTTCAGTGAAGCCTTTGACAAGGTCCCTCATGGTACAAAACGTGAAGTCACATGGTATCAGGGGTGAGCTGGCAAGATGGATACACAAATGACTTGGTCACAGGAGACAAAGGGTAGCAGTGGAAGGATGCTTTTTGGAATGGAGGGTTATGAGTTGTGCTGTTCCACAGGGATCAGTGCTGAGACATTGGAAGAATAAAAACTCTAGAATATGGAAGAGCTACTAGTTTTAGGGAACAAACAAAAGGACAGCAAAGTAACAAAGGACAAAAACTAGAACTTATGTCTGAGTTGCAATAGGTTTACTGGAGGAATTTCCGCTGTGAGGGCTGCTGCATTTTCTCATTTTTCTCACTGTACCTCACCAAACTCACTTCATTCATTACCTACCCCACCGTTTGGCATCTGTCACGTCTGTATCCACCCCTAACTTACTGCATACACTGCCAGAACACTTTGCTGCCGCTCAATGGGTATCCCAGAATTCACTGGCATCCTTCACACCCGCGTCATCTTGAAAAGCATGCTCTGTAGCCAGACAGGCTCTGTCAGTCCAAAGCTGTCCTGCATGGTTCCTGACAGTTGCCTTGGATATTTGCTGGCTTGCTTTGTGGGCAGGGACCTGGAGATCAGGCTGGATGGAGCAGTGCTGATGCAGGACTCCCACTTCCTCCAGGAGGAGGCCACGATACTAGACCATGCCTACCCTGGTCCGAGGTTGCCAGCCAGGTTAAAGCATATAACTAGAGGAATGCCCAGCAATGTAAAGCGTAGTTCAATGACCTTCTCCACTCTGCCCAGCATAAGTGCGACCATCTTCTCTCCGATATCTTCCCTGGATTGGTATTAGAAGCTGCCCTCAAATTACTGTGCCAGCACTTGTCAAAGTCTTGACTTGACTGAGGCCTGATGACAAGCTTCCTACCTTTGGTCCTGTGTTAAATGGCAAGGCCAGGCATTGGTAATATGAGCCTGGTACTATAATAAAACAAAGAACTGCAGATGCTGAAGATCTGAGTCTGGTACTTCAGGCTGAGCAGGCAAAGCAGACAAAGGCAAGGCAAAGCAGAGATGCTGTGAGCATCCAGGTAGGGTCAGAGTGAATGAAGAGCCCGGAGATGCAGCCTGGCACAGTCCCTGAGCTGAGTGCATGTCCCCGAGCACACAGTGTTGTTGCTGCAGCGTTGCAATGAGAGTTGCTGGTGCAGCCTGAGGTACGGCATTGAAGAGCAGAATTATCGTGTAAGCAAACTGGAGAATGCCATCGAGTTGCTAGAGCCTGGCACATGTTGGATGCCAATGTCTGTGCAAATGGGGTGTCTGTGGCCAATGCCCATGGAGCGTTCTCTGACCTGTTGGTGCCCAGTGTTCAGCATGGAGGTCCTTTGGAGCAAGTGGTGATCTGAATTTGCCAGGTATGCACTGTAGCTTCCATTTTGAGTTTTCTCAACATCTATCTTGTTTGGTGAGTTTGGCAAGGTAGGAAGCTGAATAGTAATGAGGCAAGTCAGGCCATGAACTTGGAATTTACCAAGCAATAATCCCATAATTTTATTGAAGATTTTTCCAAATTTCAGTTCCGTAGTAGTTTCTTTGATTGTTAGAATGTCAGAGCGCTTTGATCATTTGAAAGCTGCACTGGTTTTAGCAGCATTGAATTATGAGAGAATATTCAGATTGGCATCATTGGTGTGGGTGCTGATTTACCACAAGAAGACATGATAGGGATTAAACAGCCAGTCAATTATCTTTTATCGTTTACTCAATGATTTCAGAATCTCGGATTAAAGAGATTATGAGTCTTCCCTTCCCTCCACAGAAATTCAATATTTACATATCCAACAACTCTGCAGAGACTGTTATTTGTGCAGGCTATAACTCTTTGGGTTGTTGGAAAGATTCTGTGATAAAAATCAAGACTGCTTCATTAGAGTTTAATGCTCTGCCATATAATTTAAAAATTAGGCATGTTGCTGATATTGATAATATTATAGTGAGTGTCAAGAGACAACTTGAGTGAAGCTGGATGCCATGATCACAATGGATTTGTGTTGTGAATATGGTTGTGGTGAAATTCAGTCGTGGTTCAATGCAACCATATTATTGTTAACATTACTATCGATAACGTAACAGAAACATAGATAAGAAGAAATTTTGACTGAAAATGAAATTGCTTCCGAAAAATAGATTTTCACTTTTTTTAGATGGGGCAGAATATTGAAAGGTGCATATTATCTATACTTTAGTATTTGGATTTCAAAATACAGGCATACAAATTTGGGTCAGTTCTGTGAATGAAAAGAGGTTATAAAGTCATTTGGAACAGCAACTTAAGGAACTTAAGTTGAAACTAATTCCAACAAAGTAAATGACTGCAGTCAAGTTCCTGGGCCCTGTAATGTTAATGAATAGAAATGTTTACATGGAACAAAAACAAAGTTGCTGGAAAAGCTCAGCAGGTCTGGCGGCATCTGTGAAGGAAAAAATAGAGTTAACATTTCGGGTCCGGTGACTCTTCCTCAGAGTGGTTCAATGCAACCTCAGAGGAAGGGTCTGAGGAAGGGTCAGCAGACCCAAAACGTTAACTCTGTTTTTTCCTTCACAGATGCTGCCAGACCTGCTGAGCTTTTCCAGCAACTTTGTTTTTGTTCCTGATTCACAGCATCCGCAGTTCTTTCGGCTTTTATTTAGAAATGTTTATATTGTTGACTTTATGACAGATAGAGTAAATACATCAAGGTTGTTAGCTTATTTTTGACTTAAAAACATTCAAGATCTCAGTTCAGAAGAATCAGGAGTCGTGTTCAGAATCTAATTTTAGTTCAGTAGCATTTTAGTTTGTGAAGATTCTAAGTCAGGGGAGTTTAGATAGAAATCCTCAAGTTATTAGGATCTGAAATGAATCAAGGCTATCAGAACTGTGAAAGGTTCATGCCAGCAGACTTGGGAAGGAACCGGAAAATTGTCTCCACTGTTCAAGTGTATGAAACTGTGAGAAGTCAATTGAGTAATAAGGAGTTAGATAGGAGTCAAATTTCTTTGCACCTGGGTATTTGTAAAAACACAGTGTTAGGAAACAGGTCAAACTTTGTTTTGCTGTTTCTGTTAAGATACTTTTAATTGTGGTATACTTATATAGCCTTGCTTGTTTGTACTCTTCCTGTTGCGCACTGAACTTAAGTCCTTTCCTTAGATAACATCTACAGTCTCATGTAAATATGATTTTGTGATTACCATCATGATACCGACTGCATAATGTTAAAATATGATCTATCAAGCCCAGAATAAATCCCAGATCTGATTTATTTAGTATTATCTTCAGTTTGCATTTAACTGTCTCCATCCTCAACTCAGAGACCTCTGCACTTCTCAAATTCTAATTTCTTGTGCATTCCTGAAGTCCCCCACTCAAACACGGATGAAGGGTCTTTGTCTGTCTCAGAACTAAACTGTAGAGCTCAGAAAAGTATTGGTTGAAACTGTCTGTCTGTGAAACCTCATTCCTGTAGTTGGTAAATTGTTTCTGTAGGTTTTAGCTTTAAATTAAAATTTGTTAAAAAAAACTTGTCCCTTCTAAATTTTTCTCTCATTTAATCTATCCTTCATTCTCTCGCTTTATTTCACTTTCATATGTAATTCACCCTAATCTTCACCAAATACACTGTTCCTCAGTGAATTCTTGAATTTTATTGGTTAATGAGGTAGGATATTGGTCCAATCATCCACCATGGTTCCCAGTGATCATGTCACATTCTTGTACTTCAAGCATATCTGATCAAATATAACTGAAATTGAAGAGTGAGGAAGAAAAATTCAAATTTACAGCCCTCATCACAAAATGCCCTGAGCTGCCAAATTCTAGGCCATCTAGATTTTAAGGAGGAGGTATTTAAAAATGGTGAAGAAGTGACTTGATCAGGTGGAAATTGGTTTCTTCTGGAAACAGTTGTGGATTTGAAGGGCCTGTTTGCAGATTGCAAAATGCCAAAGAACAGAATGTTGTCACTCCATTAAACAGAAACATCAGAGATAGGGAAGTACAGTCCTTAAAATGGGCCTGAGGTGCTAGCAAAGACAGGGCATGTTGAAAGTTTGAGAATGTAGAATGTTACAATTATAAATATCAACTAACATGGAGATAGGCTCTATGAAAATTTGTTGTAGAACCATGCAGTTGGATAGAAATGTTCAGGTTATTCGGATTGTCCAAATAAAATGTGATGAAAACTGGCACGACAACCTCATGCGTAGAGTTAAAATGGACTTTTTCTTCTCTCTAATGACATCTGTGTTTTTATTTAGTTCTTTCACAGGATGTGGGGATCACTGGTTAGGCTAGCATTTATTGCCCATTCCTAATTGTTGTGAGTCTGGAGTCACATGTAGGCCAGATCAGGTAAGGATGGCAGTTTCCTTCCCTAAAGGGCATTAGTGAATCAGATGGGCTTTTCCTGACAATAGTCATTGTTAGACTCTTAATTCCAGATTTTTACTGAATTCATATTCCACCATCTGTGGTGGTGGGTTTAAAAACCAGGTTCCCCTGATCATTGCCTGGTTTTTTGGATTAGTAGTCTCGCATTAATACCTCTAGGCCATCACCTCTGTCTTATTTAGATTAAAATGTAAACTCGACCTGTACTGTGTTCTTCTTTGATACTCAGACATTAACAAGCTTCATTTTCACTTTTCTTTCTTAGAGTCCTGTTAACAATCAGTTTTTTTGATCTATACTCTAATTACAATATAATGTTTGCCCTGAATGCACTATTGCTAGTGCTACTGATTAACACAGACTACACTATTCATTACATTAAATATAATTTATTAATTGCAACTTCCCACATTTACATACAATACCATGTCTGTGTATAATCAATTTAAAATGTGTGATACAAATTTAAATTGCTTAATACTTAGTAGTTTGTCATAACAATTAAATTCTTTTGCAGTATTAATATATACCCATTCCCAATGGAACCACAGTTTTTAAAGATTTGCTGTTTCTATAAACTGTTTCCTTTGCCTTCATTGTTTTCCCTTCCTTATGTTCATTGCTACTTTATTGAATCATTTCCTTCTTCTTGGCTCATAGGTCAAGTTAATGAACTAGCAAGCACTTGAGAACTGTAGCTCAATAGATTAAACCCTAGTGAGGTTCCTGCACTGACTCATTCTGTCAAATGGGCTCATAATTCTGCTGGCATTGTTCTCTGAGAATATCAGGCCAATTCTATTGATACGCAAGCCCACAGTTGGCCATGATTGGTTTAGGTATTATTGGGGAGGAGGGTAAGAGTGGTGATTAAAGAGTTAAAAATGGAGAATACATTGTGGATTTGAACCATGCAGGTCATTTGTGCCAAGATGGACATTGGGGCATCAAGTGTGTTCTCTGTGAAGATTTAGGGGCACCTAATTAGTCGTAGAGATATATAGCACAGAAACAGGCCCTTTGGCCCAACTTGTTTATGCTGACCAGGTTTCCTAAACTGCATTTGGTTATTATCCCTGTAAACCTTTTCTATCCATGTATCTGTCTAAATGTCTTTTATCTGATGTAATTGTATTCGCCGCCACCATTTCCTCTAACAGCGTGTTCCATATACACACCACCCTCTATGTGCAAAAAGTTACCCCTCAGATCCCTTTCCCCTCTCTCCTCTTGAACCTATGCCCTCTAGTTTTGAACTCCCTCTATCCTGGGAAAAAGGCTTTGGCTATTCACCTTATCTATGCCCGTCATGATTTTATAAACCTCTATAAGGTCACCCCTCAGCCTCCTGTGCTCCAGGGGGAAAAGTCCCAGACCCTCCCTACAGCTCAAACCTTCTGGTCTTGGTGACATTCAGGTAAATATTTTTGCATCCTCTGAACTAACCTATTCAAATATATTTGTCAGAATTAGGGAAGGCCAGTGGCAAAAAACTGTTAGGAAGAATTTTGTTAAATTCACTGTTACATTTTCTTCTTGGCAACAGTAAGATTTCATCCCTGAAAATACCATAGTGATCCTTGAGAGTTGGAATCCTGAATTCCATCCAAATTTGAGATGTTTGGACCGGCGTGAGAACCTCCAGTTCCACATTTCCATTTGTGCACAAACAGAATTGTATTTTCATTTCAGAGGTTATCATAGAATCCCCACTGAGGGGAAGCAGGCCATTCACCCCATTGAGTTCATGCCGATCCTCCGAAGAGCATCCCATCCAAACCCAACCCCTCACCCTGTAACCTTGCATTTCCCATGGCTAACCCACCTAGCCTGCACAACCCTGAACACTATGGGCAATTTAGCATGGCCAATCCGCCTAACCTGCACATCTTTGGACTGTGGGAGGTAACCGGAACTCCTGGAGGAAACCCGCGCAGACGTGTGGAGAATGTTCAAACTCCACACAGTCGGTCACCCGAGAGTAGAATCGAGCTCGGGTCCCTGGCACTGTGAAGCAGCAGTGCTAACCACTGAACCACCATGCCAACCTGTTACCCTTATGATAATATGTCCTTGTTAGAAATGGCTCCTCCCTGCCAACTCTTGCTCCTTTCAATGCTTCTTATCATTCTGTTCTTGTTCCAAGCTGTTGTTGTGACTAGTTCAATGTAGTTTCCATGGGTTTCCGCATGATTTCATTAGTTTATTCAATGTCATTCACCAAGCTAGAGTATTAAGTGCATTTCTGGAATCCATACAATTGGATGGATGTGACAGCACTGGAGAGGGTGCAGAGGTGATATCTCTGGACATTGTCTGGGTGGAAAGTTTTAGTTATGAAGAGAGATTGGACAGACTGGTGTTGTTTTTTTTGGAGCAGAGGAGACTGAAGGGGGACTTGATTGGCATGTATAAAAGAATAATGGGCAAAGAATACAAAGGAAGGAACCATTTCTCTTAGTGGAAGGGTCAATGACTGGAGATATCAATTTAAAGTAAGGGGCAGGAGCTTTAGAGGGGATTTGAGGAAAATTTCTTTTATGCAGGGTGGGAATCTGGAACTCACTGCCATAGGGTGGTAGAGGCAGAAATCCTTATAACACTTAAGTACTTAGATGTGCAGTTGTGATGCCAAGGCATACAAAGCTCTGGGCAAAGTATTGGTTAATAGAATTGTTAGGTGGTTGTTTTAGACCAGCACAGACTCGATGGGCTGAAGAACCTTTTTCTGTGCTGTAGACCTCTATGTCTCTAAAATCAGCTTAACCCCTGAAAAGGCTGTGAATCTCGAGTGCAAATTACATCCAACACAGAGTTTCTGTGAATATTTTAATCTAAAATACTCATGGTAGAAACAGACCCCACCCTCAAATCACTGGCTTTATCCCTGATTGAATTAATCATTGTTGCAAATTTCCCTTAACTGTGTGCATTTGCAGGTCTTAGATGAGGTGATTTTAAAAGAAAAATTGTGGTTCTTTGTGATCAAGGACATTAATAGATTTTTAAAGCTTTGAATTCATTGTTTCTCAGTTTACTAAGGCATTGGTTACTGCTTCTAAATATCACAAGAAAATAGTCTGGATGTTTTTTCAAAGTCATTTTCAATGATTTAACATTGATTACTCACAGCTGATAGTTTAGCAGTATGATGGAATATGTGTTTTTTTTCTGGTGTATTTTGGCCATTTTCAGCTGTAGTTTTCTAACATTATACTTTAACGTATGACCTGATTTCATGAGATCGCCGGATGCAAAACGTTAACTCTGATTTTTTTCTTCACAACTGCTGCCAGACCTGCTGAGCTTTTCCAGCAACTTCTGTTTTTGTTTCATGAGATCGTGACAGATTTTGTGCTCTCAGCATTTTTTTTTAAAAAATTCATTCATAGGATATTGGTATCAATGATAAGATCGACACTTATCGTCGTCTTCCTTTGCTACCACCTTGAATATAATTTAGCGACTTGTTGTAGTTTTCCTATCTAAGTGCACCTTAGTGGGATTTTAAATAAAAGAACTGTTAACATTGATGCAATTTAGGCCCAGATTGTGCCCAAAGTACAAACTCTATCCCACCAATCTTAATGTAGCGCTGCAAGATATCTTTTGATGTGACCCATTGATAGATCCAAATTGAATACAAGGTGAAAGCAGTTTATCACAAGAGGAAGGTTGGCTTTGTCACAGAGGGTCACAGGAGCTGCAGCCAGTAATTAATAAATTGGAGGGGTGGGGGGAAGGGGAAGATTGCCCTTGTAAACAAAAGAAGTTGCTGGAGAAACTCAGCAGGTCTGGCAGGTCTATCTTCTGTGGAGAGAGGGAGAGAAACAGAGACAACATTTCAAGTCCAGTGGCTCTTTTTTAGTTATTTTGTGTTCATTTTCACAGATAACAAGCAAGAAATATCAGAATAATGAATGTATAGCTGCAATGCCAGCTTCTGTAAGAAGCCAACATATGCCTCTGTCATTCTTGCTTGCAAATATTCCAAACCCCTACAATCATCAATGTTGTGTTCTGTTTCACAGCTGGTATGTGATGTTCCTTTAACAAATGTTGTAGTGTTTCTGTAGTGTAGTGGTTATCACATTTGCCTAACACACAAAAAGTCCCCAGTTCAAAGCCAGACAGAAATAGTGGCACTACTTTGTTACAGCGACAGGTATCTGGATTACTGTGGACGGAGTGTGCTTGCTTGCTTTTCTCATCAGCAAATCTTGCTTTCAATTAATGGGCAATAAATGCTGCTTAGACAATGATGCCCCGCATCCCGTGAATGAATAAAGGAAAAAAAAAATGCTTATAATATCACCACTATATGACAGCATGGGACCTATTTTATAAAGCTCTCAGATTCTATCTTACTGAGTGCCCTTGCAGCATGGTGTGCTACAACTGAATTGCTTAGCTCTAGCCCAGACACAGCAATGCTTGTGATTATGTATATACCAGGAGGGGTATTGGATTCTTCAATACTGTGTTGTCGACGTCTAATTCTTACGTTACAGGAGCTAACAGAAGTGTTATCTTGGGTGCAAATACACTCTTCAAGCTAAAAGTCAGTCACTGCATTTAGAGCAGACTATAAGGAGAAAATACACCAGTGTTAACAGCAGTGGCCATTTACAAAGAAGTGACTCCCAGATCTCTCATCAATCAGAAGCAATGAAATAGGGGGCATGAGAAGGATATTCAATGCCTCAAACCAGCTCTGCCATTCAGTAAGAATATAGCTGACCTCTTATCTTAACTCTGTTTTTGCATCCTAATCTCGTATTCCTTAATTCTATTGTCAAAACTTCTATCATTATCATGCTCAATATATACTCAATGACTGAGCATTCACAGCTGTCTGAACATCTGAGAAGCTTTACACTCTTCAGGATAATGCAGTTGACTTGATTGACACTACATCTACAAATATTCAGTCTCTCTGCCACTGACTCTCAGTGGCAGCAATGTGCACCATCTACAAGATACACTGCAGAAATTAAGGCTCCTTAGACTAGTACCTTTTAAACCATCAAGCACTGCCATCTAGAAGGACAAGGGCAGCAGACCTTAAGAAATAGCAGCAGAATCATGACCTATAGCCTATCAAGTCTGCTCCGCCATTCAATCATGGCTGATATGTTTCTCAGCCCCATTCTCCTACCATCTCCATCGTGAAATAACCTATCTGTCTTAAATACATTCAATGACTTGGCCTCCTCAGCCTTCTGCGCCAACAGGTTTCACAGATTCACCACCCTCTGGTTGAAGAAATTCCTCCTCATCTCAGTTATAAACGGTCATCTGTTCACCCTGAGGCTGTGCCCCTGGGTTCTAGTCTTTCCTACTATTGGAAAAATCTTCTCCATGGTGCCACTATCCAGGACTCTCAGTATTCTGTAAGTTTCAATCAGATCTCCCCTCCTAAACTCCATCGAGTATAGACCCAGAGTCCTCAACCACTCCTCATATGAGCCAAACAGCCCCAAGATCATAACTAGGCTGCAATGATTCAAAACCCTAACCCTAATCTGAACCCAAACCCTAACCCTATCATAGCTCACCACCTCCTTCTCAAGGGGACTAGGGATTGGCATTAAAAGCTGACTCAGCAAGTGATGCCCATGTCCCCTGAATTAAAACAACGCTTAAGTTTAAAAATTTCCCCTCATCTCAGTCCTATATCTCTCATCCTGGCATTAGGTACCTTGTTCTACATTCTGCAGTCAATGGAAACTGCCAATCAGCATATAACCTATTAAACACCATTTTACAGATTTCAATGAGATCACTTCTTGTTTTTCTACACTTCAAAGAATACGGGTTCATTCTAGTGAATTAACACGAGCCTGAGAGTTTGAAGCTTTCGAAGAAGAGGCAATGGAAATAGCTCCAGTTGTTAATTTTTAGAGAGCTAAACTTAGATTGTGTCAAAAGTGGGCCTTAAAAATACTGGAAAGGTTCAACTTCTACTAGCATTGGCTAGGGATAAGCTGTCAAAAAGTATTAAGTTCATTGCCTGATATCTACATCACTCACATTTGGAAGGGTTTATAATGCTGTGATGTGACCCACACAAATCGAGTGCTATGACAAAGGCACATGGATTGAAAATTCCAGTGTTGTACAGCTTTAGTTGCTGTTAGAGGAACACTACCATCATGAAAATAATATTCAGCAAATGTTCTCATTTGCTGATGAATGTTTAATGCCGTGACACAAACTTTATCAGTATCGTTACTGTACAGCCCTTCTGCAGAGCTCGGAGCATAGTGATTGTATCTGTATAGTAAAAACAAATTACTTAAGCAAAACATTCATTCTGTTTTACTGAAACAATTACATTAATGTATTATCATATGGTCATTTGATTTTAAAAATCTATTACCATCTACCTTGCCCATGTCCACAATAAACAAATTACACTTTGCTATTATTCATAAATTAAACATTAATATTAACTGCAGAAAATAAGCATCATCTTGCTAATGCTATTGACTCCAAGAAAACATGCACCCTTTAGCAATATCAGTGCTTCTGAAGTCTGAGCACAGCTGTTTGTAGAGTCATAGAGTCATACAAGACTGAAACAGACCCTTTGGTCCAGCCAGTCCATGCCAACCATGCTCTCAAACAAAACTAGTCCCACCTGCCTTTGCTTGGCCCAGATACCTCCAAACATTTCCTATTCATGTCCTTATCTAAATGTCTTTTAAATGTTGTAACGGTACCCACATCCACCATTTCCTTAGGAAGTTCACTCCACTTGCAAACCATCCTCTGTAAAAAAATTTGCCTCCATGTCTTTTTTCAAATCACTTTCCTCTCACTTAAAAAATATATCCCCTAGTCTTGAAATTCTCCATCTTAGGGAAATTAATAATAAAAAATAATACAATAATAATAGGATACCTACCATTAACCCTATCTATACCCCTCATGATCTTATAAATTTCTACAAGGTCACCTCTCAACCTCCTAAGCTCCAGTCAAAAAAAGTCCTAGCCTATTCAAAGACAATGCAGTGTGGAGCTGGAGGAACACAGCAGACCAGGCAGCATCTGAGGAACAGCAAAGTTGACATTTTGGGTTGGGACCCTTCTTCAGAAATGGGGAGGGGGAAGGGATGTGGGAAATGAATAGAGAGAGGAGAGGAGGGGTGGGGCTGGGGCTGGGGAAGGTAGTTGGGATGGCAATAAGTAAGTGCAGGTAGGGAGTGGTGGGGATTGGTCAGTGGGATGGGTGGGGCAGATAGGTGGGAGAGAAGATGGACAAGTTGTGTCAGGTCAATGAGGCAGGGGTGAGAGAGACACTTGGACATGGGATGAGGCCAGAATTGGGAAGATTTTAAAACTGGTGAATTCCATGTTTGGGCCATTGGGCTGTAGGCTCCCGAGGTGGAATATGAGGTGCTGCTCCTCCATTTGCGGCTGGTGTCATTGTGACACTGAAGGATGCCCAGGATGGACATGTCACCGAGGGAGTGGGAGGGGGAACTAAAATTACTGGCGACCGGAAAGTGTTGTCGTTTGTCGCGTACAGAATGCAGATGCTCTACAAAACGGTCTCTGAGTCAACATTTGGTCTCACTTTTATAACTCAAATCTTCCCCATCCAGCGACATCCTGGTAAATCTCTTCTGAACACTCTCCAGCTTAATAATATCCTTCTTGTAACTGGGTAAAATGGAGTGTAATAGGACATCTCACAGGTCAGGGCTTCAGCTACCTCACCAATCACTAAGGGAAAGGCTGGCAGCTTCTCACTGCCCTTGAAACAGGTTTGCTAATCCTCCCGGATTGAGTGGGAATCTGCAGGAATTAAAGAATCATCTTTTAGACATACTGCCATGAACAAAACCTGGGAGAGATGACACAGGGGCCTTAAAAATAATTTGGGTGTTTATTTCCCTTTACTTTAAGTCTCCAAAACACAAAACGGTCACAGCACTGTTCGGTCTGCTGTGTCTGTACTGGCACTCTGAAGGAGCAATTCAGCTGTTGCTATTCATTGTGTAAGGGCTTTAGGACTCTAGAACAATCTTGCAATGATGTCCGAGACCTTCTCCCTCACAGGGCCTAAGTACTACAGAGTGGGCAGAGTTAAAGAGTAAGATGAGAAAAACACATGCAGAAAAGCAAGTGGAGTAGACTAACTCGACATTCTGGTAGAGCTTATGGTGTAGTCTTTCAATATTTAACAGTCAGAACAGAACTTGGGATCACACTGCTTCCTGTTTATTGCAGTAATTTGTATTAATATGTAATTAACAGGGTTATTAAAGAAGTCCAAGTCTGAAGACCATTCTTGACCTTGCTTTCTCCTTAACCTGTTCGTCTTTAACCTAAACTCATAGATATGGGCATAAAACCACACAACAAAACACCATTCACCAACTTCTTTCAGTAGTCCTCTATGTTCTTCCTTTCCAAACAATGATCAAATTCCCTCTTGGAAGCCTTGATAGAACCTGTCTCTTCCAGGGTTCAAGCACTGAATTCCAAACCCGAAGCCACTGACCATATTAGAAAAGTAGTCCTCATGTCACCGTTACTTCGTTTGCTTTAAATCTGTGCCCTCTGATTCTTGATCCTTCCACTGTGGGCAAACAGGTTTTCCCTATCTACTCTGTCCTGACCCTTCATGATTTTCCCCTTTACTCAGAACCAAACTGCTGCCTTACTATTTCGTACTCTAAACTTTTTCTGTACACCTTGGTATTATTCTCTGATGCTAACTTCTAACTCACATACCCCTATTAAGTAAGTTTAATTTCTCCCCAGTAGCACTCACTGATCAATGTACAAGGCAATGTGTACCAGCAGTCATTTAAGGGTGATTGTTTTAGCTTGTCCAAGTCCCGTTGCCCCTAGAGCTGCTACCAATGCCCCAGGAATCTAATGCCTTCCCACTTGCACCATCTTTCCAGCTGCACATTTATCTGCTTTACCCTCCTACTTCCATACTCACTGAATGTAATGGAGAAGACTACTTTTGAGGTCCTGCTTCCTAATCTCCTATCTAGCTCTTGAAGTTCTGAGCACAGGACAACATCCCTCTTTTTATCTATGTTATTGTCACTGTCATTAGCTTTTAGGATGGAGTACTAGTTGGACCAGGGGCTTCCATATTGAATCATAGAATTCCTATAGTGTGGAAGCAGGCCATTTGGCCCATGAAGTACACACAAACCCTTTCAAAAGCATCCCACCCTTCTACTCTATCCCTATAACACTGCATATTCCGTGACTCATCCACCTAGCCTATACGTTCTTGAACGCTATGGGCAATTTTGTATGGCCAATCCACCTAACCTGCACATCGTTAGACTATCTTACCTGCCTAATTTTTCTTGTCTGCCTGGTGCTCCCCCAATCTTTCTCTCCTGGCATGTTCTTAAGCCGCAGGATATCCACACTTAAATACATCCTGTTCATAACGTTGTCAACCTCATGAGTCTGCCACAGTGATACCAGTTGCTGTTCAATTCCTTTAGCCCAGGGTACAAGCTGTAGTGATGAGCACACTTCATGCACTCGGGAAACGGAAAGCATCTAGGAGTCCCCAAATGGCACAGGACACGCACTGAATAGTTTGGGGCTGTCCTGTTCTTCCTCTACCTACCAGTTATAACTCTTTGACTGATAGTAAGCCTTAGTATGACTGCAAATTAAGATTGCTACTTAAAATAAGAGGCAGACTCACCAGCAACTCATTGCCCTTTTATTGCTATTAGGAGAATGTAGGAAAACTGAGTGCTTCACTTAATAGTTTGTTTTTTAAAAGATTTTTTAGACTTCCCAGCTGCTTAGAATAACTCCCTAACTTTAGAGAAAGAGCAGTGCAACAGTCTTCCTTCAATGTTACCATTTGACTTTTCACACTTTTTTGAACTCATGTGCCCAGGTCTGTTCCAACTTCTGTAAAGACCCCCCAAGCCTGGACCTTAATTTAACCTCTCCCCAGTACTCTCAATTTCTTTATGGTCTGCTGCAGTTCCTAATGGTCTCCTCAGGTAAGGTTTGAAAATGGAAATGGATAAAAGACTGACCAGTCGAAGATTATAAGTTCAGGAATTTGTCCAACCGTGTTTCGCTAAAACGCTGCATGTTGTAGATGTTGCCAAGCCTCCAGGGTTATGGACCAAAAGCTGGAAAATGAGATGAGTCTAGTCAGATCTTTTTGACCATCATTGACACGATGGGCCAAATGGCCCCCTTCTGTGATGTCAACATCTATGCATCTATATCTGGTGCAAAACATTACCTGGTAAGATTGCTTCTTAGGAGCTTAGGTGCCAAAGATGTCCTGAATGGCATGGAGACTTCCTAAAACCTCATTTAAATGTTAACAATGTGCATTGTTCTGGCTGTTCCCCAATATCACTAAAATTTCAAAGTATTTGAAAAGAACTTGCATTTATATAGAGCTCCTTATGATCACCAGCATCTCAACATGTCTCACAGTGAATTGTGACAACACCAAGTTATTCATTCACTGCAAAATACATTGAGGGCTTGGAGGCAGTGTGCTAGGCGTTATATAAATGCAAGTTCATTCACATTTCACCATCTGCTTCTACCCTTGTGAAATGCCTTGGGATAACCACTCTTTAAGAAGGCTATCGAAATGCAGAGACCATGCCATGATTCAATCCTACTCCTTCTGCACCCTTCAGATGAGGGCCAATATTATTGACGGAGCACGGACAGTAAAATGTTTGAAAACATTGTCAGCACTGTTAAAGGGAAAAGTCCAGGCAATTCAGAGGCAAACCTGTCAGAAGGTCGGCATTTGAAGCTTCTGTTTGTTGGCAGATCCATCATGTACTTTCAGAATCTTCAGTTTTTGTTTCAGATTTTCAGCAGTTACAAACAGGCGGTCTGTGATTTATGAACATCTATCTTATGACCGCTCATACTTATGAACGAGATCCCATAGAGGGGTGCATTAATATTAATTTTAAAAATCCGACATGTGAACATTTGCTCATCCTAATGAATGGCTATTTTAGTGTCGTAAGTCAGAAGTCATAATGTTCTGACTTGCGTACAAATTGATCTACAAATGTACTCAAGAACATATTTTCTTTTCATTCAAGAGGTTGTGTTGTTTCCCACTTCTCGTCAAGTATCTACAAAATTGATACCCAGCTAAAAGACACTCTACCTAAAAGGTTTGCCAGAGCAGGCTGCCTAAGGACAAGCATGTGATAGTCTCTCAGATTTCAGGAGAAGCTTGCTCAAGTCCAGAACCTTTGTGTAAAGATGGTAAGAACTGCTGATGCTGGAGTCTGAGATAACACAGTGTGGAGCTGGAGGTACACAGCAGGCCAGGCAGCATCACAACTGAAGATTTCTGAAGAAAGGTCCCTACCCAAAACATCAGTTTTCCTGCTCCTCTGATGCTGCCTGGCGTGCTGTGTACCTCCAACTCCACACTATGTTATCTCAGACTCCAGCATTGGCAGTTCTTACTATCTCTGAGTGAGTTATAACCCCACTGCGAAGCATCCTCTGATGCTGCCTAACCTTTGTGTAAAGTCTTTTTTATTTATTCACAGGACGAGGGCATTGCTGGCTTAGCAATGGTTTGGTGTCACATTTTGGCCAGACCAGGTAAGGCCAGCAGTTTCCTTTCCTGAAAGACATTAATGAACCAGATGGGTTTTGTCATTGGTCAACAATGGTTTCATGGCCATTATTCAACTCTTAATTCCAGACTTTTTTTTTCATTGAATTCAAATTCCACCATCTGCCATGGAAGGATTGGTACACAGGTCACCAGAACATTTCTGAGGAAGGATCCACTTGACTAGAAATAGCAACTCTGATTTCTCTCCACATGCTGTCAGACCGGCTGAGCTTTCTCAGCAGATTCTGTTTTTGTTTCTGATTTACAGCATCCACAGTTCTTCCGGTTTTCACCAGAACATTACCCAGGTCTACGGTTAACAATTCAACAATAATACCATTAGGCCATCACCTCCCCACCTCCACCTTTCGACATAGGGAAGCTGTTGTTCTGCAGCTAACTGGATGACCAGAAAACACTTCTGGTCTGACTGCCTCAAATAGATGTATTGAAAGAACTTACAGATTGATGATCGACCCATTTGACCATGTTATAACATATCTTCCATGGCCATCAAATCCTTAGATAGAAAGGGGTACTGGAGAAAAACAGTAAGTCCAATTCATTCTCAATAACTCTTTTCAATAGAAATCTCAATAATTCTTTTACGTTTTGACTCTACAAGTTTTTTTAACAAGTTGGGACACTTCTTCAGAAATGAACAACCCATTTCTGAAGAAGGTTCCTGACCTAAAACGTCAACTTTCCTGCTCCTCCAATGCTGCCTGGCCTGTTGTGTTCCTCCAGCTCCACACTGTGTTGTCTCTGACTCCAGCATCTGCAGTTCTTGCTATCTCTTTTTTTTAAACAAGTGCTGTTTTGTAAAGAACACAGGCTTGAAAGTAGAAAGACACTCTGTAGTGAACTCACTCAGAAGGAAAATAGCAAATAGGAAGTACCATCAATGATCCAGTACTTAACCTTTTAGGGTTTGTAAACATCACATCATAAATTGTGCAAAAATTCAAGAAGAACTTTCATTAAAAACAACCAAGTTTCACTTTAAAAACATGTGGAAATACTAATTTTATTTCAGACTCTGTGGGGCTCAGTGGTTAGCACTGCTGCCTCACAGCGCTAGGGACCCAGGTTCGATTCCATGCTTGGGCGACTGTCTGTGTGGAGTTTGCACATTCTCCCTGTGTCTGCATGGGTTTCCTCCGGGTGCTCTGGTTTCCTCCCAGAATCCAAAGATGTGCAGGTTAGGGTGGATTGGCCATGCTAAATTACCCATAGTGTCCAAGGATGTGTAGGTTAGGTGGGTTAGCTGTGCTAAATTGCCCATAGTGTCTGGGGATGTGTAGGTTAGGTGGGTTAGCCATGAAAAATGCAGGGTTACAGGGATAGGGTAAGGGGGGGGGTGAGTCTGGTTGGGATGCTCCTTGGAGGGTCAGTGCTACTTGTTGGGCCAAATGGCCTGTCCTCACACTGTAGAGATTCTATTCTATAAAAGTCGTTAGGGTGCAGAAGTAGGCCATTTGGTCCATCATGCCTGCACTGGCTCTTCTAACAGGCATTATTACATAGCGCCAATCTCCTGCTTTTCCCCCATACCTTTGCACACTATTTCTGTCCAAATTATCACCCAATTCCTTCTTGAATGCCTCAATTGATCCCGTCTATAAGACATTTCCAGGCAGTGCATTCCAAACCTTAACTACTCACAGAGTAGTAGGTTTTTTTTTCTCACGTCTCTGTGAATCTATTCTCCCATTCTTGTTCCTCTTATGAGTGGAAACAGCTCTCTATCCATTCTATAGGACAGTCCCAGCTTCTTCAATCTATCCTCAAAACTGAAGTTTCTCATTCCTGGAACCATTCTTGTAAATCACTTCTGCATTTGCTTCAATGCTTTCACACCTTTCGTATAACTTGGCTCCCACAACAGTACACAGCTGAGGTCTAACAAATGTGTTATCTCCATATCTAAGCCCACCTTCACAAAGGTCTATCAATCTATCTTGAGTGTTACAACTGGAGAGAATATTCCAGATTACTGTCATCCTTTGTGTGAAGAAGTGCTTCCTGATATCCTTCCTAAATGGCCTCAGTAGAATTTCAAAGATTATGTCTGTCTATTCATGACTACCGCAAGAGGAACAAATTTCTCTTGTCTGCATTCTGTACCTAATCCCCTTCGCACATTTTAATACCCATGAATACCAATCACTCAATGTGTGAAGACAAACTTCCTGTTACCAGTAGTATTTACGTCTAAATTAGAAAGAACTAATCGCATTACTTCATTTTTAAAAACACTGTCAACTTTAATATACATTTTTCAATTAACTTCACGTCATATTCACTGAAATTGCACTCTGAATAAGGACTAAAAGTGTTAAAACTGAAGGATGTCCATTGCCATGGAGATAACTATAATAATCTCAATCTAGCACCATCTGACAAGCTCTAACAGCAATCCGTAGGCATCTATTTTGGTTCAAGTAAAGAAGCAGTCAGGAGATGTGAGACGGTTCTATCTGGTTTTGTTTACCACTACCAAGCATTTTGTTGAGAGACATTTGGTGTTGCATCAAATTTGCATTTGAAACGATTGCTACAGGGAAATCACTCTTCAATACTTTCGTAGAATTCAAAGGTCCTTCCTTTTTTATGTTCGTACAATCCTAGAATCCCTACAGTGTAGATTGAGGCCATTCAGCCCCTGAGTCTGCACCGACCTTTCTGATCAGCATCCCACCTAGATGCATCCCCGTGACTCCACGTGGGGTTTTTACCATGGCTAATCCACCTAGTCTGCACATCGCTGGACACTATGGGCAATTTAGCATGGCCAATCAACCTTACCTGCACATCTTTGGACTGTGGGAGGAAACTGGAGCACCCAGAGGAAACCTATGCAGACATGGAGAAAATGTGCAAACTCCACACAGATAGTCAGCCGAGGCTGGAATCGAATCCGGGTCCCTGGCACTGTGAGGTACACATTGCTTTGGCATTCTGTGATGGATTGCCCATCATTGCCAATATATTAATGGCGTTCTGACTGCAGGTACCAAGGATAACTTATGTCAAAAAAGATTATTTCTGAATCTTGAGTTTGAGTCTAGCAAAAATTAGTCAATGTGGCTGTGCAGCCAGGTGAAAATTCCGAATCTCCATCCCTAACACCATCCAAACCAAATGGATGGCAGCAGTTTGAGCTAGCTTTCTAGGAGGAAACATAAGTTTTCATACCAGGTCAAAATTGAACTGGTAGGAACTGGTTTTAACTGTTCTCAGCTGGATGCTACTTCAGGCAACCAATTAAGTATAATCATCAGTAATCCATTTGGAAATCCCAGTAGGGCAGCATGGTGGCTCAGTGGTTAGCACTACTGCTGTACAGTGACCTCGGTTCAATTCCAGCTTCAGGTGACTGTCTATTCGGAGTTTGTACATTCTCTCCGTGTCTGAGTGGGTTTCTTCCGAATGTTCCGGTTTTCTTCCACAGTCCAAAGATATGCAGGTTAGGTAGATTAGCCATGCTAAATTTCCCATAGTGTCCATGGATGTGGATGGGAGGTGGTTCTGGATGGAATACTCTTCAGACAGTCGGTGTGGACTCAATGGGCCGAATGGCCTGGTTCCAGAGTGTAGGGATTCTATAATTTGCTGAGTTGTTATCAGTACTTTGCATTCACCTTTAGCTGGAATAATTCACATGGTGTCAGTATTATCATTGAAATATTTTCTCTCATCTCTTTCCATCCCTCTCTCCTCCAGCTGTCAATGTCTCCCCCTACCCACTAGTTATCTCTTTCGCTCCCCAGTTTTCCACCCAAGTCTCTCCTATCCCCACGTCTCCACCATCCCCACTTCCTTACCCCCTAACTTTGCCATTATTTTGACTCTCCTCAAGATTAGCAAGTTCTGTTAATGGAAATCCATTCTGGGTTTGGGGTGCTGGAGGGGGTTGGGGGGTGCGCAGGGAAGGGACGGGGAGGGGTGGAAGGGTGAAGTGGGGATGGCATGTTCATTGTCTCTTTTTCTCTGCGCAGAAGAAAAGTTGCAACAATTACATTGATAATATTCCAATGACAAATCTCGTGTGTTGAAATGTCTACCTGATCTTAATTAGCTCTTGAAAATGAACTCAGTATTTGTGCAAACTAACACATTGCAAGATTCCAATTCACTAAAATAATAAAAAGATTATTTCATGCTCTCAATCACAGACTTTGTTATTAGTTTTCATTCCGTTAAGGCAGGTTGTCACCTCCTTCTCAAAGGCAATTAGGGGTTGGAAGACAAATATTGGCCACATCTCATGAACAAACATTAACAAAGCAGCATGACAGGAATGGGAACTTAGATGGAGAAAGGCATGGGAAATAAGGGAGTGAAATGAGATTAAATGTCTCACAGGGAGGTAAGTGATACTGATGATGGGCTAAATCGTTCACTTATGTTACAATATTCTATAATTTTACACAAACATGGGAGAAAATTGCAAAGTTATGGGATGGAAGTACAGGAGTGGAACTAATTGCTCGTTCAAACTGTCAGCACGGATGGACCAAGTGGCCTTTTTAATGTTCTGTAACATTCTACGATTCGATAGCACAATAGTTCTCGTGAAATGTCTTACAAACAGCTCTGATCTTGTCTACAGCATTGCAATTCTGAACTGTAACCTGGGTTTGTACCATTATACTGTGACTCACTGCCCCTTTCAGGCCAAAAGACACATACTCTGCAACCGTACAGTAGGCATTCCATGTAGTGTTAATATCAGGGATTAGTCCTTCAAATTAGCTGTCCCCTCATTTACATGATGTTCCATCCTATCTCTCAATATAGGTTGGATGCTCTTATGCTGGCAGAGGTTGTCTAGTTTAGATATCAGTGCTGATGAAAGTCCCAGATCTCTTTAATGATGAGTTCAATGGGCAATGGTTGGCCATCACCATTCAACATTGGCCATGTGGTTATGCCTTTCCATAATCTCAATTGTCATTATTTGATGGTATAAAATTAGATGGCAAGAGAATTATATGTATCTTTAATGTCTGTTTGCCAAATTCTATTCTCCAATAGTTTAATGAACATTAGATAGGTTAATCTCTCCAGTAAAATTGTAGAACCAAGAATTTTTAACTCCAATATGCATGTGACCACATTACTCTCAGTAATTTTACACTTTTGTTTCAAACAGATGCAATCAGATTAATATTTCTCTCCAAGATACATTTTGGATCAGGACGATTTTGCTTCTCAAGTTAAACTTTAATCTTAACTTCAATTAACATCCATTGTTAATGCTCTGACCATAGTTACAGTGTCAAGAAATAAGATTATCTTATTGAGGTTTATAAAATGTTGAGGAGCACAGATAAGGTGAATGGCAAGGGTCTTTTCCCCAGGGTGGGGGAGCTCAAAACTAGAGGGCATATTTTTAAGGTGAGAGGAGAAAGATTTAGAAAGGAAATTGGGGCAACTTTTTTTACAGGGTGGTTCGAGTGTGGAATGAACCGTCAGAGGAACTGGTGGATGCAGGTACAGTTATGACATTTAAAATACATTTGGATAAGTTCATGAATAGGAAACGTTTGGAGGGATATGGGCCAAGCGCAGGCAGATGGGACTAGTTTAGTTTGGGAACATGGTCGATGTGGGTTGGTTGGACTGAAGTGTCTGTTTCCATGTTCCATGCTCTATGACTTATATATCCCTCCCAGCAGGTACAAAAATAGCCAGTTGTACAGACATTAAGGTTTGACAGTGGGAATGGGTGAAGTCAAAAATCAATTTGTCTCCATGAAAAACCAGCCAATATTATGGTCCTATCTTAGAACAGAGGGAAGGTGGGAAGACAGGAGGAGGAGTAGGTCAGGATACTGAGCCCAAGAGGAGCCAAGAGTTAACCAGCACTGAACTGTTAACATAGTCTTGGGCCTAAAGGAGCTACTACGTATTGAGCCTTAAAATACAATCTCAAAAATGTCCTTGCTGGTTTCTGGGGCAGAGATCCAGCAGCCCATTGAAGGACCATTGGTTGGGCACATGATGTCTGGCACAACATGGCCCTATATACGTGGATCACTCTCCTCCCATAGGTAAATGGAGGCTGCGGGGGCACATTAACTCAGTTGGCGTATTTGAACCATTTCTCGACTGTTTCAGCCTGGAATGCTCAGTGTCCGTTTAAAAGTCAGGCTGAGAGTGGAATTGAGCAAGCCGCAGGGGTCAGGGACAGGGGGTCAGGGTGGGAGCAAGTGGGTAAGCATCAGGACGGGGCACGTGGGTTGGGAGTCAGAGGTGCCCGTTCCATTTTCCTCTCTGCTTGTTCCTCAGTTGAGAAATTGTCATCCAGCATTCGAAAATTGCCCCTGTGTCTTAGCATGAGATACGTATGGATTGTAACAGAAACAATTAAAATGAATTAGTTTAAGGACAACTAGCTTGAAGAGGGATTTTCAGACTAGAATGCCTATAGGGATACTTCACTTATTACATTATGGACTTTTGACTCACTTGCATTGATTTTTGTTGACACAGTTCACCTGAAATCAGTGTCAGTGACTCAAATAATTGCTGAATTCTGAGCACAAATTGGGTTAAGTGACTGACCCAGTATTGACAAATTTCTGTGCTAGACTTAAAAGATCGTGCTGAAAGCAGGCCTCATCCATAAAGTCTGAAATTCATCCTCAATGGAACTTTCCATGAATGGCACTGTTTTGTGCGTGTCTCAGGAGGATTTAAATATTGAATGTAAGTTTCGGATGCAATGACATGAACAGGTCAACATTCAAAGTTTTGGAATGAGTTTTCCTTTAATTTTAAGGAACTGATTACTGTGTTCCAATCTAACTGGAAAATGAGACTGAATATTTGTTAAAAATCATTAATAACTCATGCAATATTGGGTGGCTGAGTGACTAGATTACCACTACTATTTAAAATGTAATTTTTTTGTGTGATAAAGCCAATTCGAGCTGTGTCAATCAAAGTTCATGAGTTATTACTCATAAATATACCATGCAATGTTTTAAATGCAAAATGAATTTTCAAAAGAAATTATGGTTTTATATTGCTGTCCAATTGCACTGGTCAACGATAGATCTTACATTCAGTAATATGTAAATAATTTTTCACAGAAGCATGGGGAGAAACACTATTTCAGGCATTAGTTTTGGTGTTGTGTATACTGGAAGTAGCAATTATGCCCAAAGAGAAAGTTTGTTCCTAGTTCTTTGTAATACAAGCATCTGCAGGGAATTCTTTGAAACGCATTGTGTTCATTTATATCTTTCATATAATCTACAGCAGTTCGCTGTTTTTGTTTTATTCATTCATGGGATTTGGGAATCGCTAGTTAGGCCAGAATTTCTTGTTCATCCTTAATTGTCCTGCAGAAGGTGAAAGAGCCAAGAGGAGTTGGAACACAAATAGTGCTGTTAGGAAAGGAATTCCGGGACTTTGACCAATGACAGTGAATGATGAGAGACATATTTCCAAGATGGGATGGTGAGTGGCTTGGAAGGGAACTTACAGGTGGTAGCATTCCCATGTAACCCCTGCCCATGTCCTTCCAGGCGGCAGAACCTCTGACCTGTTCTTGTAACCACATTATTTGTATGGCTGCTCCAATTAAGCTTCTGGGTTGTTGATAGCTAGGAATTCAGCAACAGTGAACACCAAAGGGTGATGATTGATTCTGTCTTATAGATGGTCATTACCTGGCACTTGTGTGGCACGAAAGCTACTTGCCACTTGCCAGCCCAAACCTGGATATTGTTCAGGTCTTGCTGCATTTGGACAAGCGCTACTTCAATACCTGAGGAGGTGTTGGCCATCATGTGACTATCAGTGCAGACCTCCAAGGTCAGTGGGTAGCAATGACCACTGGAGCTTCCATGCGACTTTTCAGCTTTGAGGGAATGTTGTCTCGGATGGTACCCTGAAGAATTACTGCTGTGATGTCCTGTGTTTGAGATGACTAACCCCCAAAAACCACTATCTTCCTTTGTGCCAGGCAAGAATCCAGCCAATGAAGAGTTTTCCCACTTTCACATTGATTCTAACCATCTGCCACAGACCTAGTTGAACAGCAATGTCTTTTTCACATTTGACCAGCTCAGTCATTCTGCAGTTAGTGAGCCATTGTAGATAATGAAGTCCCTACCCAGAGTACATCCTATGCCCTTGCCACCCTCAATGCTGCCTCCTAATCATAGAGTCATAGAATCATACAGTACGGAAACAGACCCTTCAGTCCAACCAGTCCATGCTGAACATAATCCCAAACTAAACTAATCCCACCTGCCTGCTCCTGGCCAATATCCTTCCAAACCTTTCCTATTCATGCAATTATCTAAATGTCCTTTAAATGTTGTAACTTTGCCTGCATCCACTACTTCCTCAGGAAGTTCTTTGCACATGCGAACCACCCTCTGTGTAAAAAAATTTACCCCTCATGTCTTTTTTAAATCTGTTTCCTCTCATCTTACAAATGTGCCCCCTAGTCTTGAAATCCCCCACCCTAGGGAAAAGACACCTACCATTGACCCTATCCATACCCCTACTGACCTCATAAACTTCTATAAGGTCATCCCTCAACCTCCTATGCTCCAGGGAAAAAAGTCCCAGCCTTTCTTTATAATTCAAACCTTCTATACCCGGCAACATCCTTGTAAATCTCTTCTGAACCCCCTCTAGCTTAACAATGTCCTTCCTATAACAGGGTGACCGGTACTGGACACAGTACTCCAGAAGAAGCCTGGAGGAGAACTGATTTCTCAGCCGAGGTCAGGTTGTGATGCTAGGTGGTAATAAACAAGAGACCTGCTTACCAATTTTTAACCTGAGATGTCATGGTGGCTGAAGTCAATGTTGAGATGTCCCAAGGCAACTCCCTTGTGACAGTATAACACTGGACTCTGAGAGATGATGATAGTTGTGTCTGGCACATTGTAAGGTATGATTTCCCCGTGTATGACTATGTCAGGCTGTTGCTCGATGAGTTAGTGGCGGACTCTGGAAATTTTGACACAATTCCCAGAAGGGAGGACTTTGAAGCGTCAATGGGGCTGTTTTTTGTTGACGTTTCCAGAGCTTAGGTCAATGCTGGTGGTCCATCTGGTTTCTTTCTTTAGAGTTCGATTCGCTTGCTAGATCAACCACATTGCTGAGGGTCTGGAGTCATATGCAGACCAGACCTGATATGGAAGGCTGATTTTTTTTTTCGCTTGTGTGATGTGAATGCCGCTAGCTGTGCCAGCATTTCCTGAATGTGGTGGTGAGCTTCCTTCTTTAACACTGCAGTCCACATGTTGTAGTCTGACTCACAATGCCCTTAGGGAGGTAATTCTAGGGTTTTGATACAGCAATAAGTGAAAGAACGGTGTTGTGTTTCCAAGTCAGGATAATGAATGGCTTGGAGGGAAACTTGTAGGTGATAGTATTCCCATTATTCTGCTGTCCTTGTCCTTTTAGGTGGAAATGATTGTGGGCTCCTTCCCGAAAGGACATTAGAGACCTAGATGTTTTTTTAATGCCAGTTAATAGTGATTAGCAAGTCCCCATTAGACTAGGTTTTAATTCAAACTTTCTTTTATTGAATTCAAATCCACCAGCTGCCAGAGAAGGTTTTGAACTCATGCCCCCAGAACATAAGCCTGAGGGGTCTCTGGTTTAATAATCCAATGAAATTACCATCACACCACCACTTCCTTTAAAATATATCTCCCTGGTGGTTATCTTATTAGTGTCCTTGGACTAGATAATGCATATGTCAGAAACTGCAAAATCAGAATATCCAGCCACTGTTGCAATCTTGACACTGGGTAATGGAAGTGAACTCCAGTCTGGGTGGGATCTGTGTTCTGCTTGTTTACTGATGCTGAGAAATATTTACTGTCAACTTGTGAGGCTACCTTAAGCTATTGGTGTCATTGTACTTCAGTGGCTCAGTTCCATGACACTGAGAGCTATTTAAAAATTTGCAAGGCAGTCCATCTCTCTGGACATCAACTCACACCATACTGATGTTTGACATTGTTCTATTTCCTAGCATAAGAAGCTAATCAGTATTTGGAATCAGTGAGCAGGGAATTGCATATTTGGGCCAACAGATATCCATTTGTCTGGTCACAGAGCAATTTGGAACCAACAGTATAACTTAAATCAGCAGTAAATGCATTTGACACTGCACTTTTAATCTAGTGAATTTACAGTCAGGAATTGAAAAAGAAAGTACCAGATTTTAGTTCAAAGTCAGTAGGAACTGAGGGTTCACTCCAAAACTCTTAACAGATTTCCGAAGACTCAGCGTATTAATTAGAACTCATCCCTCCCCGACTCTTCGACAATCTTTCTTCAAATGAAACAACCGCCCTTCGCTCTATCCCTGTAGGATTGACGTAACAGAATGCTATCTGGATCACAGCAACCATGGAGAAATAATGGGATAGCTAGTCTGGCTGCAACAAATCCCAGTCAATTGCTGTAACTGATCAAAAACTTAGCTCTTCTGTTTCAGCTTGTGAACAAGGAAAAGCGAAATCCTTTTGAGTGCTGCCCTGATGTCACGCTTGATCAGTCAGGAACCACGTCGTGGAATTTCATTGTGTATTTCAGATCAGTCACAAACAAGCTTCCAACATCAATGACTGTTTCTCAAGCCTGCACTGGGCATACCAATGATGTCAGAAGTAGACAGCAAGAAAGAGAAGGTTGGTAATGTTAAAATTAATATTGTATTAGATTGATTGTGGTGTGTTGCAGATATAAAGAACCAGCTGCTTTATGGAAGAAGTATTGTAGGTGTTTTCTTGATACAATCATATTGTAGTGCATTCCTTGCTGTTGAAGGGCAATAAATCATATAATTACTGCACCTCTTATAACTTCACTGGAGTGAAACACGTAATGTGACAATTATGCAAAACTGTGTGTTAATGCATAAATGACAGCATCAAACCACAGTTAAAACTGCCAGCTGCTTTAATATGCTTAATGCACAAAGTACAGGAATATACTTGCAATCGTGTGAATTAGGAGCAGGAACAGGCCAGCTCACCCTTTGAGCCTGCCATGCCATTCGATGTGATCATGATTGATCTGATTATGGCCTCTGCTTTCTGTCTATTCCCCATACCTATTGACACATTTTTTCAAACAAGAATCTTGTGAACGCATCTCTAAAAATAATTCAACAATCCTACCTCTGCTGTTCTGAGAGGATATGATAGGAATTAAGAAAGGACAGAAAGTAACATATGTCTAAAATAGCAGAGAAAACTGCAACCTCCCTTTGCTAACAGACCTGTTGAGTTTGTCCAGCAATTTCTGTTTTTGTTTTAGATTTCCAGCATCTGCGGTTCTTTGTTTTTTAATCATATGTGTCCAGTTCTTTTGCAACTCGTACAAGGCTGGTATTTGATGTGAACTTTAATGTTATGTGCTGTTACATTTATCAACAAAAGTGCATTCTAAGGACTTGTAGTTGGCTATGATTTCCCGCAGCAAAAATGCTGAAATTATACAATGGTTCACTCAGCACTTGAAAGATGAAGAGGCTAATGCTTTCAAGGCCACTTTTCATCATTGGCAATGTCACATCTTTGGGATTGGAAGATGGAATATAGATTAGTTTTGACTACAACTGAAGCAGGGGAACGGAAGACATTTGATGTCCTTCCATTGAGAATTCAGAATAAGTATCTACCTTTGAACTCTGCTTGGTCGCCGTGTCTGAGTGCCATTTAGAAAATTCAAATGTTTGTTGTAATATTGGGAAATGGAAAATTGAGACACCTCTTTAAAAATTATACCTACTGGCACATTGTAAAATGAAGAAAAGATTGGAATCTCATCAATGCCTTGGAAACATCTCCAAATGCTTCATGAGCAATAAATGGCTGAATGTCGAGTTGAACCTGTCTAGTTTCTGAAGGTTGATTTGCCTGGTTTTACTTATTTGTCAAACTTCCAGATTTAGTTTGTAACCTCAGTTGTGTATTCTGCATCCATCCATTTTGACGAAAGTTGCAATAAAAGTTTAAAATAAGCTAGTTATTTCCATTCAGTTAATTCCTTGCAGGTAAATGTAATGGAACCTAACACTTTGCATTTTCAGTGTGGCAGATGTAAAATACTAAGAATGTGGTCTGTTAACATTACCCAGAGATAGGTTGCTGAATATTGCTGTTAGCAAATGCAGCAATGTGACAAAGTAGTTACTGAAAGGTTTCTACAATTGCTTGCTAAATCTCCCCAGAGGTCTGTAATCTTCCATGGATGAAATCAAAGGGTAACAGGTTGCAGAGTGATTTTGTCCTGTGCAATTAGTAAAAAATGATGTTAGCATCTTAATGTTTTCACTGGATTGACAAGCAGTAACCTTTCGTCATATAAGTAACGTGGAGCTTCCTTAAGTATTTTACAATCGATCCTCATTGTTTCTCCCCCAGTCAGCTAAACATAAACAGGTTGGTCTAATTTAATGATTTCAGAAGTCAGATAGACACATGGACACGCACAGAGACAGACAGACACACATGCGCACCCCCCATACACGCGTACCCCCAACACATGCGCACAGACTTGTTTAAACCCTGTAAAGAAAGCATGATGAAGCCATCCTGACTTTGTGTAGAGCTAGGCCCAAATTGGCTGTTAAATCCACCTCATCCCATCCATCTCTTCTCCTATCAACCAATCTCACATCACCTCATGCTAACCTACAATGTATCATTCTGTAGAGTTGTTCTTTCGAAAAAGTATTTTTCCCTTCTGAATTTCTTCCTGCCTCTCCCAAGCTGGATATGTTTTCATAGGGATGGCTTGTCTCTGTGCCTCAGCCAAGCAGTCCTCCTTTATGTCTAAGCTCAGATCGGAAATGACATCAGCCATTTTCAGATAGAATCACAGACTGGTTTTCTCAAGAAGACTACATTACGGCCATCAGAACCAGGAATACGGTTTGGGATCTGGATTAAATGCTCACCTTATGAATAATGATCACAAACTCATTAGATTATTATTTTTAAAAACCCATCTAGTTTGCTAATGTCCTTGGGGAGAAAATCTGCCTTTCATGCATGGCCAGATCTACATAACCTCACAGGTCCACAGCAATGTGATTGACTCATAACTTCCCTCTGAAATGTCCTAGCAAGTGAGTCCGTTGTAGGTGGCTCTCCACCACTTATTCACAGGCAACTAGAGATGAGCAACAAATGCTATAGGCCTTACCATTGGTGTTGACATTGCTAGAACAAAAATACTTTTAAAATTGTCTAATTCTAATAGCAAGCTTGAGGCAGGCAAATTGAAATCAACTGCTATATCCCAGTTGAGAATAGGCATTCGGCGTGAAATGTTTCATTGTCCCTACATCTCAGGGATACACTGAGGGACGTATTTGTATTCTTATCCAATTAAAATCATAGAATCCCTACAGTGTTGAAGCAGGCCATTCGGCCCATCAAATCCACACTGACTCGCCAAAGTGTATCCCACCCAGACACACACCCCACCATCCTATCCCTGCAACCCTGCATTTCCTATGGCTAATCCACCTAACCAACACATCCCTGAACACTATTGGCAATTTAGCACAGCCAGTCCACGTAACCTGCAAACATCTTTGGACTGAGAGAGGAAACTGGAGCACCCAGAGGAAACGCACACAGACACAGGGAGAATGTGCAAACTCTACACAGACAGCCAAGGATGGAATCGAACCTGGGTCCCTGGCGCTGTGAGGCAACAGTTCTGACCACTGAGCCACTGTAGACAATGTCTTAAAAATTACACAGTCTAACATAATAGAAGAAAGAGGAAGACTAGTATTTTTAAGCAGCTGAGAAACAGGTTCCAAGTGTTTCACATACACTGGATGGCTTTCAAACAGAGATTTTAGTGTACTATAGTCATGCCATCACAGATTATCCAAGCAAAGACTTAAATTTTGTACCACCTACTCCATTGATATTTGATTTATTATTGTCACATGTGGCGAGGTACAGTATACAGTGTATTGTTTTGCGTGCTATCCAGGCAAATCATACTTTACACAAGCTCATCAAGGTAATTCTGCAAAATGAAGGAGATAGTGTTACAGCTTAAGAGAAGGTGCAGTGAACTCTAGTATATGAGAGGTGCATTCAAAAGTCTGATAATAACGGGGAAGAAGCTGCCTTTGAATCTGTTTGCAGGTGTTTTCAAACTTTTATATCTTCTACCATATGAAAGAGAATATAACCAAGGTGAAAGGGAACTTTGATTATGTTGGCTGCTTTCCTGAGGCAGCGGGAAGTGTAGACAGCCAATAGATTGAAGGCTGGTTTTCGTGATGGACTGGGCTGTGCTCACAATTCTCTATATTTCCTGTGGTCTTGGGCAGAGCAATTCCCATACTAAACTGTGGTGCAAACAGATAGGATGCTTCCTATGGTGCATCTATAAAAAGTGGTAAGAGTCATTGTGGACATGCCGAATTTCCTTAGCTCCCTGAGGAAGTAGAGCCATCAGTGGGTGTGCTTTTTGAACATAGCATTGACGTGGATGGACCAAGACAGATTGTTGGTGATATTTACTCCTAGGGACTTGAAGTTCTCAACCATTTCAACCTCAGCACCATTGATGCAGGTAGGTGTCCTCCACTCTGCTTCCTTTATATTGCTCACACTCAGGGAGAGATGGTTGTCTTTACATATCATGCCACAAACTTTCTGTCTTGTTGTTTAAGATCTGACCCATTACAGTGGTGCCATCAGTAAATTTGTAAATGGATTTGGAGCAGAATTTGGCCACACAGTCACGACTGTGTAAAGATAAAAGTAAGGGGCTGAGTAAGCAGCATTGCAGGGTATCAGTCTTGAGGAATATCATGAAGGAGATGTTACTGTCGATTCTTACTGATTGCAGTCTGCTGGTTAGGAAGTTGAGGATTCAGTTGCATGGTGCGGAGCAGAGTCTTAGGTGTCAGTTAAGATCTGGAATACTGAGGTCGGTGTAAGACATGGTGGAGTATTGGGGGAGATATTGGGACTCCTGTCAAGTTGGGGGCAGTTTTTCTACAGATTGGGCACATGGTTGGTCCCATTGCTAAGTGGGTATACGATGCCAATTCTATGTGAACACCTACCAATGACTATTATTATGTATAATAGAGTATATTCCATGTAATCTTACTATTGTATGAATAACATTTTACCTCTCATCAATGGTTCAGTTGGAAAGGACTGCTAAGGGAAGGGATGGGAAAGTAGTGCTGAGAAAATGAAGAGCATTAAGTGTCATTTGCACTGATGCTTACATTCACCCAAAGTGTAATTCCATGAGTACTGCATCTAAAGTAATCTTGATGAGCCGGACGTTGTGTGGTCAATCGGTGACTAGCTATTACAACTGTTTTATCTTCCCATTGTAACAAAATTACATCATTGAGCAGGAAGTGGCAGAATCATGCAAGAAATTGCAGGTGAGGCTTCAAGCTCAAGATACAGATGCAGGACATTACCAGAGTTTCCTCTCATCTTAAGACACTGAAAAGTTTACAGTAGAATTGGTGATCAACTTTTCTCTTGACTGTGACATTGTTGGACTGATAATAATGAAGATGCTTCTGTTACTGAATACTGTTGTCATCTCTTCTGTTGTGACCTTGCATGAAATCGCATCAGGCAGAGTATTATTTAACAGACACAAAACAAGAATTGACAATTCCTGCCTTCCTCCAATCCAAAAGAACCTATTGTGGTGCACATGCGTAACTTGTCAATATTTTCTAAAAAAAACCTGTTCAGAGATGTTATTACACAACTCTGGAGCAAGTGGGACTTGGTTCTGGGCCAGAGGTAGGGACTATACCATAGAAGCTTTATGTTTATTCATATGCTCATCATGCACTTAAGTGAAGGCATCAATTTGAAACTCACTTCACAGATGCCACAGACTCAGGAGTGGCACAGGGAATCTTCAGAAATTTTGTTTGTTCATGTTATTTTTGAAAAATTAGTATTTACAGTGCTAATCAATTATCAGTTTTGGTGATGCTTCCTTTGTTAGTGCTTTATGTTTGTAAACACAAAGAATTACTTTCTCTGATCACACTATATTTGGTGGGGGAGGGGGAAACAGTCAAGTGAGAGGATGGCTCAGTCGGAGATTTCCATTGTTCTAATAATTTCAAAGGGAAGTTAATCTCTATGTGATTTCCCTAGTGGAATGCTCTCGGAGATTGACTTCCTAACCCGTTTCTGAACGTAAGGTTTATATCAATCCAAATGTTCATGCCTAACACCTTGGAATAAAGACACCCGGTTATAGTTGTGCAATGATGGCTGGTGCAGACTTTTACTGACTTATCTTTGGTAAATATGTGTTTTATCATGGGTCTGGTATTGGTGATTCTCCTGACAATCAGCACACAGGATAATCAAATGTTACTGAACAGAAAGTTGCAGGACTGACTAGTGGAATGTCAATGGGAACTTGGATAGCAAGCAACTAAAAAAAAATATTTTTTATAATTATTGTAATTAACCTGTCCTCGAACTGTCCATTCAATTTTGTGTCACAAGGCCAAGTATACTGGAACCTCCAACAACAGGTGGCGAAAGCGAGGGAGGGTAGAGACAGCATTTGAACACTTGCCCGTTGGAGGAAAGTGTGTCTTTGGGGGAAGGAGGCCTTGAATCAGAAGGATCAGACAGACAAAGAATTTCCTCAACCTGATTTAAATAACAGGCTTCATTCTATGTAAATACTATGTTTTCCATGCTTAACCTTAATTTCCCTTCATGTTTTTAATGACTGGATGCCAGTGGAACAAATAATTCCTACTTCCTGATCTTTGGGTTGTCTGTGTGTTTGTGTACACCTAGATCAGGACAGAAATGCACACAAGATGGGAGACGAGACTGTGCTAAATAAAAACTAAAAGAGCTGCAGATGCTGTAAATCAGAAACAAAATCAGAAATTGCTGGTAGGGTTCTGAGGAAGGGTCACTGGACTCAAACTTTAACTTCTGATTTCTCTCCACAGATGCTTGCAGACCTGCTGAGCTTTTCCAGCAATTTGTTTTTGTTCAAGATTTAGCTAAACTCACTTCTTCCGTTGTATCATGTATCACTGTAAAATCCCTTTCTCCTCATGATAAAAGTGCAGTGAAGACACTGAAGAGCCACCATGAGTAGGTTAAAGAAAAGGAAGGCTTTGTATTTATGCAGCCCTTTTCACAGTTGCAGGATGTCTGAACACGCTGTACAGCAAGTGCAGTACTTTTTGAAATGTCGTCGTCGTTGTAGTGTAGGAAATACAACAGCCAGTAATGTGCACAGCAACTTTTATAATGACCACATAATCTGTTTCTGTGAAACGGTGTGAGAGATAAAATTATTGGTCAGGACACCAGAGAGAGAGCTCCCCTGCTTTTCTTCAAGGTAATGCCATGGATCTATTCACTGCTATTCAAGCATGGGGCCAGGCTTTAAACATCTCATCCAAAAGACATTCGCAGTCAAGCTCTGGAGTTGGCTATAAAGTCAGAGAAATGTACAGCATGGAAGCAGACCCTTCAGTCCAACTTGTCCATGCCAACCAGATATCCTAAATTAATTTAGTCCCATTTGCCAGCATTTGACCCATATCCCTCTAAACCCTTCCTATTCATATACCCATACAGATGTTCTAATTGTACCAGCCTCTACCACCTCTTCTGGCAGCTCATTCCATACACGTGCCACCCTCTGTGTGAAAATATTGCCCCTTAGGTCCTTTTTAACCCTTTCCCTTCTCACCTTAAACCTATTCCCTCTAGTTTTCGACTCCCCTACCCTAGGGAAAAGACTTTGGCTATTCACCCTATCCATGTTCCTCATGATTTTACAAACTTCTAATATTGTCACCTCCGATGCTCCAGGGAAAATAGCCCTAGCCTATTCAGCCTCTCCCAATAGCTCAAACTATCCAACCCCAGCAGCATCCTTGTAAATCTTTGCTAAATCCTTTCAAGTTTCACAATATTTTTCTAATAGCAGAGAGATGTGAATTGAATGCAGTTTTCCAAAAGTGGCCTAACCCATGTTCTGTACAGCCACAACATGACTCCCAAATCCTATACTCAATGCACTGACAAATAAGGGAAGGATACCAAACGCATTCCTTGCTATCATGTCAACCTGCGACTCCACTTTCAAGAACTTAGAACCTTATGACCCAGAGGTAAGAGTGTTACTAATTGAGACAGTTTGGTAAGATCCCATTACAAAACCAAGCGCAGGAATTATGAATGAAAATCAAAAATATGGTATCCTGGTCAACTGTAATTCTGTATTTCTTTTCTCCACTTCCCATAAAAGTTATACACGATCTTACATTTATGTGAAATTCCATGGGAGATCACAGGTATATAAACTTACTTAAGCTTGCTACCTTGTTCAACAAAATGTTAAAACATCATTTACTTGCCTACGTGTAAATCAAAATCCATATGTCTTATTCCAAACTGTTGGGATTGATTAATTCTTTCTAAATCCAATTCCCATGTTTTGGGGAGTCTTTTCCTTTGCTCGTTTTCTCCACTCTTCTCGCAATCTTAAACTTAGCGTTGAGTGCTAGTTCCAGCAGGCCCTGTAGCCAAAGCTGGTTGACGTACTTCTGAACGTGCCGTCACACAGTATGCACCAGAGTGAGAAAGCTATTGCAGTGTGATGAGGTTTATTTCAGAACGTTGATTATTATCACGAAATAGATTCAATTTTTTTAAAAAACACAGCAGGATAAACTTGTGAGGTTTTATCACCTTGGTAGTGTAGACTATTTTCTAAATGGAGAAAGGCTTCAGAAATCTATAGCACAAAAGGGATTTAGAAGTCTTAGTTCAGGATTCTCTTAAGGTTAACATGCAGGTTCAGTTAGCACTTAGGAAGACAATTGCGATGTTGGCATCCATTTTAAGAGAGCTAGTATTCAAGAACAGAGATATGTACTGCTCAGGCTGTGTAAGACTCTGGTTAGACTGCAATTGGAATTGGAATTGAGCAGTTTGCATCACATTTCTAAAGACGGATGTCCTGACATTGGAGGGGGTCCAGAGGAGGTTCAGAATAATGATTCCAGGGATGAAGGGTTTGTCATGTGAGGAGCAGTTGAGGACTCTGGGATGAAAGGGAATCTTGTTGAAACTTACAGAATACGTAGAGGCCTGGATAGAATGAACATGGAGAAATGTTTCCACTCGTAGGAGACACCTGAGGGCACAGCCTCAGAGTGAAGAGACAACCCTTTAGAACTGAGATGAGGAGCAATTTCTTCCATCAGAGCGTGGTGAATCTATGAAACTCATTGCCGCAGAGGCCTGTGGAGGCCAAGTCATTGGGTGCATTTAAGACAAAGATAGATAGGTTCTTGATTGGGAAGAGATCAAGGGTTAAGTGGAGAAGACAGGAGAATGGAGTTGAGAAACAAATCAGCCATGATCGAATAATGGAGCAGACTTGATGGGCCAAATGGCCTAGTTCTGCTCCTGTATTGTATGAATTATGGTCTGATCTTTTTTTTCACTGTATCTACCTATAATCTGATGGTGTTTTGTTTAGCATTTAATTATCAGTCTTTCGTTCTTCCTGTGCTTATCATGTTCAAAAATCTAGAACAAGTCAGATGAGTCAAAAGATAAATTTTCAAAGATGGGGTAAGTTCTGGTGCCCCACTTGTTGCTTCCAGTCAACTCCAAAATGACCTATTTATTCCTAATTTCTGTTCAATCTTTTATGCACACAAATTCCTCAGGCCTAAATTTGCGCACTAAACTCTCAGTAGACGTTTTTTGGAAATATACTGCACTCACTTATTCCCCTTTTCTACCTTGCTGCTAAAAACCTCAAAAAGAAGTTTCTGAGAGATTTGCCAACCGCAGTTTCCTTGTCATAAAAGTTTGTTGACTTTGCGCTTCATTGTATTTGTCAAAGGTAAAGCAACCAAGGCCCTAAAGAACATTTTCTCCCACGACAGAAAGAGAGAGAGAGAGAGAAAAAAAGCTGGCAGTGAATTTAACCTGAAGGTCACCAAACCTTAGGCAGGGCCAAGGTTAGGAAGGCAGGACCTTCATGGTAACCTCAAATAGTGTAGGAATTGAACCCACACAGTTGGCATCACACTACTTTGCAAACCAGCCAAAAAGGGAACAATACCCACTCACCGCACAACCAAAATTAGATTGCAGCATTTACCAAACTACTGATGTCTGACTAATTGACTAAAAATTCTCAATTTTCTCTCTCCATCCTTATTTAAAGAGCAGGTCTTCAAGAGAATCCTGGAAGATGAAAGCCAGTGCATCCATTATCTCTGTTGTGACCTCTTTTAAAATTCTAGGATGCAAGTCCTCAGGCATGAGAAGGTTGTCAACATTTACTCCCAGCCTGATGACTTTGATTTTTCAGAATTCACAGACATTACTGCAGCAGTTCAAGAAGAAAGCCACTGGATCACCAACATCTCAGAATAAGTAGGAACAAGCAATAAATATATACCTGGTCATTGAAGTCTACATTTTGAGAATTCTGTTCTTGAAATGACTGGATACAATGTAATTCTCAGTCCCAAAATTTGTCCCAATTTCTGCCTGCATATCAACAGAGAGGTGGTTGAGTTGTAAGTTTCTCCTCTTTCCAAATGTAGTTAAAGTGATACTGGGGAAATACTAGTGTTATGTTAAATTTATAGTGTGACTTTACATACATAATACAACTTTAGATAATCATGGAATGATAATCTAAAATTGAAACCTAATGTAATCAAATAAAAGGTGGTAAGGTAGGTGATGTGTTGCAGCTGTAGTATATGGGACCTAGTGAACAACAGTATAATTCTCATGAACCACATTGTCAGGAAGTGTCTGCAGCTCATGGCTGAATATCAGCTCAGACTTGTTGAGTTGGAGTCTGAACTTTGGACACGGCTACGCATCAGGGAAGGAGCACATCATCTGGAAATGTTGTTCCAGGAGACATTCACACTACCCAGCTGGGCACGTCAGATTTGTTTTGTGGTCAGGGGCTGGAGTGTGTGACTGTAAGAAGAGCAAATATAGGTTGCCAGAAGGTAGCAAGGGAGAAGGCTAAGTCTTTGTAATTGTCCAACAGGTTTGAGATTCTTGCAGCCTGGGTGGAGGAGAGCAGGGGCTGTAGGAAGGATGAGAAAACTGATCACAACATTGCGATGCAGGGAGCTATTCAGGTGGTGGAGTTAAAAGAATGCACTTGAATTTGGGGGCAGTAGATATGGTTATCTGTAGCTGAAAATGAGAGTCCTGAAGAATGTGAGATAACAAGGTGTAGAGCTGGATGAACACAGCAGGCCGAGCAGCATCAGAGGAGCAGGAGGGCTGACGTTTCGGGCCTAGACCCTTCTTCAGAATGTGTTGGCTGCCCAATGCTGAGGTTTAAGAACATCTCCTCAAGGCTGGAAAGGACCTTAGGATGAAAGGGAAAGTATCCAATTGTCCTGATGTATGTGGGTACCAACAACATAAGTAGTACTACACAACAGGTTCTGCTGCGCGAGTGTGAGTAGCGAGGGCTAAACCGTAAACAGTGTAACCTCTAGATTACTAGCCAAGTCATGAACAGATTGACAGGAAGGATAGAAGTTCAGAGCTGAATGAATAGCTGAAAGATTGGTGATAGGATGTTTCATTTTCTGAGAATAGTTAATTAATAAATAAGTTATAGAGGCAGGAAAGTGGAATTAGGGTCACAATTGGATCACTTATGATCTTATTGAATGATGGAGCGGTCTCAATGAGCTGAATGACCTATTTCTGCTCCTATTTACTATGATCTATGGTAACATCATCTTTCTCCACACCTTCCTGTGAGCCAGTAAACCCATAATCTTGCATGGTGTATCATTTTTTTAATGGCATGGTGGTGAGCAGCAGACAGCGATTGGTTTGGGAAATTTTAGCAAGAATGTAAAACTACACCTCACCTGAGCTGCCCAGACAAGACAGCCACTGTTTCGCATTCTTATGGTCTGATCGCACAGTGAGGCAGAAATGGAAAAAGCCATCAAGTCTCCCATTATTGATGACAATCTTTGAACATACATCTTTGGGTACTAATCGAAGAGACCATATTGTCTATTTCAACCCATCACTCTCATTGCCCTCAGGGACTTCAATTCCTCATCCAAATTAGGTAGAACTGAGGGAACAACCAACTGGCTCACTAATCTCCTTTAGGGAAGGAAACTGCCATCCTTACCTGGTCTGGCCTACATGTGACTCCAGTCCCACAGCAATGTGGTTGGCTCTTAACTGCCCTCAAGGCAATTAGGGATGGGCAATAAATGCTGCCTTGCCAGCGATGCCCTCATCCTGTGAATGAATAAAGAGAAAAAAAAACAACCTTTGAAAACCAGGCTTAGACCTTTTGATAGGATGATAACATAATATTGTGGGCAAAATATGAAATGGTGGCATTTGATTCTGACCTTAAAGGAGTTTTTCTGTCTCTACTGAAAACTGAGCAACATTGAGCAAACAGCACTTCCCAAAATCTGTTTGGATATATAAGTTTCCGCTGATTGTCTTATTTATCGGAAAAAATAAATTAAAAGCTTCTGATCCATTTTGGTACTCAGTTGATGTATATGTATTTCAAAAGCACAGATTGGTATTAATTGATATTCCAACTGTTTTACTGCTTGTTCTAAAAATATACCGTTGAAAAAAAATTACATCTGTTCATAGATTGTACAGTTTAGCGATGAACAGTTTGTAGCTTGCTTTTTCTATAAAGTTGACATTCAGCTAACTTGTAAGGAATAGAACGAAAGCAATGCACTTTTGCTCAATAAATTATAATGTGTTGACTATCTAGTGTTGTGAATCTATCATTATAGCATTAGCAAAGATCACATATATAAATTATAAAAGAGAACAGGAATATGATTTGAGTTCTGGAAATTGCAACAACGTTCCCATCAGGACACAACCATATACCATCAGGAATGCAAGTTATTTTAGTGCAGAAAATAGGATTGGAACCAATTTTTGACATTCTATTCATGCAATCTGTTACATAAAATTAAAATAAAATGCATTTAAACAGCATCTGTCACAATCTTAGGAAGTCCCAATGTGATTTACAATGAATTAAATACTTTTTGAATTATACTTGTATTGCTAAAATTAAAAAAAAAATACATTTTCACAAAGCTTTTCCTCTTGCACTTGTCAGGACAATTTGCAAGAATACCAATTCGAGGGGAACAGCAACATTTATAGTATGAGGGGATAGTCCTGATTGGTTGACACTTGTCCTCTGATTAGTAAAGGAATTGCTTTGGAGAATGCATCCATAAATGCTGATTGACAGTTAACTGCCAGACATTGTTTTAATTTTATTCAGGCGAGTTGACTCTGATTAGTCAGGCCATTGCTCTAGGAAATGAACCAGTGAATGATTGAAACCTATTTTGTTGAGTTGTTTAGCAGCTGCCATAAAGCCAAAATAGTATTCTGCTGATCATACAAATAAATAACATAATGTATGAATGTTGGTTTTCTCCTTGAATTGGTATTTTTGCAAATTGTCCTGATAAGTGCAAGATGAAAAGCTTTGACAAAGTGTATCTTTTTCGGTAGGACAAGTTCTGTGCTAGCAAAGAATTATTTGTATAGTCATTACTGTAATGTTGGAAATGCAGCAAACAATTTGAGCACAGCAAGCTCACACAAACATTAATACGATAATAGCCAATAACCTGTTTTTCAATTGTGGGATAAGGATTGACCAAGAGACCAAGGAGACCTAACCTGCTCACATCAAAATAGTGGGATAACAAGGTGTAGAGCTGGATGAACACAGCAGGCCAAGCAACATCAGAGGAGCAGGAAGGCTGACGTTTCGGGCCTAGACCCTTCTTCAGAAATTCAGAAACATCAAAATAGTGTTGTATCCATCTAAGGTGGCTAATTAAGAATTAACTTTTAATGGGCCTAATGTTAAGAAAGACCACTTCTCATAGTAAGGCTTTCCCTCAGTGCCGTTCTCAAGTGTAGATTGGATTAATCTATCTGCTGCCAGTAATGTACCCAGCTGCAGGCCCAGAACTGCCAAAGGACACAGGCCACAGGTCAGTGGTGGTGGGCAGGGAGTTTCAGGATGGGTGTTGTGGCAAGGGTGTGAGGACAAATTCAGAAGCCAGTGTAGAGGGTATCTTTCCCTTCCCAATACCAAGGTGCTAACTGGTGACCCTTTGTTCCCAGAAGCCTTCAAGTATCCTTGACAGGGTTTGCTAATTGAGCTTTGCCCATGGCAAACATCCCACCATCATTGGTGGAATGAGGCCCCTTACGTGGGCATTAATTACCCACTGAAGGGACTCAACTGGTGTTGGGGCAAGGAGGTTGTGCCCAAACCCCCCCACCACCCTACCCCAGACTAAATCGAGTTAGATGCAAGACAACAGTGGGCCCCTCAGCTGTCATATATTCTCAGCCAGTTAAATCAAATTCTATCCCACAACCAAATCTGCCCGATTTAATTTGATTTATTTGTTGTCACGTGTATTTTGTCGCAAAAGTGTTGTACAGTGTCACAATTCTCAAGGACCATCTTAAAAATAAACCAAAATATAGGAATATAAAGGCAGAAGAATAACAAAATAAAGAAAAAAGTGTCCAACTTTACTGTCCTTCTCGTTATGTGCTCCATCATGAGGCATTGGCCTGGATGTCAGGCATGAGTCCCCTTCACTGTGCACCCCTGCTGAAGTGAAAGCCACCACTCTTCAGCGCCATCTCACCTCCACCAATGCCCAAGTCACCATGAGTCATCTTAATTTGCCAGTGCAGATGCCACCAATGCTGTCAGGCACTGCACTGGCCCAAACTCGACTCCACGGCGGCCATGTATCCACTTCAGGCCCAACTTGCCAATGCAGCTGCTTCTGATTCAGAGGGCTGATCCAGGCTGGCATGGGAGCTGAGAGTCCAGGTGAGTCCTGGAGGTGAGTCCCAGACCAGGCGAGTGTGGGGGCAGTGAGTCCCAGGCCAGGCTGGCATGGGAGCTGAGGGTCCAGGCGAGTCCTGGAGGTGAGTCCCAGGCCAGGTGAGCATGGGGGGTGGTGAGTCCTGGAGGTGAGACTCAGGCCAGGCAAGCGTGGGGGCGGTGAGTCCTGAAGGTGAGTCTCAAGCCAGGCGAGCGTGGTAGCAGTGAGTCCTGGAGGGTGAAGCCCTTAGACACTGGAAGCGAGGCCACAAAGTTTGAAGCCCAACTTGTTCTAGAGACTTTACCCGGGTGGTCTGCAGGTTGGCACGGACTTGGTGAAAAGACTAAAATTCGAGTGCTTTCTAAAAATAAAACTTCTTTATTTTTTATTCTTATGCTGAACGTTTATTTATGATTCTCTCAAGTCTGTAACACAAACTTAAGTATTCTATACCTAGCTACCCTGTACCTAAGATCGCACTAGAGCGGTGACATTAAAAACTTTTCCCTGCACTCATTTGAGTGCATGTAACAATAAAGGCTAATTCAATTCAATAAATAATTCAATTCAGTTCCACAGGGTCTCGTCCTGGGCCCAAACTTGCCTCTGACACCACCTCCATGAATCTGCGCTGGACGCAGATGCCGCTGGGAACCGAGACTTGCCTCTGTCACAACGGACTTGAGTTGGTGCTAAGATTTCCTCAATGATTCAGAAGCCACCACTGGGCCCGCTCACCAACTGCCACGGGTCTGCACTGGGCCTACTCACCTCTAGCAATGGCGTCACCGTGACTAAGCTCTTCAAGAGGTAAGTAAAATAAAAGAGGTAAAAAGAAAAGAAAACTGAGAAAAGACAGAGAGAAATAAAAGGAAATAAATTAAAAGAGAACTGGACGTGCCCCAGGCTCAGAAGCCCTATTCCATACCTCAGCGAGGGCCTTGAATTTAAGGCTTAGATTTACTTGTGTCTTGATCACATTTCTAAACGAAACAGTTCATTTGTTACTTTAAATAAGGTTATTATCTCTATTAAACCAGCACATACAAACATATTGGGTGAATGTGTTCAAATATTCCACAAAGCATTTCTTAGTCCACTTTCAGCAATCTTTAGGTCCTGACACCCTTCATCTGATTGAAACCTATTGGCCTCCCCTCATGCTGCAAGTGATTGTGACTCTGTTTATGAAACCCGAGATCCCATAGCTGTGTGTGAAGAAGGTTACGTTAGAGTACAACGGGATGTTGATCAGATGGGCCAATGGGCCGAGGACTGGAGTTTAATTTAGATAAATGTGAGGTGTTGCATTTTGGTAAGGCAAACCAGTGTGCGACTTGTACGGTAAATGACAGGGCCCTGGGGAGTGTTGCCGAACAGGATAGTGAAGAAGGCATTTGGCACCCTTACCTTTATTGGTCAGTGCATTCAATATAGGAATTGGGACATCATGTTGCAGCTGTACAGGGCATTGGTGAGGCCACTTTTGGAATACTGCGTATAATTCTGGTCTCCCTGCTATAGGATGGATGTTGATAAACTTGAAAGGGTGCAGAAAAGATTTCTAAGGATATTGCCATGACTGAAGGGTTTGAGCTATAGGGAAGTGGCTGAGTGGGCTGGGTTTTTTTTCTCTGGAGCATCAGATGCTGAGGAGTGACCTTACTGAAGTTTATAAAATCGTGAGACAAAGTGAAAAGCCAAGGTCTTATCCCCAGGGTGGGAGAGTCCAAAAGGGCATAGGTTTATGGTGAGAGGGGAAAGAATTAAAAGGGTCCTGATGGGTAACTTTTTGACACAGAGGTGGTGCATGTACAGAATGAGTTACCAGAGGAAGTGGTGGAGGCTGGTACAATTACAACATTTAAAAAGCATCTCAATAGGTATATGAACAGGAAAGGTTTAAAGGAACATGGGCCAAATACTGGCAAATGCAATGTCTAGTCAACATAGATGACTTGGACCAAAGAGTCTGTTTTTCTGCTGTATGACTCTATATATCAAGAAAGTGGATTATGCCCACTTTACTTGAATGTCTTATTAGGAACTTGGGTTCAGGGGCCTAAGCAATTTCCTTCCCTCCGGTTCTTGCTCAACATTATCAAGGAGCTGAGATAACAAGGTATAGAGCTGGATGAACACAGCAGGCCAAGCAGCATCAGAGGAGCAGGAAAGCTGACGTTTTGGGCCTAGACCCTTCCCCAGAAATGCTCCTACTATCTCATTATCAAGGAGCTGCTGTGTTACTGAAGAGTGATCGTTGCTGTCTGGTCTCCAGACTCTTTACCAGAAGTATTAACAATGGCCATCTCTCAGTGGTTAAGAAAGTTGTAGGTTCTGGATGAATGATTAAACAAGTGCAGAAGTGGACAGCTTAAACGTAACCCAATCATTTTATCAACTTGAACTTGATGCAAATCTCTTACCTCACAACAAGTCCACTCACCCATTAACGCAGTGAACTCTAACCTGCACTGACCAGAAACTGCAACTCTCTCGGAGAAGTCTGCTCTCCTCCAACTCTCTCTGGGAGATCTTTGCTCTCCTCTAACTCTCTCTGGGAGAGCTCTGCTCTCCTCCAACTCTCTGTGGGAGATCTCTGCTCTCCTCCAACTCTGTCTGGGAGATCTCTGCTCTCCTCTAACTCTGTCTGGCTCCTTGTGCATCCCCTATTTCATTCACTCGACAGTTAGCAGCCACGTCTATCTTGGCCCCAATCTCTAAAATGCCTTCAATAAGTCTTTCTTCAACTTTAAACCATTACTTAAAACCTACCTCATTGACCAAGTTTTGGACACTGTCCTGATGTCTCTGCTGTGCTTCAGTGTAACAATTATAACTGAAACACTTCACGAAGATTTTACGTTCTTTGGATAGAAGTGTGTCACTTTATAAGACTTTACTGCAAAGACAATGACAGAATACAAGTCCGTGCAACATATATGTGAGGCAATATGGTAAGCAGGAGGACTCCTTAAATCATGGACAATTATAAGCTGATTAACTCATGGCAGATGTGTTTCTTACATTTGGTTCTTGAATGTATTTGTCAATCTGCCTTTGAACTGAGTCATGAATCTAATTGCAGACAGTATTCCCATGTCTCTCACGAAGAATATCAAAACACATCATTTAGCCCACTTCATGGTTCAAATTCTTTTTCTAAAATTGTCCTGCAGAACAAAATGTAAGAGTGCTTTGAATATTGGACTTGTTTATCCATGGAAATTGAATTGTGTTGAGCCTATGCCTGACCTAAACAACCTTGCCTGAGTTGGAACAGAGGTTTATCCTCTTGTTTTAAAAACCCAGGACATCAGGCACTACTTTGTAAATGAGCCTATTTTATAGAAGCATTCGACTTGAACAATGTTAAATAATCTCTACACTCTCAGAATTATGGCAATGCTGTCCATTTGGCCCATCTGTCTGCACTAGCTCTCCAAATAAAACAATTCACTTCAATCCATTCTCCCACATTGTCCTCCTAATACCACCTGTTTTTTTTATTTTTAAAGGCTACCACCAATTTACCCAATTTTCAATTAACATTGCCGAACAGAAATTCTTCTTTCTTAGATCTAATCTAATTCCATTTTGAATGTGTCAATTAAAACTATAAACACGTAAACAATCTGTGTTTGAACTGTTGCAACAAATCCCATTGGTCTACGTTCCAAATTACAATAAATTCGATTAATCTACTTTTGAGCATGATGAAAGATGTCCACTTGTAGGTTTACAGTGATTGTTTCTGATTAGGTATTCACTCCTGTGAACTTTTGCAAAAACATAATTTACATGTTATTTATATTTTTTTACTATACATACATAAGATTACTGTAGACCTAACTAACTACCAAGATTCAGCAGTAAATGTCCAGCTTTTCTATAGTGGTAAACAGAGTAAAATGCATTCTTCCAGGCTCTTCCATTACATCCACTCTGATTCTAAGAAAGAACATAATAGATATGGAGGTGCTTCAACACCAGCCCTAAGCGAACTTGAGTATGTTGATCCCTGTGCCTTCATTATGTGGCTGTTCTTAAATTGGCAGAGATTGAACTTGACTGTATTTACTATTTCTGTTCAGAAAGCCTGTACTACTCCCTTGTGGAGTCTCCAGCCCCGAGTGTTCATAGGACAAACCCTTTCAGCCCTTGCTTCTTGTCAAACAGCATCCCTGTGGAAAATCTCTGGACCCTTCCATAAGGAGAGGCTGCTTGCTGCTTCTGCCATCTTTGTTCTTCCATTTGAAAGGAGTAGAGCCTTTTAAAGCCACACTGTAACTTCATTCTCAACTGCAGTAAGTCATTACAGGCTGGTTTCCAAACCTTCTCACTTGATTAATGGGTGTTCTGGAAGGAAACTGCACAGGATTACGCATGATGTGGATGGGCAGGGCATGTCCATTTTCTCCATTAAACCTGCCCACACTCAGGAAGATTGGAACATTGTGACTAAACCAGAGAAAAGGCACAGAGTTAAGTGCACTGTCGTGCCTGAGTCTCACCCGACAGCGAACTCATTAAAGAGAAAAGCATCCAAATCATCAACTTTCTCACCAAAATAGGGGGTCGCTGATTTACAAATACTTGTATTTCCGAACATGTAATTTAAAATGTCCAACATACCTGTACTTACAAACAGCTGCTTTATACTGTCCTGCATTGTTTTCTGACTTGTGTACAAATTGATTGCCAACAGACTCAGGAATAAAACCCATTTGCAGCTCGGGGAGTGCTTGTACGTAGGATTTAAATGAATGTCTGAGTTTGAAGATTAAAAATTAATTCATACTGAAAAATCAAAGGCTTCCTCGGCATAAAAATATTATCCACTTAAATGCCTCAATTAGCTTCTTGCCAGCCTAGAGTGGGTAACTGCTGCCAGTGGGAACTCTATTGCAGGAAAAGTGACCATATTGCAAAGCTGATGTCTTGTGATCCAAATTTCCATACCCAATCCCTGGTCCGCCACCCAGCCCATCAACCTCCAAAGCCTCCTCATTGGGGCTTTGAAATGTCAGCCTGAACTCCTAACTGGATCACCCCACCCAATGCCTCACTCATCCATGAGTCATACAACCCACTGAGGAACTGGTTTTAGCAGTTTTCTGTCTGATCAGCTGACTTCTGCATAATAATTCACACCTTCCTTCCTGGGCTAGGGAAGGAAAAGTAAATCCCAAATTTCCATTCTGGACGAAAACCTGCTGGAGGATGTCTGAATGAGAACAACACTTGCAGAGCGGTTGAATCTCAGCTGTGATGCCTTTTTTTTAATTCATTTGTGGGAAGAGGACATCGTTGCCTTGACCAGCATTTATTGCCCATCCCTAATTACCCGGAGGGCAGTTAAAACTCAACCACATTGCTGTGGATCTGTAGTCAAATGTAGGCTAGGTAAAGATGAGTTGCTTTCTGTAAAGGGTATTAGTGAACCAGATGGGATTTTCCTGGCAAACAGCAATAGATTGTTAGAATCTTAATTCCAGAGTTAATCTGCTAGGGTGGGATTTGAACCTGGGCTGGTCAGAGCATTACCTGGGTTTCTGGATTAATAGTCTATTGATAATCCCACTAGGCCATTGCCTGCCCCTAACTACTCCATTGTTCCAATACTCACATTACTCTGCAATCTGCAGTTCCAATACTCACACTGGAATAATTTGGGATATTGGAGGGTAGTGAGCGTCCACAGAATCTGTACCTGATATTAGGAGATAGGAGGGGATGGAGAAAACATTAATTAACTCATGTAAAGATCCAACTCTCTGAGCTTAACTTCCCCAGTCATGAACTTCCTACAGTAAAAGAAAGGAAGATAAAATGACACAGTTGTTGGGGGAGGGAATTGCCCCTCATTATGATGACCAGTCAGAACATCAAAACCCTATGGTCAATTTTATTCCAAAATATGATTTTTAAGAGAGGATTGCTACCGAGACAAGTTAACTGCAGATGTAATATATCCGTATGGGACCTATGGGAAGTAATATCTAAAGGTGTCAAAGAAACTGCAAACAGACTGAGCCATGATCTCTTGTGACTACAAAGATAGTGAAAGGCTAGTGACCCCCTGCTCAACAACAAGTGACCTCTTGCAGATTATGGCCCAAACTGCAGACACAGTTTCTGTTTTTACCTTTGAAGAACACACAAAGACAGGGTTTTGTAAAAAAAATGTTGCTACTATACTGGAGTGTGCTACTAATACTGAACATTTTTATGTAGACCAGCCTGCATTCAAACATTAATGCACTGTGATAGTCACAGTTGAAAAATTACCCTTACTTATCCCTGCATTGTAGGTAGAGACCATCTGTCATTGAGTGCTGCAAACCAGATAAAGAAAGGAAACAGGACAAAAAAGAACTTTCTCTCTCACCCTGAATGCTGAAACACACAGTCAAAAAGAATTGGAACAACAGAATCTCAACCAATCTACAAAACTAAGGATCATGAAGCTGACCATTCATCTATGAATAGGAATGTTACTGGTAACCTACACTACAGTGGCTACAATGGTCAACTATCTGCTTTTCATGAACACCTCAGAGACTGATCTGTATATCTTTTCAGTTTACTTTTATCTATTTGGACTCACACCAATTAGAAATAAGAGGTATTGGTGTTGTGTTAGTATTTCTTCTTGTGTGCAGTAATTTAAAAAAAAAACACTCATTCTGTTTAAGTTAAGAAAGCCTGGTTAAATTGCCTTTTTGAAAAACATAAGTTCATTTGGGTCTGGGAGGAAGTTGTCCACGAGGGAAAGGATCTATTTTTGAATAAACCTTCTAGCAGCTATGCAAGTGGGTATATGAATAAAGATGGCGAGCTCGTTTATCTCTCTTCACCCAGAAATGTAAAGTTAGGGAGCATTCTGTCTGGAATCATAACACATTGGAAAACTTCAGCAGGATCTGCTCATAGCACCCCACAATATAATGGAATTCGGAGTGTTAAATCTCCATTTTCACTATATCTGAGTGGCATGGTGGATCAGTAGTTAGCACTGCTACCTCACAGTGCCAGGGACCTGGGTTCAATCCCAGCCTTGAGCAACTGTTTGTGTGGAGTTTGCATGTTGTCCCTGTGTCTGGGTGTTCTGGTTTCCTCCCACAGTCCAAAGATCTGCAGGTAGGGTGGATTGGACATGGGAAATAGAGGAATAGGTTAGATAGGTGGGTGGGGTGCTCTTCAGAGGGTTGGTGTGGACTTGATGGGCTGAATAGCCTGCTTCTGCACTGTAGGGATTCTATAATAATGCGAACTTGAACTGCAAACAAATCAATATTGTTAGCTTTCTTGTGCTATCAGTAAATGAATGTAATGGATTTCTTTTAATAAGTGGAGTCAACTATTCCCTTGATTCACAACACAAAATGACTGACTTTTTTTGTTGCATATTGTCAAATTTGACCAATTACTATTGGTTGTTGGTGAAACGTTCAATTTTAAACAGAATAATAATAAAAATGTGTTTCATCATCAAAGTCTACAGATCATATTAGACGATTATGGAGCGGCAGTGGTAAATTTAGAATGTCTGCCTCTTTATCTAATAGCAGAAACTTGTTTCGAACAGCAGGCAGGACTTAGAGGAGACGAATGACATGTAAGATGTGGACAAAGAATATGTATTTAATGAGCTGTACACGTTTTTTGTGCTGGATAGCTTCAGGCAGGCAATGGGAGACCAGGATTAATTGGAGATTATCACCTTTAAACAGAAGAGTGAAGCTCACGTTAAAAAACTACAAGCAGGAATATGATCCAATTGGTTAGTCAGTTGTCACAACCAGACTGACCATAGATATGATATGATTTGTTCTTAAGCTCTTCAAGTTTCCTCAGCTGTCTTTTTCTGTCACTCTTCCATTCGTTCTTTCACACACTTAATCCCTCTGTCCCAACATTGGTTTCTGATGTATTTGTCTTTTCAGCCTGGCTCATTCCCTCTTCCAGCGATGCAACTTTTCACTGCAAAAGGAAAAGCTTGCATTTGTATAGCACCCATCGCTGCCTCAGGACATTCCACAGCCAATAAATAAATACCAGGTAGGCAGCAGTAATGTCATTAGACTAGTCATCTTGACCCCCAGGTTAATATTCTGCAGACATGGATTTGAATCCCAACACAGCAGATGGTGCAATTTGCATTCAATAAAAAGCTAGCATACAGCAAAGATTCATGAATAGACTACTCTGTTTATTATACCCTTCTTGCTGCTCATGCACATAGATCCATAACCACTTTGTTTTCAGTCACTCTGTTCTTTTAGCTCACTTTAGATCATGCAGTGTTCACAATGCAAGACAGAGCCTGTCTCATTCATCGTGATTTCTATAACCCATCAAAATCTTTCAGCTGCAGCATTGAGTCTTTTCCCAGTCGTCAGTCAGCAAACCTTGTAAATATAAACTCCTCTGTCACATCCTTCTTTGCACTGCCAAGTTTGCCTTCCTAAGTTTTATTTAGCATTCTCGTCCCTTTTTTTGTTTCATATTCATTCAAGGGATGTGGCCATCTAAGACATTTATTGCCCATCCCTAATTGCCCAGAGGGCTGTTAAGAGTCAACTGCCTTGCTGTGGGTCTGGAGTCGTATGAAGGCCAGGTAAGGATGGCAGATTTCCTTCCCTTAAGGACATTAGTGAACAGGATGCATTTTTTTCCCAACCATCAACAATGGTTTCATGATCTTCATTAGACCTTTAACCCCAGATTCTTTATTGAATTCAAATTCTAATATCTGCCGTGGTGGGATTTGAATACGAGTCCTCAAAATATTAACTTGAGTTTCTAGAATACTGGTCTAGCAGTGATACTACTAGGCCACTGCCTCCCCCTTTCCCCATAGACAGGTTTAGTTCTTGGGAAATTGATATTGAGCACCTGCTAACTTTATCAGTTAGCTCCTAAGTCATCAAAATAACACCATCTACGGATTTAATGAAAGTGGTATCTGTATAGTCTAGATCTTTTTTAGTGGGTCATGGCCTCCTCTTACATCAATACTGTATTGGATTGAAAGGCAATCATGTAAAAATGTCTGCCATAGTTATATGTACCATGAGTCACGCACACTGTACCCGAACTTCTTAAGGTCACTTCAATAAAGATCTTGAGTTGAACGTACAGATGCATTATGCATCCGAAACACATGAAGATTCGAATGATTCAAACTACATCTTGGAGCAGGTTGGGAATGTCAAATTTAAAAGGGGAAAATAATTTGTAACTATTGCAATGAATGCTGCGAAACAAGAGCATTGAGTGAATATGCAGAGCCAGAAAGACACTGATGCTTTCTGCAAAATTATGTGATTCACAGAACTGTGTAAAGTCACACCAGACAGCAATTCAAAAGTGAAGTCGACATTTCGGGTCGGGACCCTTCATCAGAGCAGGGAAGGGGGAAGGGACCTGGGAAATAGAGGAAGGAGGGGTGCGGCTGGGGGATGGTGATAGATTGAAACAGGTAAGGTGTAGAGGGAATTGGTCAGTGTGAAGGTGTGAAGTGGATAGGTGGGGAGGAAGATGGTCAGGTTGTGTCAGGTCAATGGGGCAAGAGAGAGGAGGGGTTGGGCCTGGGGGTTGGCATGGTGATAGATGGATACAGGTAGGGAGTAGAGGGGATTGGTCAGTGAGAAGGGTGGGGCGGATAGGTTGGGAAGAAGATGGACAGGTAGTATCATGTCAAGAAGGTGGGGATGAGAGGGAGGGTTGGACATGGGATGAGGCTGGGTGGGGTGGGGAGATTTTAAAACTGGTGAATTCTATGTTCAGGCCATTGGGCTGTAGGGTCCCAAGGTGGAATATGAGATGTTGCCCCTCCAGTTTGCCTGTGGCATCATTGTGGCATTGGAGGAGGCCCAGGATGGATATGTCACCCAGGGAGTGGGAAGGGGACTTAAAATGGTTTGCGACTGGAAGGCATTGTTGATTATAGCATACAGAGTGTAGACCATCCCTCCCCTTCCTGGACCTCTCCGTCTCCATCTCTGGTAACCGCCTCAACACCGACCTCTATTTCAAACCCACTGACTCCCACGGCTACCTGGGCTACACCTTCTCTCACCCACCCTCCTGCAAGAATGTGATCCCTTACTCCCAATTCCTCTGCCTCCTCCACAACTGCTCCCAAGATGGAGCGTTCCACTCCTGCACATCCAGATGTCCTCCTATTTCAAGGGCCGCAACCACCCCCTCTGGTGATCAAAAATGCCCTCAACCACATCTCTTGCATTTCCTGCACTTCTGCCCTCAAACTCCCCCCCCCCCCCCCCCAAAAAATAAACAGAGTCCCCCGTGTCCTCAAATATCACCTCACCAACCTCGGCATCCAGCGCATCATTCTCTGCCACTTCCACCACCTACAATCCAACGCCACAACCAAAGAGATATTTCCCTCCCCACCCCTATCTACCTTTCATAGGGGCCGCTCTCTCCGCAACTCCATTGTCTGCTCCACACTCCCCACTAACACCACCACACCCAGCACCTTTCCCTGCCATCACAAGAGATGCTACACCTGTCCCTACACCTCCCCCTGCACCTCCATCCAAGGCCCAAAATAAACTTTCCATATCCAACAGGGGTTCCGCTGTACATCCTCCAACCTGGTCTCCTGTATCCGTTGCTCCAGATGTGGCCTCCTCTACATCGGTGAGACTAAGTATAGACGATGCATGGAGCATCTGCGCTCTGTACGTGACAAACAACAACAACTTCTGGTCGCCAACCATTTTAACACCCCCTCCCTCTCCCTTGATGACACGTCTATCCTGGGCCTCCTCCAGTGCCACAATGATGCCACACTGGAGGAACAACACCTCATATTCCACCTCGGGAGCCTACAGCCCGATGGCCTGAACATAGAATTCACCAGTTTTAAAATGTCCACACCCTTGGCCTCATCCCATGTCCAACCCTCCCTCTCATCCCCGCGGCCTTGACCTGACACAATCTGCCCACCTATCCAGCCCATCCTCCCCACCGACCAATCCCTACTACCCCGACCTGCATCCACCTATTACCATCCGACCTACCTTCCCCAGCCCCATACCCCCTATTTGTTTCCCAGTTCCTTTCCCCTCTCCAGTTCTGAAGATGGGTCCTGACCTGAAACGTTGACCATCCTGCTCCTATGATGCTGCCTGGCCTGTTGTATTCCTCCAGCTCCACACCAAATTGACTCTGACTCCAGCAGCTTATGTTCTTGCCATCTCTGATTTCAAAAATGAAACCGTTCAAGGGAAAGTTCAGGTTTTGTGATGGAATGGAGCTCACTGTAACGGCACAGGTTAATCTGAGAGCCCATTACGTTGGCAAAGCTGAAAATCTGGAACTCTGGATCTTAGAAACAAAACTAAAGTCACTCGATTCAACTAAAGCAAGTCGAAAGTTCTGATTAATAACCCTATAGTCTCCAGAGGAGATTAGCAGCATTTCACAGGACACATTGAGTGACAAATAGACAACCAAACAGCGCAAGACAGATAGGGTCAACTGCAGGGCCATAAAAGAATTCTGATGCTAAAGTCACAAAATGAAAAGTCAGACCCAGCCAATACAAAAAGGAGCCAAAGGCAGTAGTGTAATACAACATGGTCAGCCAAGCAGACTTGAAATCGAGCCACACAGCACCTATCAGTTCAACCAACAACCATTAGAGAAAACGCCAACAGCCCAAATGGACAATGTCACAAGATACAAACTCTTGAAAGACATCAGGCGGAATCTTGTGTGGCCTTGAATGATGTGGGCTATGGCGGGAAATCTAGAAGAAGTTGGGCAAAGCCAATTTCAACATTGGGAGCAACTTGTCACATTTTTCAGACATCAAGATGAGATCCTTGGTAGGGAGTAGCCTAGTAACAGGGATTATTGCACATTAACATGCTTACTAACTGTAAATTTCACCTCATTAATATGCAGCTTCCTATCGTACCGTGGGAAAGATAGAAACCAGATGCCGAGAATTCCCAATATGAAAGTCAGAGCGGGTACCCGGCAACTCCAGCTCCTTGCTTCCTTCTCCTGTCTGTATTCTTCAACAGATGCCACCAATGGATACTCCAGGACTGCGGCTTCATGCACCTCATGTCCACTGGATCTGGCATCCGACATGTGCCAGCTTCTCCGCACCATCGTGGCACATCTGTGATCCACTTATTGTACCCTTCTACACTTCAATGCTGCACTTTGAAGGCACTGACAGTTATCATCACAATGATAGAGAGTTTGGGATTCCCACTATCTTTAATCAGATGATGTGGCTCCCTGAACATCAGCCCAAGCTCTACTTTTAAGGTTATGTCCCATTGCTCTGTATGCTACACCAAAGGAAATAGTTTATCTCTCTACCCTACCAAATCCTCAAACACCTCAATTAAATTGACCCTTTATCTTTGATTTTCAAGGGTGTGAATTTCTGTGGGGATTTGTTTCACTGTCTTTTTTGGCAGAGGATATGTAAAAACTCTGGAGAAACAGTATTAACACTGCATTAATAGTGGATAGCTGAAAGCATGTCAACAGATCTCCAGCCCACACAATGTAATCTATGTCGATAGAGAGCAAGGACTGTTGACCTGTATGTTGTCCATTCAATCTAAACTCCACTTTGCTCAACCTCTACCTATCTTCTCTTTCTCCCTTCAACACCTAACCATGCCTTCAAATGGCAAGATCTATTTAATGGAATTGCCCAGTTAAAATCCTCCATCTTTCTATATCTCCACAGCTCCTTTTTTGTCCTTTGTTAAAACTGAGCCCTCAGTCACCTCTCCTAGACCTCCATCAGTACAACATCTGCTTCCCTGAAGGCAGGATGAAACATCATGACACATTTGTCCAATAATACGCCTGTATAAATGAAACTTGTTGATTTTCGATATATACTATCTGCCATGCAATGAAAAAATTCTGACTTGCTGTTGATATTTGGGAGCTGAAGCAGCTTATGATTCTGCCCCTTGTTGCAGAGATCTAGGGGTGGTTAAATAAATAGCTGCTTTTGTTCACAAATAACTGGTTGATGTCTAATCACTGTCATTCCCCTTCCTAGTCCATAATCCTACAACACATGTGTGACTGTCCATCAACCCATACTGTGAGATCACTACTCCAAGAGCCTTTGGGAACTTAGTCACTGTATCCATCGCCTATTATAGTATTGCTCGTCTGCATATAAGGCTACAGGGGAATTACTAGACCAAGCAGAGAACTGGAAAGTGCTGTTCTCTTATTTGAGATATCCTCTGCACGTCTTCTGACCTTCTTTGCTGAGAGGTAAGTGTCAGAACCTTAAAGACAAATGCCCCATAAGTTCCTCTCTGCTTTAAATCATCCCAAATGCTTGCACAGCACACGTAGGAGATTGCCTTGAAATTTAGCTCCATCGTTTTTTGGTCCACGATTAAAAATAGGAATTTGATGTCAGTTATCTGTTCCAGGAGTCTTTTGCCTGATATCAAATGCCCAGGCACCACAATAAAGAACAGAAATATAAGTGCGATTGTTAAGTCAAAGTACAGCACAAACCACTCTGTGTTAACCCTGGGTATCTAATTCACAGCAAGGTGATGAGGGGATGAGCTGCACTGAAAAATTCAAGTCTTGTCCCAGTAGATGAGTGTTGTACTGGCAAAGGTATGAGTACACTTATTTTGACCTGGTGATGCAAGGTTTCTATTTATGGGACAGAAAATCAACTCATCATCATGTGGTGCATAGCCTTGATTCCTTTTAACACTTGCAAAAACAAGTTATTTGGAAAATAAGGTACGTCCAGTTCAGAAAGCACTTGTAATGCTTTTGGAGGGAACTTCACAACCTCTTAACTGCAGCTGAGACATTCATTCTAGAAAATAGAGTAAGTAGTCAGTCAAAATAACTACCCAAATATAAAAATAGCTGACCAGTCTGTTTGTTTCATCTGTGTGATACTTGATACCGACAGTATTGCAGTGCATGTACTAGCTTCCCCATCTGATCAACTCTTTTTGGTTTCTGCTTTCATGGAGTCTATTTAAGTACCTCTTACTGATGCTGACTCCCCCTCCAATTTTTCAGTACCCGCTCTTGGTTTGCACAGGAGGTCTGGCGAGTACGTTTCTTTGAAATGATTTTAAAGTGTATACAATGGCACAGAAAGAGTAACAGAAATCACTTGCTTTTCGCCACAGCTGCCCTGAACTGTATGAAAAACATTCATAGCTTGCCAACAAACAAGTACTGAGGAACGATTGGGAATGCAAGCCCTTCAACTGTGACCAGCAATAAAAAGAATATATTGATGGTAAGTCAATCTCATTTATTTTCATGTAACAGTATTTCAGAGGAGCAAAAGGCTCCCCAAATCTCCAGTGTAAATATGAAAATTCCTGAATCATGCACAAAAAATACTGGGCATAATGAATATGTTTTGCTGACAGGAGTTTATTATGTTGTGGATCTTAGATAAATAAATAGATGGATAAGTAGATGGATATTTATTTTTGTTGACCATCCGATCATTACTTGGCCACGTCATGGTCATCTTACAGAGTTGTACAACATACTGTTGGCATCAAAACAGCTCAGAACTATACACAAAGAAAGGACGTGGGTGGCAGCTGTCAAGTGGGCTGTTTAGATGAAATACAAAATAGCCTCTATCTTTTATTTTGGTTTTGCAGACAAGTTATGAGACGCTTGCACATTTGTTTACTGTTAATAGTTAACTCACACTGTTTGTAAAATTGTTGTGCCTGTACACTAAGCGTGGGTTTCCATTTTTCACAAGTTGATACAGAAACATATGGTGGCAACCGATTAAAGGCAGAGCTCATTCTTGGTATGAAGACTAATATGACACTTTGGTTAAAATATGATTTTAATGGGAAAATAGGTAAAAGCTCAGTTCAGTCAGCCTTTTGTTAAAGTTTCCAGAAGGCAATGAGAGGGTCTATATTGTTTTAAATTTCACTGAGAACAACTCAGTGGTTCAAACAGCAAAATCTACCTGTTGTGATTGGGCTGTTAGGCAGCAATATAACATCATTAGGTGCATAAGTGTATGAAGTAGCGTGGAAGTAAAGGACAGTGACAAATCCTCAGCTGGGGCATTTGATAATACCAGCATGTTATTCTATTCTTTAAGCCCACTGTTACAGAATTCAGTCTTTATTCCACAACATCCTACAGCCTCCAATAAAATTGGTCTGGACTTGTTGGGCCGAAAGGCCTGTTTCCACACTGTAGGGATTCTATATAAAACATTGGTGGCCACTATTAATTTATTAAGGCTCACACTTCTTTAAGTTGGCTTTCTAGTGCAAGTTTGTCATATATTAAGTGTCATTTGGGAGAACGTTACTGAAGAAAGGCACACTTTATTGAAGCTTTTTGTCTTGCACTCAGGACAATTTGCAAGAATACAAATTCAAGGAGAAACTCAATATATAGTATACTTGGTGGGACAGAATTTGTCTTTTTTTCATCAGTACTAAAGTATATTGCGTTAACTTTACGTTAACCTAATTCTAACCATTTGACAGATTCTTTAGTCTCATGTAGAGTCCCTTAAAAAGCTCATCCAAAACATACGCCTATTGTTTTGATCATTATAATTTGTGTTTATACAATATTAGGTGTAAACTATTTGCAGTAGACCATTTTCTGAAACCCCAAAGACAACAAAAATTGATGACTTTAACAATGTTCCTTAACTCCCAACTGTAAGACGATGGAAGCAAAGCTTTTTCTTATTTGGAGCATTGCCAGGGCCACCCTCATTTATGAACAATTTAATTCTTGTTTTTCTTGGAATTAAGATGGTCCAGCAGATGTTCTCCTTATCTTTTCTGTTTGTCAAACAAGAATTTGCATCCCAGTGTGAATCATGCTGTGTGGTGAGGAGGATGAAATCCATAATGGCCTTCCCAAGACACTGCCAAGTTCAAGCTGCATGCAGTCTGTGATGGGAAAGACTAATCAGATTTCTGAAGAAGGGTCTAGGCCCGAAACGTCAGCCTTCCCGCTCCTCTGATGCTGCTTGGCCTGCTGTGTTCATCCAGCTCTACACCTTGTTATAACAATGATCTCCAACTAGAGAAGGAATGATTTGTCCAAAGTACACTGTATCAGCACAAGCTGGAATATACGACTGCAGTAAAACATTCTGAAAGCGTAGGCTTTGTCGGTATTGAGTATCTTGGATCTTATCATTTGAATTTGCCATTCATCCATTGTGTTTAAATGGATTCCTTCTATTCTCAGCAGATTGAATGTTAAAAGTGTGCAGGTGCCTGGCAACAACAAGGTCAGGGCTAACTGTGATGGCTGCATTGCTTGACTAGGCTGCTGAACCTACAGGCTAGATTCTAACGTAAAGAGCAATCACTTTTGTGCAGTGCCTTAAGTTAGCTGGCATGTGTGGTTGTAGAGTCAGCAGGGTTTGGTATCCCATAATGGAAATTGGAAAGAAGGAGTGTGAAAGCTTGCTAATTAGTCCTTTCATGTTAAGATAGCTTCAATGACACCATCTGCTAAGAAACCCAGTGGGTGGATGTATACTGCACAAGAGTAGTCTGAAAATAATGGGAAATGGTCTTCTAGCTTTTAAGTGGCTATGTATTAGAGAGGGAGTGACTTATCAGTTATGATTGTATCAATATGCGCCAACCTGAATTACTAGAATTTTTACAAGAATTAGTTTTATTGTCATATACTCACATAAGTACAGTGAAAACTTTACAAGTTGCCACTTACGGCACCATCTCAGGTACCAAAGTACCTAGCTACAGATTCTTAACTACAAATTTGTGGGGAAAAATAGTTAGAAAAATAAAAGAAATAAAAAGTCCAGAAATAAATTACAAAAATAGAGAAATAAAAGATCAGAATAACAGTCCTTCCAACCCCGACTACGCCAAGCTTCACCTCGGGGCTGGGAGTGCCAGGAGTCGAGTCCACACTGAGGCCTGTATAGAGAAACTTCTAATTAAAGGCCAATCTGCCAACTGGATCTGTACTGGCTCTTTGAAAGTTAACCAATTAATCCCATTCCCCTTTCACCAAATTCCTTACATTTTCAATTTCCCTTTGAAAGTTCTTACTAAATCTGTTTTTCACCCTTTCAAGGACCGCATTCCAGATCAGGATAAGCTACCGAGAAAAAAAAATTCCTCATCTCCATCCCCAATACCTCACATCTTTTTTCCTTTCTTTTACAACTGTATCCTTTGCTGACCAGTCCTCCAGGCAGATTCTCATTATTTACACAATCAAAATGCCTCAGATTCTATCCACTCTTACTGTATTAATATTGTTACTCAAATTTTCATTGCACCACCAGTCATAAGATATTACCGTGTTGGGCATGATAAAGATATTTTTGGCTACTTCCATTATCTCTGTTCTATGAGAATCACTGAGAAATGGAATGTGATAATGGAATGGAATGGTAAATTTGGGCTTCAGGGCTACTTTTTTAAAAAAGTATATTCAGGGAATGTTGGCTTCCCTGGTTAGGCCACCAGTTATTGCTCATCCTATCCATTTGACACATATCACAATTAATATACTGCCCTCTAGGCAGAAGTCATCAACCCGAGCTGGGCAGCTTTTGGAAACCAAGAGGCCACTATATCAGATAAGATTATTTCCACTCTGGCCACAAAGGGGCTACGATTGGTCTTGAAGGAATTCAGTTGATCAATGTTCAGTAAAAAGGTGGACGTTGTTGGAGTGCTCCATTAATTACTCTGAGAAGTAATCAGCTCCTGACACTGATCCTTGATCTGGCCTTCTGGGATGGGGACCCTAGTCCTTAATTCCGTTTCATTTAAACAAACTGTCTACACAAGCAGAATCTATCCTATCACCTTATAAACCTCAAACAAATCACCTTCTAAAAGATAATCAGGAAGTTTTACACTAGGAATTATTTCCTTTCCCCTACCCAAAGCCTCAATCTTCTTCCATTGAAACCTCTATTCCCAACCCTCATTGTAGTATCTTTCAAATCATTCCAGTGTTTCCAATCAGAAAGACCCACCCATATTGATCAGGCTTTACAGGAAGAAGTGCTCCTTGATATCAATCTTAAATTTATTGTCATAGAACAGAGGTAGGCCATTCAGCCCATTGTGCCTCGGTCATATCTCTCTGGATGAACAATTTACCATAGTGCCATTCCCCTGCAGCTTTGCAAGTGTTTCCTCTGCAGATTATGGTCCAATTCTCTCTTGAGAGTTGCAAGAAACAAACTTGAGTTTTGAATGACAATCTGGTAGCTTTCACAATCATATTTGCCTGGTGGTACCCAACAGATTATCAGAATAATTGAATTCCATTATATAACTTACGTTTCACAAGGTGGGATTTGAAATAACACCCTCCCAGATGCCAAGTCAGTAGCACCAACACTACATATTCCCCCCAGTAAAAATTACCTTTTTTAAGATGTTGCACCTTTATTCATGGTTTTATCAGTGATTATCTAACCAGTTTCAAGATAGATGGCCCAGTGATCCACATTCAGAGGGAAGCAGAACCCAAGATCTTGTATCTCTTTCAATCTGACTGGACCTGCTTGATGTTGTGTCCCAAATACATAGATGGAAAGTAAATCATATTACATTTAAACTGAAGATATGTATTTCCAGTGACCCAAATTATCAGGAGCTTAAGCCTTACTATTATGAACCATCTGATCTCAACAGTTAGTGTGGGTGATGATAAAAAAAACAGATAATGCTGGACTCTTGATATTCAGCCAAACCCTCTACTATTCCAACATCCCCATAATATTATATCAATGGAGAGAGATAGAAAGACTGCTGAAGAACAGACAGATATGGGTGTGATTGTACATGAAACACACTAAGTCAGTATGCAGGTACAGCATTAGTAAGGCAAATAGTATGTTGGTCTTTGTTGAAAGAGGATGGAGTATAAAAGCAGGCTATTACTGGGTGAAGGACGCGATGGACTGAAGAGCCCTACTCAGCTGTAGATCTCTATGGGCATTGCTGAGACATTCCTGGAGTATTGTGTAAGTTACGATCACCTTATATTTGCATAATTCACAGAAGATTCACTAGGCTAATTCCTTGGATAAGGGATGAGAAGCTTACGAGAAGGGATTGGATACATTGGACCTTTATCCATTGGAGTTTAGAAGAATGAGCAGCGATCTTCTTATAACATATGAGAGTCTGAGATGCAGAGACAATGCTGGGAGGATGCCTCGAATTGAAGACACAGTTTAGAAATAAGAGGTGATGAATTTAAGATGGAAATGTGGAGGAATTTCCTCTTTTATAGGATCAATAAGCTATGGAATTTTCTTCCCCAAACAGTACAGGACGTCATTGAATATATTCAAGCCTGAGTTAGAGCAGATTTTTGATTGGTCAGGGAGTCAAGGATTAAGGGGGTAAGCAGGAGATGTATGGAGTTAAAGGCATTATCATATCAATTATGTTCTTATTGAATGGTGGAGCAGGTTAAATGTGCAAAATGACCTACTCTGATTTCTTCTGATCTTATGAAATCAAAAATACGAGAAGGTAGCATATTTGAACAATGAATGTAATTAGGGCAGATTGCATAACTGGTCAGGATCTAACCTCCCTTTTTAAATTCAGCAAACTGCTTTGTACTATACTCTTAACCTTGAGTCTGGCAGATGTCCACCAGGCAGGATATGTTTCTCTCCTGTCTAATGTAACACTACATTGAAGTAATTTGTGATCTTCATCTCTGCTCCACTTGAAGAGATGTCAAAGGTGATCGGCAAGTGCAGAATGAGGGAAAGGGAAGATACATTGCCTCAGCCTTGCAGAACAAAATGCACTCACTGTTGCTGTATAGGCAAGCATTGCAGCTGCTTTGCATTCAGTAACCCACTCCATCTCCCAACTCGGAGCATGAGATAAGTCTGCAGGAAATTTTCAATGTGAAGGATGGCAGCCAAAATATTCTGAACACTCCTCATTCCATTCTTATTTCAATAGAGTCACAGAGTCATACAGCATGGAAACAGATCGTTCTGACCAAATCATTCATGCTGACCAAGTTTCTCAAACTAAACTAGTCCCACTTGCATGCATTTGGCCCAAAAACCTCTAATTTTTTCCTATTCATGCGCCTGTCCAAACGTCTTTTAAATGTTGTAACCATATCTGCATCTACCATTTCCTCTGACAGTTCATTCCACATACAAACCACCCTCTGTGCAAAAAAAGTTGCTACTCAGGTCACTTCTCTCACCTTAAAATTATGCCCCCTGGTTTTGAACTCCCCCACCCTAGGGAAAAGACCTTGCTCTGCCTTAAGAGCAGGACTCAACCCAGTACATATTAAGAGAAAACCTCGAACAACTGGGACAGCTTGACAAGCTCAACGACTTTAATCTGAAACATAGTTTCATCCTGCACATCAGCTTTGGTTTATTCAGCAAACCTTTTACTGCATGTAAGAAGATTGTTAGTTCAAACCTTCAGCGTAAAAATGAGACAATTTTTTAAAAACCCTTTCACAGAATATGGGTATCACTGGCTGGACTTCAGCATTTATTTCCCTTCCTAGTTGCCATTAAGAAGGTGGTACTGAGCTGCCTTCTTGAATCGCAGCAGTCCATTTGCTGTAACTACACTCGCAATACTGAAAGGGAGTGAGTTCCAAAAATTTGATCAAGTGATACTGAAGGAACAGCAATATATTTCTAAGTCAGGATGGTGAATGGCTTGGAGGGGAACTTGCAGATGATGATGTTCCCATGATCAGCTGCCCTTATCTTTCTAAATGGTAGTGGTTGTAGGTTTGGAAGGTGCTGTCTATGGAACCTTGAGGAATTTCTGCAGCGCATCTTGTAGCTGCTACTCAACATCTGTGGTGGGAGGAGTGGATGCTTGTAGATGTGATGCCAGTGAAGTGGTTTGCTTTGTCCTGGATGATGTCAAGCTTCTTAAGTGTTGTTGGACCTGTACTCATCCAGGCAAGTAGGATTATTCCATCACACTCCTGACTTGTGCCTTGTAGAAGGTGGACAGGTTTTGGGGCATGAGGAGTAGAGTTACTCATTGGAAAATTCCTAGCCTCTTGTAACCATAGTATTTGTATGGCTAGTCCATTTCACTTCTGGTCAAACGGACCCCTGAACGTTGATAGTGGAGTATTCAGTGGTGGCAATGCCATTGAATGTCAAGGATCAATGGTTAGATTCTCTATTGTTGAAGATGGACATTGCCTGTCATTTGTCTGGCATGACTGTTACTTGCCACTTGTCAACCCAAGCTTGGATATTGTTCAGGTCTTGCTTTATTTGGACATAGACTGTGTCGGTATCAGAGCAGTTGCAAATGGTGCTTGATATTGTGCAGTCTTCAGTGAATACTTCCAATGTTATGATGGAGGGAAGATCATTGATGAAGGAACTCCTGCAGAGATGTCCTGGAATTGAGATGACAGTCCATCCAACAACCATGACTATCTTTCTTTGTAGCATGTAAGATTCCAGAGGAGAGTTTGCCCTCTGATTCCCGTTGATTCTAGGTTTGCTAGGGCTCCTTGATGCTGGATGGTCAAATGTAGCCTTGACGTGAAGGGCAGTCTCTCTCACTTCACCTCAGCTCTTTGGTCTTTGTTTGAGCCAAGGCTGTAATAAGGTCAGGAGCTGAATGGCACTGGAGGAACTCAAATTGGATGTCAGTCAGAAGGTCATTGCTAAGTAAGTGCTGCTTGATAGCACCGTTGATGACACCTTCCAACACTTTACTGATGATTGAAAGTAGACTGATGGAGCACTCACAAATTAGGTTGAATTTGTCCTTTTTTTGTGTACAAAACATACCTAGCCAATCTTCCACTTTGTGAAGTAGGTACGAGTTTTAGAGCTGTAATCTAACAGCTTCTCTAATGGCACAGCGAATTTTGGAGCACAAGTCTTCAGCACCATTGCTGGAATGTTGTCAGGACCCATAGCCGTTGCAGTATCCAGTGCCTTCAGCTATTTCTTGATTTCATGTGGAGTGAATTAAATTGGCCAAAGACTGATATTGTGATATTGGGGATCTCTGGAGGTGGCCGAAATGGATAATCCGCTCAGCATTTCTAGCTGCAGGTTGTTGTAGTGTTTCAGCCTGAACTTTTGCACTGATGTGTTTGCCTTCCACAGCACTGAGGGTGGGACTATTTGCGGAGTTTCATTCCCTAGTGAGTTGTTTAATTGTCCTCCATCCATTCATGACTGGATTTCGTCATTTAAATTTCAGCAAAAGCAAAGTCTTCTATCATAGATTTAAGAAGGATAGGTCAGAGCATATTCTAAATGATGACACATTGTGCACATACTCAAAGAGACTGGGAGTGGGGCAGGGGAACACATTCACAGATCATTAAGATGACCTGGAAAAGTACAAAAATGTATAGTGGACTGTGAAGAAGGTTATCTAAGATTACAAGGGAATATTGATCAATTAGGTCAATGGGCTAAAGAGTGACAGATGGAGTTTACTTTCAATAAATGTGAATTATTGCATTTTGGTACAACAAACAAAAGGCAGGATTTATGCAAGTAAAGTAGGGCCTTGGGTTGTGTTGTAGAATACAGAGATTTAGAGGTTCAGATAATAAATCTTTGAAGTTTGAGTCACATGTTGACAGGGTGGTAAAGAAGGCGATTAGCATGCTTGCCTTCATTGCTCAGACCTTTGAATATAGGAGTTGAGAAATCATGTTGAGATTGTACAGGACATCGGTGAGGCTTGTTCTAAAGAGCTGTATCTAGGTCTGGTCACCCTGTTACAGAAAGGATATTATCAAGCTGGAGAGGGTTCAGAACAGATTTACCCAGATGTTACACAACTGGAGGGTTTGAGTTATAAGGAGAGGATGAATAGGCTGGGGCCTTTTTCACTGGAGTGTAGGAGGTTGAGGGATGACCTTATAGAGGTTTATACAGTCATGAGGGTTATAGATAAGGTGAATGGCAGGTATCTTTACCCTAGCCTGGGGGATTTCAAGAGTAGGGGCATAATTTTAATGTAAGAGGAGAAAGATTTAAAAAGGACATGAGAGGCAACTTTTTTTTACAGTGGCTTGTGTGTGGAATGAACTTTCAGAGGAAGTGGTGGATGCAGGTAGAGTTACAATATTTAAAAGACATTTGGATAAGTACATGAATAAGAAAGGTTTGGAGGGAAATGGGCCAAGCGCAGGGAGGTGAGACTAGTTTAGTTTGGGATTGGTTGGACCAAAGGGTCTGTTTTGGTGGTGCATGACTTTATGACTCTAAAATGTTACTGGGATGTTGCCAGTTGTATTGAGATGTCTAGTACAAGGGAATAGAGGGTATGCTATAAATACACAAAGCACTGATTAAACAAAGCACTAGAGTACACTGACTCATTCTGGCCATGATATCTTAGAATGAAATATTGATCTTAGAGAGAGTCAGAACAGTGCTTCAGCATGATACTTGGACTCCAAGGTTCAAATTGTATGGACAGATTACACAAAAAACGATCATGGGCCCTGCAATTTAGAAAGTGAAAAGGTGGTTAGATGAAGTTTTTTAGAAAGATATTCAGGGGAGTTGTGACTCACTTGGGTCTACTGATCAGAATGTTGTGGGTTCAAGCCACTTCAATGGAAAATCGAGGCGGACGTTAATGAAATAATTCATGACTGTCGGAGAGCCCCCCTGCTATCAGCACCGATTATCAGATTGTTGTCTCAGTGTGGGAGTTGGCTGTGTACACAATTGTTCCATTATTTCCAATATCGAAAAGTTTGTAATTCATTGATTGTGAAGTGCTTTCAGACCTGGAGTTGTGACATATATTGTCTAAATATGCATTTTTCTGTTGTGTGAATAGCATTCGAGTGTAGTTGGAATACACAGGCATGTGATAAGACTTGTGCCATTGAAGAGAATTTGTCCCCTCCATTCTCAGTGCTTCATTTGGTGCTTGTCATGGTAACCAGGTGTACTTCCTCAGTTCCAGAAGGACAAACCTAACTGAGCGTATTAAATGATTCAACTCCGTCCTATTCGATAATGATCTAAATAATTGAGCAGATTAGCACTTAGAAATGGGATCATAATAGAAGTGAATTGATTTTTTTTCCCCTTGAACTTGTTATAAGCTGTGCACCAGAATTTGAAAAGACAGTCGTCACATCACCTTTCACCATCATTTGAGGTGTCCTTTTAAAGAAACTTGCAGATAACTCTTGGCTTGATGTTACAGTTTTGTAATTTGATCCTTTTTTTTGATTTTAGTGCAGTAAGTTCACACCAACACAAAGTGTTGTTCTTTCTTTTTAATTTATCTATTTGCTGTAGCTATTTGTGAGGCAACTTTCTACACACTAATATCCAGTTACTTGTTGATGGCAGTATTTTTTATGCTTGTGAAAGCAGACGTTTCTAGCATAAAATTATGACACAACTTGCAATCCAGCTGGAAATAGCTCATAGCTTAGTTCTTTTAAGATGCACAATATTCACAAAAGCATATCCAAAAAAGACCGACAGATGTCTTTAAATTTAATATTATATATAATCTTTATGAACTTGGTAAAGCTTGGACTAAAGCAAAGGATACCCAGGAGTTGTATAATTCCAATGCACTGATGTCCAACATTTGCAATCCACTTCCATGCCAATCCATTTTCCATTGAATCCAATGCAAACCTTGACCAAGCTAAAGTGGGGAGTTGGTGGAATGGTGGCACTATCATTGCACAGTGGTAATCCTGAAGCAAATGTCCTGGGAGAATTGGTTCAAATCCCACTACATAGGCTTGTGGAATTTAAATTCATTAAATAATTATGGATAATAATACTATTCTCAGTATTGGTGACTATGAATATGTCATAAATTATCACTAAAAACCCATCTGGTTCAAAAATGTCTTTTAGGGAAGGAAATCTTTACTTGGTCTTGTCTATACGTGACTCCAAACCCACAGCAATGTAACTGAATTCTGGGATGGCTGAGCAAGCCGCTCATTTCAAGAGATGGGCATAAATTGCTGGCCTTGCTGGGTGGGAGGGGGAGTTGAAATGGTTCGCGACAAACAACTGCACCTCCCAGTCGCGAACCATTTCAACTCCCCCTCCCACCCCTTGTACGACATGTCCATCCTGGGCCTCCTGCAGTGCCTCAACGATGCCACCTGAAGGTTTCAGGAACAGCATCTCATATTTAGCTTGGGAACCCTGTAGCCCAATGGTATCAAGGTGGACTTCACAAGCTTCAAATCCCCCCTCCCCCTACCGCATCCCAAAACCAGCCCAGCTCATCCCCGCCTCCCTAACCTGTCCTTCCTCCCACCTATCCACTCCTCCCACCTCAAGCCCCACCCCCATCTCCTACCTACGAGCCTCATCCCGCCTCCTTGGCCTGTCCGTCCTCCCTGGACTGACCTATCCCCTCCCTAACTCCCCACCTACACTCACCTTTACTGGCTCCATTCCCGCCTCTTTGACCTGCCTGTTTCCTCTCCACCTATCCTCTCCTCTATCCATCTTCTATACGCCTCCCCCTCTCTCCCTATTTATTTCAGAACCCCCTTCCCCTCCCGATTTCTGAAGAAGGGTCTAGACCCGAAACGTCAGCTTTCCTGCTCCTCTGATGCTGCTTGGCCTGCAGTGTTCATCCAGCTCTGCATCTTGTTATTTCATCTTCTTCTCTGCTGGTTCACCAACATCCTGGGAGCTGCCAATGGTGCTCCAGATATAACCATGTAAGAGGACTGGATTTCATTTCATGCCCAAAAGGTATGTGATATCTTCAACCCAACCATACCTGTTCACAAGATTAAGTGTGCTTGCGGCTGCACTGTTGAGTGCAGTTTTATAGGTTCTTATGGAGCACTTGGTTAGACGTCTGGTCAATCTTTTTCTTTGTGTTGATTTTAAAGTTGTGCTAGCTTTACATTTGAAGCGCCCTATACCAAAGGAAGAATAGGTCTGGTCATTTCTGTTGCCTCCAATTTCCTTTTGTTGTATGCAGCTTGTTTCGACTCATAGAGTCATGCAGCATAAAAACAGGTCCTTCAGCCCACCATGTCCATTCTGACCAACAAACACCAAACTACACTAATCCCATTTACCTGCACTTGGTCCATAGCCTAATATGCCTTGGCATTTAAAGTGCTTGACCAGATGCTTCTTAAATGCCTCCACCACCCTCTCAGGTAGCACATTACATATTTCTACCATCCCCTGGGTGAAAAAAAGTTTCCTCAGATCTCCTCTAAACCACTTACTCCTCATCTTATAAACTTACCACCTCTGAACTTATAAACTTACCATCTCTGAACTTAGACATGTCTGCTCAGGGGAAAAGAGTCTCACAATATACCCATTCTATGCCTCTCCTAATGTTGTATATTGTATACCTCAGTCAGATACCATTCCCCCAACACCCCACCACCCCCAACACCTCAGCCTCCTCTGCCCCAGGGAAAACAAACACAACCTATCCAGTCTCCCCTCAGAACTGAGACTTCCCATCCAAGGCAATTTCCTTTGCGCCCTCTCCAGTGCAATCACATCCTTCGAATAGTGCAGCAACCAGAACTGTATAAAGCATTCAATCCATGGCCCAATTAATTTTTTTATAAAGTTGTAACAAGACTTCCTTGCTCCTATATTCTACACCCCGACTAACGAAGGCAAACACCCTGTATGTCTTCCTCACCACCCTATGTACCTGTGCTGACACTTTCAGGGACATATGGACTTGTACAACGAGGATCCTTTGTGCACAAAAACAGAAATTGCTGGAAAAACTGAGCAGCTCTGGAAGCATCTGTGGAGAGAAATCCCAAGTTAACGTTTCAGATCCAGTGACCCTTCTTCAGAACTGACTCAAGACATTAACTCTGATTTCTCTCCACAGATGCTGCCTGAAAAGCTGGGGTTTTCCAGCAATTTCTGTTTTTGTTTCTGATTTGCAGCATCCTCAGTTCTTTCAGTTTTAAGGTCCCTTTGTTCCTCAGTACTCCCTAAGGACCTACCATTCAGTACATACATCCTTTAAGTTTTCAAGACTCTGTCAATCCCTTTGAGCCATACATGCACATAACTTAAAGTCAATATGTTTTTGTTCCCTGCATGGTACGTTCCTGATGGCCATATGGCCACCCATTGGTGCAGCTTACAGGGAACACACACGAAGATTTCTTCTATTCGACATCACAAATGTGTTCAAAATGAAATGGCAATCATAAAGAACTTCACGAATGTAGTTATGGAGTCATGCAGTAACCCAAACCCTTTCCTTTGGATTCAGCTTTGAAGGAACTGACTTAATCAGCAACTGCCCATCTGCTTTTACAAAACAGCATGGCTTGGCTTATGTTTTTTAAAACTGCTTCCATCTGAAAGTGATTTTCCGAAGAGCAAACCTTTCACTTTCTCTTCTTGTATTTGATGTTAGCCATGCTTCCCATTGTTAATTCAATACCAGTAAAATGGCTCTGCACATTTATGATGGCTCTTCTAGTGACTCTGATATTAATACTGCATAATATTGTGGAATGTTACTTACTAAGACGAATGATGCAGAACGGTAGTCCTTTAATAAACATTTCAGTATCTTTCAGAATCTTAAGACTCTTTTGAAGTTATGACACATTGAACAGCCTCCTCATTCACCTTAATCTATGCCAGGAGCAAAAATTGAGAACATGGGAATATACTGGAGCAGAAAAGATTGCTGAGCACCATCTGTCTAACCCTCATGTCTTCGAAACAGACATTGAGGTATATTTCACCGAGATGATGTTTCCACTTGTGGGGAAATCTAGAAATAGCACACACAATTTAAAACTAAGGGATCTCCCATCTAAGACAGAGACAGGGAGGAATATCCTCTTTTAAAGAGTAGCTTGTCTCTGGAATTCCCTTCCACAGAGAGCAGTAAAGGTTGGATTATTCAAAGGTATTCTATGTTGAGTTAGATTTTTGATTGGTAAGGGAGTTTTTGGAGTTTTAGGAGACAGACAAGGGTGTTAATCAAGTCAGGCGTGATCTTATGGAATGTTGGGCAGGCTTAATGGGGTGAATGGCCTACTCTTGTTCTTATTTCTTATAATGTTATGATCCCTGTTTTTTGCTTCAAGATGTCAAAAAGTGCTATTCGTGTAGATAGGTTGGCACAGATTGGATGGGCTGAAGAGTTTCCTCTGTGCAGTATAATCACACCTGGATTTCAAGTACAATATTGGTTGCCGTACTTGAGAAGAGATGTAGTTGTATTGGAGGCAGCTCAGAGGAGATTTACTTAATTTTTTAAATATATTCATTCGTGGGCTGGTAGGCTTTTATTCCCCAGCCCTAGTTGCCCTTGAGAAGGTAGAGATGATTGATTCCAGAGATGAGGGATTTGTCTTATGAAGACAGATTGAGCAATTTAGGCCTATATTCTCTGGAGTTTAAAAAAATGATAGAAGATCTAATTGAGGTATATAATATGCAAAAGGGGATTTACAAAATAGATACAGAAAGGATGTTTCCTCACGTGGGATAATCTAGCATGAGAGTTCAGAGTTTTAGGATGAGCGACAGCAGATTTAAAGCAGAGATGAGGAGAAATTTCTTCTCTCAGACGACGCTGAGTTAAGTTGAGGGGGAGATAGGTTTTCAGTTTGTGGTGGGTTGAAGGGTGATGGAGAGTGGGCAGGAAAGTGGAATTGAAGCCAGGATGAGATCAGCCAGGATCGTATCAAATGGCAGAGCAGGCTCGAGGAGCTGACTTGCCTATTCCTGCTCCAAGTTCTTATGACCTTGTGTTCTTATGACTCTCTGACTGTATGACAAACAACCCACATTGCCACATTTTGGTAGTCCGTTCCATACTTTCCCCACCTCTGGATGAAATAGTGAAAACTTTCACCTTTGTTCTTAACATTGGAACTATCCGCTCATTGTAGCATCTATAGTGCTGGGGAACACAAAGAGAATGTTTCAAAACACTCCAGAAGCACAACCTGAAGTGTGGGAGCATTGACGTTGATGACTGGGTGGAGCCTGTAGAAGCTACATCACAGCTTGCATCGTAATGTCTCAATGATGAAGCAGAGGGTAGCAGAGAAAGAGAGAAAACAATCCTGCTGTATAGGAGCTCACTGCCTTATGAGACAACCTCCTCCACGTGTTCTAAGATCTGTGGGTTGAGAATTGGCCTAGCTGTTCACTCACATTAAGACACATGGCAAAAACTCATGACCCAGCACACAAGGGCACTGTTGAATTGAGGGACAGCTGACAATAATGACAATCTCGCCTGTTGCATTTTCGAATCTTCAATGTGTCAGTGGGTGCACCATTACGTGTCTCCTTTGCTCTTGTAAACTATTTCTCTGATGTAACCTTTGATCATGATTCAGGTGTCTAATCCCAGCATTGATCTTTGCTGCATACACTTTAATGCCTGGATGTCCAGGTAATCCAGTTATCAGAATTAAACACAGGGCAATCCAAAAATGACCAGATCTATAACCCCGTATATGCCCAAACATCACTCCCTAAATAGGCTGCTCTTTACTTCTGATTATGCATTGCCAAACTCTCTTTGCATTCTTTCCTGTTTGCATTATATTGATGGCTACTGTGACCTCTTCATTGGTAGCTTTGCACCACCTCCTGCACCCTTAATCTCCCCCTGCGACCCCACAATTACCATGTTATCTATGTACAATAATACTACATAACTAATATTGTTGTCTACTCCAAATTTAATGTTTCCATGTTAAATGAAATTTTGCCCTTAGCAGCTCAACTCCCCAATCTATCCAAGTCCTCCTCTATTACATCAGGCTCTTCTCAGTCATCCCAATTCCCTCTCCATCATTCCCCGCAATTGCATCTTTCAGTAAGTACCACCATACACTTACAATTTTATTTCTGCTATACTTTCAATTCATTCATCTGCACTGTAAACAGCAAGACCCCCAACACTGACTGTGCACGTAGCCTACTAGTTAGTGCAATCGTTGCTGCGTCCACGTCCATTTAAAACATTTGCTCCACTTCAGTCAATGTTTTGTCCACTTCAGCAGCACTTTAATCTGCTTCCAAAACTTCCAGCCACATTGCACTGCATGCTCAGGTTTGCTGAACAGAGGAGAATGAGCAGTGCCTTAATTAAGATGTAAGAAATGAGGGCCTCTTTGCCTCCCCTCTTGATGTCATTCTGCAAACTTTAAATTTTCAAAGCTGGAGTTTGCCATCAATCACGTGGTCCTGATTTATCTTCCCTTCTCTAGGCTCAGTGGTTTACTCCATTATGAGCATAGGCTCTTCACTTTGAGTTCCCAATTTGTAAAACAGATGCTAAAAGTGCTGCATTAGTGATGCTACAAATAGCAGTTATGAAATCATATTCTCTGTCTGGATTTATCATCTCACCCTACCCTGCTCTTAATGCACTAGATCTGCTTGTTCATGCCTCAGAAACAGAATGTGCAGCTGTCATGACAACGGATCACAGTCCTGAATTACTTACAACCACATTGAACTTGGAAGTAAGACAGGTTGTTCTGTTTGTAATGAAAGTCCAGAAATGGCTAAGAATTCCACTCAGCGACTTTCTGTAACATTCCTGTCTGTGTTACACTCAGCCTTGGCAGAGATCCTGGAACGTCACACCTGAAAGGGCATCAAGGAATTTCAGAAAGGCCACTTTAAAGGGAGAGATATAATGTAAAAACATAAACTATTTCCTATGAGTTACATCCCTTGACTGTGGACATATTGTATGAAACAGAAATTAGTCTGGACAAAATAAATGACTGTGTTTTCTCCTGCCAAGAATACACAAGGAAAAGGGTTTAAAAACAATTGTATCTTGTGCATGTGTGTGTCATGGGGGATTCGGGGTGGGGAAGTGTGTGTGGGGTTGGGGGTGTGGGAGATGTGTGTGTGTGAGGTTGGGGGTGTGGGAGATGTGTGTGTGGGGTTGGGAGTGGGGGAGGTGTGTGTGGGGG
>NC_063365.1:10128513-10215752 GCF_021869965.1 Rhincodon typus
GGGGTTGGGGGTGTGGGAGGTGTGTGTGGGGTTTGGGGGTGGTGTGTGTGTGGGGTTGGGGGTGAGAGAGGTGTGTGTGTGGGATTGGGGATAGGGATGGTGTGTGTATGGGTTGGGGGTGGGGGAGGTGTGTGTGTGCGTGGGGGAGGTGTGTGTGTGGGGTTGGGGTAGGAATGGTGTGTGTGCGGAGTTGGGAGTAGGGGTGTTGTGTGTGGGGAGTTGGAGGTGGGGGAGGTGTGTGTGTGTGGGGTGAGGGGTGGGGGAGGTGTGTGTGTGTGGGGGTGGTTGGAGGTGGGGGATGTTTGTGTGTGGGGTTGGAGGTGGGGAAGGTGTATGTGTGGGGTTGGGGATGGGGAGGGTATGTGTGTAGTGGGTGGGGATGGCGGAGGTGTGTGTGTGGAAGGGGTGGGGGTGGGGGAGGTATGTGTGGGGTTGGGTGTGGGGGAGGTATGTGTGTGGGGGGCGCAGTTGGAGGTGGGCGATGTTTGTGTGTGGGGTTGGAGGTGGGGAAGGTGTATGTGTGGGGTTGGGGATGGGGGAGGTATGTGTGCAGGGATGGGGATGGTGGAGGTGTGTGTGTGAAAGGGGTGGGGGATATTTGTGTGTGTGTGTTTGTGTGTGTGGAGTTGGGGGTGGGGGATGTGTGTGGATGGGGATGGGGGACGTGTGTGTGGGGTTGGGGGTGGGGGAGGTATGTGTGCAGGGGTTGGGGATGGCAGAGGTGTGTGTGGAAGGGGTGGGGGTGGGGGATATATGTGTGTGTATGTGGAGGTGGGGTTTGGGGAGGTGTTTGGGGGGGGATGGAGGGAAGGTGTGTGCATAGAGGTGTGTGGGGTGGAGTGGGGGTGGGATAGGTGTGTGTGTTAGGGGGAAGTGGGGGAGGTGTGTGTGGGTGTGTATGTATGTGTGGGTGGTACGGGAGATGTGTATGTTTCGGGGCATGTGTGTGAGGGGAGAGGTGGGGGTGGGGAAGGTGTGCGTCTGGGTGTGTGTTTGGGGGTGTGGGGATGGTGTATATGTTGGGGTATGTGTGTTGGGGAGGTGGGTGTGGGGGTGGTGTGTGTGGGTGTGTTTGTGGGGGGTTAGATGTGGGTGTGGGGGGGAGTCGTGTGTATATCAGTCAGTCCGATAGTCTAGTGCTGCTATGTAAATCTGGTATTTTACTGCTTGTGCGTTAGTACTGAGTTAGAATGCGTTGTGAAGGTAACATCTGAAGGATATCTACTAGATACTCCTGCTTTTGCAAGTAAAATGGAAAATAATAGAATTCTCCTATCTCTTTCATTCTCTGATTGCTGGAAGCCACAATCAAACTGGAAACCAGACAACTCTTTTTGGCTAATCTACAGAATTCCGAATCTCCAAATCAAATGTTAACTGCCAGCATTGATGCTACTGGAATCACCCAATTTAACAAATGTATGTTCCACAATCTACTCCAACACAGACAAACTCATGTGTGATGTACATAATTTGTAATGGATATTTTTTCTCATCTCCCATTTGCAACCGGAAGGTGTTGTCGTTTGTCACAAAGGGACAAAGCTCCTCTACATCGGTGAGACCAAGCGGACACTCGGAGACTGTTTTGCAGAGCAGCTGCGCTATTTTGCAACAAATGACAACACCTTCTGGTCATGAACCATTTCAACTCCCCCTCCCACTCCCTGGATGACATGTCCATCCTGGGCCTCCTCCAGTGTCACACTGATGCCACCCAGAAACTGGAGGAGCAGTACCTTATATTCCGCCTCGGGAGGCTACAGCCCGATGGCCTAAATGTGGATTTCACCAGTTTTAAAATCTCCCAAACCCCGGCCTCATCCCATGATCAACCCTCCATCTCATCCCCACCTCCTTGACCTGACATACCCTGTCCATCTTCTCTCCCACCTAGCCGCCCCTCCCACCTCACTGACCAATCCCCACCACACCCTACTTGCACTCACCTATCACCATCCCACCTATCTTCCCCAGCCCCACCCCTCCTCTCTCTATTTATTTCTGAGCGCCCTTCCCCCTCCCTCATTTCTGAAGAAGGATCCCAACCTGAAATGTCAGCTTTCCTGCTCCTTTGATGCTGCCTGGCCTGCTGCGTTCCTCCAGCTCCGCACAGTGTTATCGGGCATAATACACCTCTTTAGGCAAATACTATTAACTGGTGTTCTTTGAATAGGATACCTGGAGTTGTCAAACTTTCTGATAAAGACTTTGAAACATCTTCCTAATCCATGCTTGAGCTATTTGGTGCCCATTCTAGCATAATTTTTGAAGGGGTTTGTATTATGGTTGTTCTGGTTTAGGTTTGAAAGCCCATTTGCCAAAGGCTTATAGAGTTCTCGTCATCAGAAATACTCCTTAACTTGATCCATGTTGTCAGTTGGGGAACTTGGATTCACTGTGTGCAAGGCCTAATTGAACCTGAGAAAGAATAAAGTCTCAGCCCTACTTCAAGATACTTTCCAAATACAAAGCCCGCAATGTAATTAAATCATATGTGTCATACAATTCACATTTACAAGAACTTTTGCAAGCAGGAGTAGGCCATTTAGTCCTCAAAGCCTGTTCCACCATTTAATAAGATTGTGGCTGATCTGGTTATGAGCTATAAATCAATTTTAACCTCTCAGAACACTTTGCAGGAGAGTTCTGAAACATAATTTCGTGCTTTATGTACATCATAAGCATTATTGCTGTCTAGCAATTAGTTTGCGCATTCATTTTGCCAACGTGAATGTGGCTGTTTGCAAACACCTATTGGTCTTAACTGTTTTGACGAAATATTTTAAAAGGTTGTACTTGTAACAGTTCTGATGGTGAATTTGGCTTACCAACACTTGGTCCACACTATGTTTCAAGTGCAGATCCAGTTTTCTTTTAAACGAGTTGACAGTTTACACTTCAACCACCAAACTGTGCACTGAATTCCAACCACTACTGCCCCCTTGGTGAAAACAGTTTTTGCTCATGTCCCATCTAATTCTGCTACCAAACACATTACATCTGAGCCCCGTGACCTCTCCACTAGGGGAAGCAGGTCTTCCTCATCTACTTTGTCCAAGCCATTCATTTTTTTACAACTTAATCACAACTGCTCAGCCTCCTGTGTTCTAAAGAGATTGACCCTAGCGCCTCATTTCTTTCCAAATACCCTCAATTTTCAAGTTCTGGCAGTATTCTTGACAATTTCCTCTGTTTTCTCTCTAGTATAATTATATCCTTCCTGTAATTTACTGACCAAAATTATGCATAAAAGTAAAAAGTGGCCTAAACAATGTCCCGCAAAGATTTTTTTCAAAAATTCATTCAGGGTTGCAGACTTTGCTGCTGGGCCAGCGTTTTATGCCCATCCCTGGTTGCCCTTGATAAGGTGGTGGCAAGCTGCCTTCTTGAACCATTGCAGTCTTTTTGCACCCACCATACTATTTGGGCAGCAGTTCCAGGATTTTGATCCAGCAACAGTGAAAGAATAACGATGTATTTCCAAGTCAGAATGGTAACTGGAACTGCTAAGCATTGACAGTTCCATGTATCTGCTGCCTTCATCCTTCTAGATTGTAGTGGTAGTGGGTTTAGAAGTTGCTATCTAAGGAGTCATGCACTCATAGAGATATACAGCTCGGAAACAGACCCTTCAGTCCAACACGTCCATGCCGACCAGATATCCCAAACTTATCTAATCCCATTTGCCAGCATTTGGCCCATATCCCTCTAAACCCTTCTTTTAATGTTGTACCCACTTCCATCACTTCCTCTGGAAGTTTATTCCATACACACACCACCCTCTGCATGAAAGAGTTGCCCCTCAGGTCCCTATTAAATCTGTTCCCTCTCACCTTAAACCCGTGCCCTCTAGTTTTGGACTCCTCTGTCCTGGGAAAAAGACCTTGTCTATTCACCTATCCGTGCCCCTCATGGTTTTGTAAACCTCTATAAGGTCAGCCCTCAGCCTCCGATGCTCCAGGGAAAATAGCTCCAGCCTGTTCAGCCTCTCCCTATAGCGCAAACCCTCCAATCCCAGCAACATTGTTACCAAACTTTTCTGAACCCTTTCAAGTTTAACAACATCTTTTCCATAGTTGGAAAACCATAATGTAACGCAGTATTCCAAACAGACAGCCACAACGTAACCTCCCAACTCCTGTATTCAATGCACTGATCAATAAAGGCAAGCATGTCAAATGCCTTCTTCACGACCCTGTCAGCCTGAGAGTCCACTGTCAACGAACTATGAATCTGCACACCTAGGTCTCTTTGTTCGGCAACACTCCCAGGGCCCTTTCATTAACCGTACAAGTCCTGCCCTGGTTTGCCTTACCAAACTGCAACACCTCACGTTTATCTAAATTAAACTCCATCTGCCACTCCTAGGCCCATTGGACCATCTGATCAAGGTCCCATTGTACTCTGTACCCTTCAGTCCAACCAGTCCATGCCAACCATAATCCCAAATTAAACTAGTCCCACTTGCCTGCAGTGGGTCCATATCCCACCAAACATTTCTCATTCATGTATTTATCCAAATGCCTTTTAAATCTTGTAACTGTATCCACATCCACCATGTCCTCTGGAAGTTCATTCTACACATGAACCATTCTCTGTGTAAAAAAAAATTTGCCCCTCATGTCTTTTTTACGTCTCTCTCCTCTCACCTTAAACATATGCCCCTAGTCTTGAAAGCACCCACCCTAGGGAAAAGACACCTGCCATTCAACTTATCTATATCCCTTGTGATTTTATAACCTCTATAAGGTCAACCCTCAACCTCCTGAGCTTTGATGAATCTCTGCAGTGCATCTTATGACTGGTATGCTGCACTGCTACTGAGTGCCGGTAATGGAGGGAGTGAATATTTCAGGATTTGGTGCCAATCAAGTAGATTTGTCCTGGATTCTATTAATCATCTTGAGTGTTATTGAAGCTACATTCGTCCAGGCAAGTGTGGAGTACTCCATCATACACTTGTGCTTTATACTTGGTGAGTGGGAATCCTGGCGATTCAAGAGGTGAATTACTCAATGTGGAATTCATAGCCTCCAACTTGCTTTTGTAACCAAAGTGTTTATCGAGCTAGTCAAGTTCAGTTTCAGATTAATGGTAACCCCAAGATGGGGTATTCAGTAATGGTTATGAAATTAGGTGTCCTGGAGTGATGGTTGGATTTTCTATTGATGGAGACTGCCATTGCCTGCCATTCGCCTGGCACTTGTCAGCCCAAGCCTAGATATTGTAGAGATGTTGTAGAATTTGGGCATGTTATGATGGAGGGAAGGTCATTGATGAACCAGTTGAAGATGGTTGGACCTAGAACACTACCCTGAGGAATTTCTGCAGAATATCCTGGAACTGAGATGATTGGCTTCCAATTCTTGTGCTAGGTATGACTCCATCCAGTGGAGAGTATTCCCCTAATTCCTTTTGACTCCATCATTACATCCCTGCCTTTGTATTTAATACATCACTAAATGAAGGAAAATGTCCCATTTTGCTTTCATTACCACCTTATCTACTTTTCCCACTAGTTCCATTGTAAATTATTCATTTTTAGGGTTTTTGGAAAATCGAGAACAACCAGATGGAAATTGCAACTTTAGAAGTTTGTGTAAAATGACTTATATTAATTCATCTGTTAAATATGTGTTTAGTGTATTGCAGTGTTCACTTATTTAGTGTTTGTGTAGCTGATATCTGTTCTTTGTTTCTTGTGTGTGATTAGTAATGCATGGGTGTGGTGAGTGAGAAAATGAAACTGTAGAAAGCTGTTGTAGCCTAAAAGAGAACAGACACTTTAAAGCATTGAATAAAGTTCCTGTCATGGCACACAAACTGATGCATTTTCTCAGCATATCTCCAACGCTTAAAACACAACATTTCCCAAATTTCACTGGAGTGAAAGAGAAAGAATGTTGGTCAAGATCTCTGATGGGCAGCTCAATAGCTATTACCTCTTCTGAATATTGTTGCAAACTCAAAATTTTCTTTTCAAAACTTTATGGCTCATATAGTTTTTCAGTATCAGCTTTCGGTTGTTGTTATCACTCTCTTTTTGAACCAACAACTTGTAAAACTGGAAACCCCAATGTAGAGAGATAATAGGAACTGCCAATGCTGGAGAATCTGAGATAACAAGGTGTAGAGCTGGATGAACACAGCAGGTCAAGCAGCATCAGAGGAGCAGGAAGGCTGACGTTTCGGGTCGAGACCCTTCTTCAGAAATGGGGAAGGGGAAGGGGATTCTGAAATAAATAGGGAGAGAGGGGGAGGTGGATAGAAGATGGACAAAGGAGGAGATAAGTGGAGTGGAAACAGCCAGATCAAAGAGATGGGGTTGGAGCCAGTAAAGGTGAGTGTAGGTGGGGAGTTAGGGCGGGGATAGGTCGGTCTAGGGAGGACAGACAGGTCAAGGAGACGGGATGAGGTTAGTGGGTAGGAGATGGGGGTGGGGATAGGTGGGAGGAAGGACAGGTTAGGGAGGCGGGGACGAGCTGGACTGGTTTTGGGATGCGGTCGGGGGAGGGGAGATTTTGAAGCTTGCGAAGTCCACATTGATACCATTGGGCTGCAGGGTTCCCAAGTGGAATATGAGTTGCTGTTCCTGCAACCTTCGGGTAGCATCGTTGTGGCACTGCAGGAGGCCCAGGAAGGACTTGTCGTCTAAGGAGTGGGAGGGGGAGTTGAAATGGTTTGTGACTGGGAGGTGCAGTTGTTTTTTGCAAACCGAGCATAGTGTTCCACAAAGCGGTCCCCAAGCCTCTGGGCATATAATCTTAAGTGATACTTTACTGTAATTAGGTTCTGCTCTTTGAATCATAGAATCCCTACAGTGCAGAAGCAGGCTATGCAGCCCACTGAGTCCACACTGACCTCCAAAGAGCATCCCAAACTGACCCTGCACCACCCCCCCCACCCCCACCCTATCCCATGACTAATCCACCAAGCCAGCACATCCCTGGCCATTATGGGCAATTTAGCACGGCCAATCCACTTAACCTGCACAGCTTTGGACTGTGGGAGGAAACCAGAGCACCTGGAGGAGCTCACACAGACAATCACCCGAGGCTGGAATCAAACCCAGGTCCCTGGTGCTGTAAGGCAGCAGTGCTAACCACTGAGCCACCATGGGCATTTTCAAAGGGCATTCCAACCTGAACAACACCCCTACCTACCTAGACACCAAGAGAACGTGAGAACTCTACACAGGCAGTCATCCAAGGGTGGAATCGAACAGGGGTTCCTGGTGGTGTGAATCAGCACTGCTAACCACTGAGTCACCATGCAGTCCTTTAGATACTATGTTTATTGGAAGCCCTGTCTGCTAAACTACACATTGCACTATATTTAGAAGAGCATGTGGTTGTCCTGTTTCTGGCAAGCAATCCACATTCAAACCCTACCAATTAAACCCAGAGATGGTCTTTTATGGGATCGTTCTCCATGTATAAAAATAGCTGCTTTGTTTGCTTACATGTTGTAGCAGTAATCATGTTGCAACAGTAATATGTCAAGTGCAAAATACTTCTAGATGGCTACAGATATATAAGGTGCAACAACACTTTTCACTGTATCTCAGTACATGTGACAACAATAAATCAAGTCAAACTTAAACTCAAATGTATGTACTTTTTTCTTTCTGCGTATAACTTGACAGTGATATAATGAAGTTAGTGCTCCAAAGCAACATATTTGTTCAAAACACACCCAGTTGAAGAAATCTGAAAAGACTTTTAGTGCAGAAAAATTTGCATGGTTTTAGTTAGCATTTGTAGACACGTTACATAGAAATGATAATGTATGGTTATTTTGACATATCTGACTGGGCAGCAGTGATTGGTAGTCTGAATCCAATGTTTCATAGTTTCATAGAAAGTTTCATAGAATCCCCTACAGTGTGGAAACAGGCCCCTTGGCCCAACAAGTACACATTGACCCTCAGAGCATACCACCCTGACCCATACTCCTCTCACCTACCTAATCTACACATCCCTGAACACTATGGGCAATTTAGCATGGCCAATCCACCTAGCCTGCACATCTTTGGACTGTGGGAGGAAACTGGAGCACCCAGAAGAAACCCATGCAGACACAGGGAGAATGTGCAAACTCCACACAGACAGTCACCCGAGGATGGAATCAAACCCAGGTCCCTGGCGTTGAGATGCAGCAGTGCTAACCACTCAGCCACCATGCCACCCTGTGTCTGCTCTGTTCCCATAACCCTTCATTCTCCCTCTCCTTCAACTGCCTATGTAACTATACAGAAACATTAGAAATAGGTACTCATCAGATTTGCTTTTCCTTGTTACAATTTTCTTTGGTTGTTAAGGTGAAATATGGACTAGGTGCTTGGAGACTTCTAGTTTTACAGTGAATGGAAACTGGAGTTTCTTCCTGAATGGACTGGTCAAATGGCTTACACATCTCTACCTGTTACTGATAACAATGTATTATGATGTTATTCATTCATATATTGAAATCATTTACTTTAGAGTTGGAACCATTGGCATATGGGTTTTGGATTGTGTATATGAAGAAGTTTAATGATTAACTCATTACTATTTCTGGAGCCATGATTTTATACAAAACAGTATGAGAGAGGGAGTTCCTGGAATAGTAACGATGATTTGTTTGCATGAGGAGAGTTTTACAGGCAGACAAAGTAAATATTGAGGAGCATTAGCTTGCTTTCTGTTTAGATGGATCAGGACTTTTTTTTTTGGAGAAAATCCCATAACTTGGAAAACTTTGGTTTTCAAGTTTTGAAGACTTGACTTGAGTTTTCAGAAGTGTTCGTGAAAGTTGGATGTATGAAACAGTTTCTTTTAGAAAAAGGTCTTAATTTGGAGCTATTAGGAAATAGATTACCTCAGTGTAGGGGCTGCTAAATTATTAATTATCGGTTTTTAGTTTGAAAGTTCCAGTTTCAAAGTTTTTGGTCAGAACCTAAAGTGGTTATTTGAAGCTGAAAAAGTCTAAGCTCAATAATGGGGCTAATCACAAAAATGGCTATCAAACTATCAAGAGTGGGAACTGAAGGAACAGTTAGTTAAACCTATAGATGTGATGGAGAAGCAAACACTTTATCATGTTTGAGCACTGTAATATGATGGTAATGAATAGATGGGGTTATATTTTTACTGTGTGTTCTGAAATCTTTCAAATTGTCTTATACATAAATAGCTTGTTTTTTTTATACCCACTCGCGGGATGTCACAGGCTAGAAAACATTTATTGCCTGTCCCTAGTTGCCCTTGAGAAGGTGGTGGTGAACCACTGCAGTCTGTGTGCTGGAAGTAGACCCACAATGCCATTAGGGAAGGAATTCCAGAATTGTATCCCAATGACAGTAAAGAAATGGTGGTGTATTTCCAAGTCAGGATGGTGAATAGCTTGGAGGGGAACTGGCAGGAGGTGGTGTTCCTACATATCTGTTGCCCTTGTCCTTCTGGATGGGTGTGATCGTGGGCTTGGAAGGTGCTATCTAAGGATCTTTGGTGAATTTTTGCAGTTATTCCATCTCATCTTTCCATTTGGGGTTTAATTTTAAAGCCAAATCTTCAGCATTGTACAAAAAGAAAGTTGCTGGAAAAGCTCAGCAGGTCTGGCATCATCTGTGAAGGAGAAAACAGAGTTAACGTTTCGGGTCCGGTGACCCTTCCTCAGAACTATTTTCTCCTTCACAGATGCTGCCAGACCTGCTGAGTTTTTCCAGCAACTTTGCTTTTGATCCTGATTTACAGCACCTGCAGTTCTTTTGCTTTTTCTTCAGCATTGTACGCCTGCATTTCAGTGAAAACACCTTGTTAAATAAATAAGTGATCAATGAAGCCAGATTTCAATCTGGGATCTGACTTGACAAGTTATCAGAATAGGATCATAACAGTACTAAAAGGATCACTGGCAAGGTGGTCCTCAATCAAGCTGTAGGAGAAATGCACAATAGAAAGTCAGTAAAATATTATAAAATCTATTTCCAATTGCCTCAGACAGTTTGAGGAAAAGGTCTCCTTCAGTTGGTTTGACAATCGCATAATGCAGGATGGCACTTGTGAGTGTTTAAAACTTTTGGTATACTGAGTATCATTTGTTTTCATAAACAATGATAGTTAATGTTTGGATAAGGTTCTTTCTTGTGCAATGGTCTTGAGTTCATTCAACACTGTGTCGTTCACATCCTAACTATAGCCTCGAGTCTCATTCACCAACTCCCTTGATCTCACTGACCCACACTGGCTCTTCATCAGAGAATGACTTGCTGTTAGAATTCTCCTGTTTGTTTTCAAAACCTTCCATGGAATTATGCTTCCACCCTCCCTATCTGTATCCTCCTCCAAACCTTAGAAGTTCTAGGATATCTGTGCGTCACCAATCTTAACCTCTTGGACACCCTGATTATTTTTCATTTAAAGCTCCAATGACTGCCAGGTTAATTGCTGAATAACCCTTCATTGTACACCTAGTGGGAAGAAAATGAAACAGAAACGATTCTGAAGGCATGAGTAATAGTTCATTGGTTTTGTTGTTGTGTTGCCATAGTCTTACCAGAACATAGACTGCACTCCATTAGATAGAGATGACTGGTGGGTATTTAACCTGAGGGCCATCATTCTGAGGTGAGCTGTAGAATGCCACAGTGATGATAAACCCTGCTGTGGCTGGACACACATTGGTCACATTTCCAAGGAGCCTCTATGTGAAATATCCAAAACAGAATAGAACTTCACTAATGTGAGCAGTCAGTACTCACATCATACATAAACCACAGTTTAACATAGTCCTACATACAGTGGTTCATCAAGGTCTCTGACAAGGAGAGCTTGCAATATCTCTACACGGCCCTTTGTCATAGGGAACATTATTCCAATGAGTACAGCACAAACCATGTCATTGTAAATGCAGTAGGAGATTGTAAGTGTGATAGGATTACTCAAATCGCTCACTTCCACTACCTACATCACCCAAGAAAGGCAGCGTAGCGCGTGGTCTAACACTTAAAGTCCAAGATGAGAGGAAATCAACTTTGTGCCCTTGTGCAGCTCAAAGACGTTGGATTTTTTTGTGAATAGTGGCCCATATGTAACACTGTTGAGGTTGCCCATGCTTATTTTTGTTTCACAGAGATAACAATGATTCATTTGTAATAACAAATGACATGGTCAAGATTGCTTGTGAACAGGATTCATATCCCATGCAGTTAGTCACTGTTTCCTTATCGAATACAGAACGCTGGGCACTGTCTGCTGACTTCACAATTGTGGGACCAATGTGTGTGTGTGCTCACTCTGAAACACGCATGCGCATGTTTCCAGACTCTATATGTTGTTGAGTCACGTGCAAAATCCACTGTGTACATGTGCTCAGAACAGGCGTGACATTGAAACAGGGATCGAAGGGGTTGGGGGAGCAGGAAGAACCTACGGGTTTGGGGGGACAGGACGAATAGACAGTGCTGGGAAGTTCAGGGAGAATGGAGGCGTTTGGGGGTAAGGGAGAATGGGTGGGGTGGGGGCAACAGGGAGAATCGAGGGGTTGGGAGGTTCAGGGAGAATAGAGGGTATGGGGAGTCAGGCACAATGGAGAGGGTGGGTGGGGAGGGGGGTTGGGAGAATGGACAGAGCTGGTGGGGAGTGGGGTACAGAACGGATGGATCTGAGGGGTCATGGAGAACAGATGGTGCCGGGGGAAAGTCAGGTAGGGAATGGATGGGTCTGGGGCATGGAGAGCAGATTGGGCTGGAGGCTGGGGGAGACAACGGACTGGGCTAGAGGTGGTGGTGTGGGGGTGCAGAGGGAGAATGGACAGGGCTAATCCCCTGCCTCCCTTGCATGATCTCCACCCACACCCTGGCCCGTTCTCTCCCCCTGCTGGCCAATCTCTTCCCACCCTTACTTCGTCCAACCTGATCCCCTTTCCCATTCACACGTTGTGCTTGCTGTCTCACTCTCCTGACTTTTTTTGGGGTTTGAAAGTTTGTGATGAATTTGTACTTACCTCCGATTCTGAACTTCAGTTTGCAGCAAAGTTTGGGCTTATTGCTTGGACACCACCTAGCAATGGTAACTATTAATATTACGTCAGCTGTGCAGTAGAATTGCAATATTGTTCTAGTTCCTATTTTTGGGCTTGTTTTTGAAACTAAATGCGGCAACAGTTGAGTATGAAATAATTCCAGGCTGGATTTAGTGTTCCTTTTAGCCTTTCTTAGGACAGGAGAAAGAACACCCAGCTTAATCACTCCATAACAGGTGCCGATCCAATCCCTGTCGTCTCCAGTCCTCCCATTGTAAAGATGTAACTTCCAAAAGTTACATGCATCAGGGAAGGGAAGAAATACCGGAATACTTTGTTCCTGAAGACCTCTTAGGATAGGACTGGTACACAAGGATGTGACTACAAGTGAGGTAAGGTGTCAGAGAGTACTGTTTTGTGGGACCCTTGGCCATGTTGTTATCTAACAGGTTTGAGGTGTTTGCTCCTTTGTGGATGCAGTGACGTGGAACAGACTGACCAGGGCATCTTGATTCCAGTCATCTTCCATGTGGGGGTGCAGTGGCAGTAGGGCTTATAGAGTTAGGGTTTTGACAATGTTCTGTGCAGCATGTTATACAGTTATGTTGCTTACCCATCATCAGGATTTAGGATTCTGTTCTGAAAAAGGGTCACTGGACCTGAAACATTAACTCTGTTTTCTCTTTACAGATACAGCCAGACATGATAAATTCCTCCAGCAAATTCTGTTCTTGTTTCTGATTCACAGCAGGACTATGGGGTTTTCTTTTGACCACGGTTTAGGACATCTGCTCAGTTTTGGACTGTAACTTGGAGTGGGAGGAGGAGGATCCAGTTGGCATGATCCATGTAGGTACCAAAGCAGGACTGAGAAAGAGGCTCTACTTAGACAATATGTGGAGCTAGGCATCAAATTGAAGAGCAGAAGCTCAAGAATAATGATAGATTATTACCTGAGCCACCTGCCAATCGGCAGAGGCCACCTGAGATTACTGAAATGAAAACATGGATCAAAGACTGGTGTGGGAGAAGTGGATTCTAGTTTAAGACCATAAAACCGTAAGAAACAGGAACAGGTGAGGTTATTGACTTGCTCGCCAAGCTGGCTTGTTTTGAGCAAGTCAATAACCTCACCCACAACCCGAGCTACAAGTCTTTGCAAAAATTTTAAACAGGAATAGGGTTAGGATTAGTGTTAGACTTCCCTGCATTTTCCCCGTTACCCTTGATTCCCCTGCTGATCAAGAATCTCTATCTTAGCCTCAAGTATACACAAGGACTCTGCCCTCACAGCTCTTTGCGGTAAGGAGTTCCAAAGAAACCGCGAGGCACTAGAATGAAGATCGGTTAAAGCTTTGGAGCTTTGGGACAGTCTGCAACTGAACTGTACAGGGACCAGTGTTCTAATGAACTGCATAATTTGGGAATAGAGCGGGCTTTAACTGAAATGATGGGCGGATGTAACAAATCAAGGGCTGGTATTGAGTCAAGAGAGCAAGATGATGCCACAGGGATCAATGCTGTGTCCATAATTATTTACAATGTATATTAATGACTTGGATGAGGAAAGTGAATGTACTATTGCCAAGTTTGTGGAAAGCAAGTGGTATGAATGACACAGGATCTACAGAGGGATATAAACAGGTTAACTGACTTGGAAAAAAACTTGGCAGGTGCAATATAATGTGGGAAAATGTGAGGCTATACACTTTTGCAGGAAGAATGGAGGAGCTGATTACTCAAATGGAGAAAAAAACTGCGGAAACCTGCACCACCGAGGGATTTGGTGTCTCGGTGTATAAATCATAAAAAAGCTAGCGTTCAAGTTCAACAGGTAATAGGGAAGGTAAATGGAATGTTAGCCTATACTTCAAAGGGAATGGAATATAAAAATAGGAAAGTCTTGCAAAAAGTATACAAAACACCATTTAGGGCACACCTAGGATACAGTTTTCATCCCTTAATCTAAGGAAAGATACACTGACACTGGAGGCAGTCCAGACAAAGGTCATTAGGTTGATTCTGAATGTGAAGGGATTTTCTTATGAGAAGAGGTTGAGTAGGTTTGGCCTGTCCTCATTTGAGTTTAGAAGAATGAAAACTGACGTCAATGAAACATTTAAAATTCTCAGGGCCTTTTGCAAGGTAGATGTTTCCCCTTGTAATTGGGTTGTGCACCAGACAGCATAAGCTGAGTTACCTGGTTAAAGAAGAGATGAGGAGCAATTTCTTCTCTCAGATGATAGCGATCCTGAAGGATTCTTTACTACAGAGGCTGGGTCATTGAGTATGTTCAAAACGGAGACATTGATTTTTAGTCAGTACATACTAAGGGAAAAGGAAGGAAAAGTGAGGTTGAGGATTGTCAGATCAGCCATGATCTCATTGAATGAAAGAGCAGACCTGATGGGCCAAATGGCCTACTTCTGTTCCTATGTCTTATGATCTTCCAATAATATGGGAAATGAAAGTCAGAGAAAATAAACCTAAGAATACATCAACAGCAGGATTAGACATGACAAAGATAACCAAAAGGCAAAACAAAAAAATCTGCATCTGAATGTGCATAGTACTTATAACAAAGTAAATGAGTTGGTGGAATGCATTAAGTAAATAAATATGATGTGATAGACATTACACAGGTATGGCTGATTAATGACAAGGATTGGGTCCTGCACATTATGGGGCGTATTACATTCCAGAAGAACAGGAAGCTAGATAAAAAGTGGAGGGGTAGTACAATTAAACAATGATAGCGTAGGGGTAATAGTTAGTGATGATCTTGATTCAGAAGAACAGGATGTAGAATCAAAACCGAAAGAACTGCGGATGCTGTAAATCAGAAACAAAAACAGAAAATGCCGGAAAAGCTCAGCAGGTCTGGCAGCACCTGTGAAGAGAAATCATAGTTAATGTTTTGGGTCCGATGACCCTTCCTCAAACTGCTGAGCTTTTCCAGCAATTTCTGTTTTTGTTGAGGATGTAGAATTAGTTTGGGTGGAGTTGAGGAATAGCATGGGAAAGGAGTCATTAGTAGGAATGGCCTGGAAGCCCCGTAACTTTAACCACAATGTAAGATCAAGCACAAAGGAAGAACTAAATGTTAAAGGGAAAAATGATGGATGACATTAATCTACATATAACTGGAACAAAAAAATCAGATTGACAGTTCATAGAATGCTTGCAAGATCGCACTAGTTTCAAAAACCATCAGGAAAAAGAAAGCAGGTGGAACTATTGTGTAATGAAACAGGACTGATTAATGACATCAGAGTAAAGGCACCCTTAGATTGCAGAGACCACAATGTAGTTGAATTTTACACCCAGATTGAAATGAAGACATGTGGATCTATGCATAGTATATTAACCTGAAATGAGCGTGGTTATGTGGGCATGAAAACCCAGGTAGGGGAAGTGAACTGCCATACTAGGCTATGTGATACACCCACAGAGAAACTGTGGCAGTTTGTGTTAAAAGGGCATTGAGGAGACAACATCTTGAATACTGTGTGCAGCTTTGGCTTTTTATTTAAGGGAGGATGTAAATATGCTGGAAGTGATTCAGAGGAGGTTTAGTAGATTGATACCTGATTGATTGATTTATTGTTGTCACATGTACCAAGATACAGTGTAAAGTATTGTTTTGTGTGCTATAAAAACAGATTGTACCATACAAAGTGCATCAGGGTAACAGAACAGAATGCAGAATATAGTGCTACAGCCACAGAGAAGGTGCAAAGTGAGAGGTCAGAATTAATATTTGAGAAGTGCATTTAAAAGTCTGATAACAGCAGAGAAGAAGCTGTTCTTGAATCTGTTCATATGTGTGTTCAAATTTTTACATCTTCTGCCAACGGAAGAGAATGGAAGAGGGTGGGAGGGGTCTTTGATTATAATGGTTGCTTTCCTGAGGTTGCAGGAAGTATAGATGGAGTCAAGATTGGAAGGCTGCTTTGTGTGATGGACTGGGTTGTGTTCACAACTCTCTGTCATTTCTTGCAGTCTTGGGAAGAGCAGTTGCAATACCATGCCGTGATGCATCCAGATAGAATGCTTTCTATGGTATGTTGATTAAAATTGGTAAAAGTCCTTGTGGACATGTCACATTTCCTTAGCCTGAGTATATGAAAGATCGGACAAGCTGGGCTTGTCTTCATGCGAGTTTGGAAGAGTGAGGAGTGACTTGATTGAATAGTCTTGACAAGGTGGAATGTAGAAAGGATGGTTTCTCTTGAGGGTGAGGCTAAAACTATTTTAAACCTAAGGCTCATCCTTTTAGGACAGAGATGAGGGGATATATTTCTCTGAGAGTGCCACTTTGAAACTCCACCCCTAGAAATCTCTGGAGATGGGGTCATAGAATATTTTAAGAGTGGAGCAAGGCTTCTGCTAGTAATTTATATGTTTGTTTTAAACAGACTCATGCCTCTACAAGTCACTGCAATACCAATATGGGCACCAATGAACGTGTGCTCCCTGCTTATAGAATCATAGAATCATACAGCACGAAAACAGACCCTTTGGTCCAACTCGACCATGCAAACCAGGTTTACCAAAGTAAACTATTCCCCATTTGCTTCTGTTTGCCCATAACCTCTAAACTGGTCCTTTATTCCACGATATGTTAGAAAACTAATTTAAATGTTTTGCAAGGACATTGCTGAGGGAGTGGCAAATTTCAGCTGATACCTTAGTCCTATCACAGGTAGATGAAAGAAATTCAATGACAGTATTGAAGGTAATTATCCCCAGAGTCCAATCAATATTTATCCATCAATCCGCATCAACAACTGTTTCATTGGTCATGGACCCCATTGTGATTTTGGAAACCTTGCTATGCCCAATTTGTCTGCTGCACCTCCCTCCATTGTAACAGTCAGGGTGATTCCCAGGACTGTCCTGTTTTGAAGGTCCATGTCCTGAGTCATATTGGAATGTTGTTGGAATGCTCCTGCACACACATCCTCTTTATCATTGGTGTGTTGTCATAGGTCAAGCCACAACACCGTCCTTGCATCCTTGCCTTACAGACTGACATCCCAATGACTAGTTGTAAATCAAGGTAGCCCTTCATTTCCTACGCAAGTGTTATTCACCCTGACTATTTGTGTCCTGACCTCTGTCTTCATAGACTGAATCCTGCATTAGTCTACCCACATGGATCCAGTTTACCATGAAATCTGAGCATTGGGTGCCTGTACTGCACCCTTGAAGTTGTTCTACTTAGCTATACTGTCCCTACTCTGAATCTGTTACCTAAGAGTGATTGTTGCCTGCCTGTCAGGAGTTCGTGAAATTTCTATTTACATTCTATTAAACAAATGCAGATTGCAACACACTGATATAGTTCTTCCATTCCTCTCTTTTCAGAGTCTTGATAGCATGTGACTGTTGATGTCAGATCATGTGCATCAGCTTTATTGATATATTAATTCATTTATTACTACACTGCCAGCAGTGATTACACTTTCAAGGCAATTCATGACCTTAGGAGGTCATTCTGTTTGCTATTTCTTTAAGTACTACTTTCATATCTGCCTGGTTAGTTCAGAGATGGAACCCATCCATCCCACCCTTTTCTATCAAGCGTGCATGAGAAAAAACACACACCAGATGCTTTTAATATACAATTCCTCCAGCAGTCTGTAATACTAGTGCTATTTCTGTTTTACCACTTGAATTTTAACACCGTGCAAATAGACACATTTGTAATCATTGATGACTACATTCACAACGCATACAATTGACGATCCAAATTACATACTAAAACAGTCACAATGGGATGGTTTAAGGCTGGGAACCAATAAAAACACACACCAGATAAATATACTTTCTGTTAGTTTGCATTCATGACAGCAGACACTCTGCCACTTAATAACTAACTAGGCACCCACTGGAAGTAAGTAATTAGCCATAGTCCAGGAGGACTGTAGACATCTTTCTCCATTAGATAGACAGAGAGAGAGAGTGAGAAATACATTCAGTTATATACAGCTTGAGGAACTTCACTCTACCATCATTAGGCAAGTTGAGGAGGCAAGGCCTCCATGAACTATGCATCCAGTACAGGAATTGAACCTGCAACATTAGTGTCACCAGGTAACTGAGTTAACCAATTCCCACAATTTAATAATCTGGTGAAATAAATGCACAGACCCCAGTATCCTATCACCAAGTCACCCTTTATTTACATGTGCTCAGTACACCAGCCAGCTCAGAACCAGTCCCTGAAGTTAGGAGACCTTCTGAATCTGTTGTTTATATCTGTCAGCCAGGGCTCCCTCATTGGCCCAGGTTAATAACCCCAATCATGGACCTCATAGTCAATGGATCCACCTGGTTCAAATCACTACATTAATCCAATGAGTCTTATAATTGAATCAAAGACATTGAGCCCACAACTACCATTTTGCAAAGGTCTACGTAGGTGAGACAAACATAGGGTGTTTCTTCACGAGCTTGAATTGTGGCTATTGATGACAGCACAGAGCCATGATAATTAGCTAGATAGTCCAAGCAATTTTCAGCATAAACTGCATGACTGAACTACAATATTGAACAAACAAAATACCAACATTCAATATTGCAATTGGAGTGGTTGGTTGCATTAAATAAAATTAACAGATAAGGAGACAATTCCTGGCAGTTAGATTTAAGGATAAAAGCAGTCAGTATGCATTTAAAGACCTGAAGCAATTAAGTGGCAACTTGCACTGAAATTTGGGCTTCTACGCATTGAAGTTTAGAAAACTGAGAAGAGACTTTATTGAAACATACAAGATTCTTAGGGGTTGTGACGGTGTAGATACAGAGACATATTTTCCCCTATGGGAAAATCAACATCCAGAGGGCACAATCTCAGAGTAAGGGGTTGCCAATTTAAAATAGTGATGAGGAAGAACTTCCTTATTCAAAGGATAGTCAACCTGTGAAATACTTTAATGCAGAGGTTGAATCATTAAGCTGAGTTTGAGATATTTTTAATCAGTAAGGGAATCAAGGGTTATGGGGAAAAGGCAAGAAGGTAGAGATGAGTATTATCAGATCAGACATGATCTCATTGAATGGCAGATGGGCTGAATGGCCTACTTTTGCTTCTATGTTTTATAGTCTTTAGAGAACATGTTCATGTATTGGTGATGAACTTAAGTGAGTCATTGCAAAAGCAAGGATAGGGAAGGTTCAAGAAAAATTTGTGTGACCATGTTAAACTGTAACCGATAACTCCTCAAGCAGACTGCAAATGCAACTGAATGAGACAAGCCCAATGGCTCACTTGGGCTGATGGAAGGCATCATGGAGATTACTAAAGTAAAGTCAACGAAACAACAAAAGCTGACATCAGAGATGCCAAGAGAAGCCATCTGACTGGTTACCAGCAATAGTTGTGCTGGCCTAGTCAATGGATGCCTTTGTTTCTAGATCTTGTCCATATTTCATAAGCCCAAAGCTTTCCAAATGTCCTCGGTTCAGTTGCCTTGTCAATGAAGATATCCTAAAGAGAAAATTCTCCTGTTGGTGAGTAGCCTTTGAAAGTGTTGTGGAACAGAACATCACAAGGTAGCTTGCAATTTCTCATGTACAGTGGCAAGGAGCAACATTTAACACCCCCCATCTCCCCACTTCTATTTGGAAAAGACAGACTTAAATCTACACATTAAAATCTTACTTTATAAACAAACTGATGGGACATTGAATACAGTATTACATGTGGCCCAGCAGGCATTTCGATGGCCAACCAAGACAGAACGCTTTTGGTCCCACACTTATTGTTCAATTTAAACAACTTGCTGGTTAGAACTTTTTTCTATTTTAATGCCCTGTCACATTTTTGGAGTTTTAATTGGGGGAGGCAATGGTCTAGTGGTGTTATCACTAGACTGCTAATCTGAAGACCAACATAATATTTTGGGGACCAGGGTTCGAATCTCGCCATGGCAGATGGTGGGATGTGAATTCAATTAAAAGAAAATCTCCCCTATATCTTCCTCCAATCACCTTAAAATTATGCCCCCGTGTAATAGTCATTTCCACCCTGGGAAAAAGTCTCTGACTATCCACTCTGTCTATGCCTCTCATCATCTTGTACACCTCTATCAAGTCACCTCTCATCCTTCTTTGCTCCAATGTAAAAAGCCTTAGCTCCCTTAACCTTTCCTCATAAGACCTGCCCTCCAGTCCAGGCAGCATCCCAGTAAATGTCCTCTGCGCCCTCTCCAAAGCTTCCACATCTTTCCTATTAATGAGGTGACCAGAACTGAACACAATATTCCAAGTGTGGTCTAACCAGAGTCTTATAGAGCTGCAGCATAACCTCACGGCTCTTAAACTCAATTCCCCTGCCAATGAAAGTCAACACATCATACACCTGCTTTACAACCCTATCAACTTGGGTAGCAACTTTGAGGGATCTATGGACGTGGATCCCAAGATCCCTCTGTTCCTCCACACTGCCGAGAATCCTGCCATTAACCCTGTATTCTGCATTCTAATTCGACCTTCCAAAATGAATCACTTCACACTTTTCTGGGTTGAATTCCATCTGCCACTTCTTTGCCCAGCTCTGCATCCTGTCAATGTCCCATTGTAACCTACAACAGCCCTCCACGCTGTCCACAACTTCACCAACCTTCGCGTCATCAGCAAACTTACTAACTCACCCTTCCACTTCCTCATCCAAGTCATATATAAAGATCACAAAGAGCAGAGGCCCCAGAACAGATCCCTGTGGAACACCGCTGGTCACCGAGCTCCAGGCTGAATACTTTCCACCTACTACCACCCTCTGTCTTCTATTGGACAGCCAGTTTTCTATCCAGACAGCCAAATTTCCCTGAATCCCATGCCTCCTTACTTTCTGAATGAGCCTACCATGGGGAACCTTATCAAATGCCTTGCTAAAATCCATATACACCACATCCACTGCTCTACCTTCATCAATGTGTTTTGTCACATCCTCAAAGAATTCCATAAGGCTTGTGAGGCATGACCTGGCCCTCACAAAGCCATGCTGACTATTTCTAATCAAACTGTGCTTTTCCAAATAATCATAAGTACTATCTCTCAGAATCCTCTCCAATAAGTTGCCCACCACAGAAGTAAGACTGACCGGTCTGTAATTTCCAGGATTATCCCTATTCCCTTTCTTGAACAAGGGAATGACATTTGCCACTCTCCAATCTTCTGATACATGCAGATGCTGTAATTCTTTCTGTTCCTTGGAGCAAAATTGCTGGGGTCTCAGTTCCCATCATTTCCCATTTATATGTTTGGCAAAGTGGCTCCAATGTAACAACAAGGATGTGGCTGTGTTTGGAATCCTGCAGTTATGAGCATGCGGCTTCTGTGATGTCAGAGGCGTGAAGGGACAGCATATAATTCCCTTTTCCAATTCTTGTGGAAGGACTGGGAGCTCCTGATCAAATGAGCTTGATCACAACCAGCAGTGTCAACATTGTTTAAAGAGTTCTGCAATGACTCTTTGCCTTTGGAATCCATTTTTGAGATGGTGACCCTACCATGCATGCTACTCTAATTCTGGCTGCTGTTATGTCCAAAAATTGGATTAAATCCCCCACCTTTGCAGGACATTCACATTGGGAATTTTTTTTTTTAATTCTTGAAGGGAACTGGTAAGGTCAACATTGACCCCCAACTTTCCTTGAACTGATTGTGTCTATAGTCGCCAGAAACCAATTTAAGATCATCGGCCAGGCCTGCAGTGTGATGTGTGTTTTAGGAGCTACTTACATAAATACTCAAGACCCTGTTTTATGTAAGGAATTTGTATGCACGTTGTGCTTTTTTTTAAAGAAAAAGGTATCATGGAGTGGGCCAAACACTGCTGGATTCCCATGGCAACGCCTTGCCTAATCATAATCTATTTGTGTGGTTTGGAAATTAAGATTGACAGTTAAATGTCCTGTTGCATCACTATACTAATTACAGTCCAACCAAATGGACCTTCCTCTCATTCTTTATAAAATGATGTTTCTTTTTTCAAGTCTGTTTCTTGTATCCTGCTTCTGATGAGTACAAGATGAAAATCTTCAACATCTTGGCTTCTTTTAGCAATGTTTAAATCACATTTAGTCAAGATCAGGTAAGGATGGAAGATTTCCTTCCCAAAATGATGGTAGTGAATTAGATTATTTTTACAATAGCCAATCATAGTTTCATTATCAACTCCAAGTTATACTAGGTTCAAATTTGAACAGCTGCCATGGCAGGATTCAAATGTTCCCACAATATTAGCCTGGATTACTGGTCCAATGATGTTACCACTATGCCACTACCTCCCTATCCCTAACTGTTAATTCTATGCAATTCTACTCACTATCTCGATAAGTATTCAGCCCTAAAATCACAGAAGCTGTTTTTCAGTAGGAGGAATCAGCAGCCATTAAATTTATTACTTCCCATCTGTTGAAATAATACTCGGTCCCACTATTCAGAAAGTATACCTCATAATATAAAAACACCCTGCAGACACTTTTTATTTGGCCAAAAGTGTCGCAAAGAGTAAATGTGTGTTCGTTTTGAAACATTGCTGTCTACTCTCATGTATTCCCAACTCAATTAGAACATAAAATCCATACTGCTGCTCCAATTTATTGTCCTAGTCTTACACTTATCCATCCTTTGAGAACTCTACATTCCTCCGAGTCTGCCCTCTTGCACATCCCCATTGGTCGAATGTCTTCAGCTTCCTTTCCTAATCCTCCTAGCATTTCCACCTCTCACTTCCTTTAAAGTTATCCTTAGAGCCTACCACTTTAACTAGCCTCCTGTTTGTCTGATCTAACATGTGGTGGGGGTGGGGGTTAATTCTTGTCTGATTATGCTTTGTGAAGCACCTTGGGATGTTTTCCTATTAAAAGGAAAGTTGTTGTTGTTCCTCCTCTTCTACTAATTTTTTCTGCTTCTTCATATTTGCCTGCCAAACCAGAATTCAAAGCCACATCCAGTTACCGGGGGAGAAATCATCTGTATGAACAAAAAAGAATCCCCCTCGTCCTCACATACCACTCCACCAACCTCCAAATCCAACGCATCATCCTCCAACACTTCCGCCATCTGCAATCCGATCCCACCACCAAAGACATCTTTCCCTCCCCACCCTTATCTGCTTTCCGGAGGGACCACTCTCTCCGTGACTCCCTTGTCCGCTCCACACTCCCCTCCAGCTCCACCACACCCGGCACCTTTCCCTGCAACCGCAGGAAGTGCTACACCTGCCCCTACACCTCTCCCCTCACCCCCATCCCAGGCCCCAAGAAGACTTTCCACATCAAGCAGATGTTCACCTGCACATCTGCCAATGTGGTATACTGCATCCGCTGTACCCGGTGTGGCTTCCTCTACATCGGGGAAACCAAGCGGAGGCTCGGGGACCGCTTTGCAGAACACCTACGCTCGCTTCGCAATAAACAACTGCACCTCCCAGTCGCGAACCATTTCAACACCCCCTCCCATTCCTCAGATGACATGTCCATCCTGGGCCTCCTGCAGTGCCACAACGATGCCACCCGAAGGTTGCAGGAACAGCAACTCATATTCCTTGCAGCCCAATGGTATCAATGTGGATTTCACAAGCTTCAAAATCTCCCCTCCCCCTACCGCATCCCAAAACCAGTCCAGCTCGTCCCCGCCTCCCTAACCTGTTCTTCCTCCCACCTATCCCCTCCTCCCACCTCAAGCCGCACCCCCATCTCCTACCGACTAACCTCATCCCGTCCCCTTGACCTGTCCGTCCTCCCTGGACTGACCTATCCCCTCCCTAACTCCCCACCTACACTCACCTTTACTGGCTCCATCCCCGCCTCTTCGACTTGTTTGTTTCCTCTCCACTATCCTCTCCTCTATCCATCTTCTATCCGCCTCCCACTCTCTCCCTATTTATTTCAGAACCCTCCCCCTTTTCTGATGAAGGGTCTAGGCCCGAAACGTCAGCCTTTCTGCTCCTATGATGCTGCTTGGTCTGCTGCGTTCATCCAGCCCTGCACCTTGTTGTCTCAGATTCTCCAGCATCTGCAGTTCCTACTATCTCTGTGTGAACAAAACTGTTGCTCCTACTAGGGCAGACCCTGTGAGGAATACAGTCTGCCTAAACGCTTACAACAACATACGTTCAATTAAGATGTACTTTCATTTTATAAACCTAGTGCTACCTGCCAACCCTAGCTGTCCCCAGCTCAGTAATATGACAGATCAGAGCACTTTAAACAGGCCCATAGTCATTGCTTTGTGTGAAGACTAAGATATCACTGCATTAACAAGTTATTTGTGATCATTCTTCAAAAATCCAAGCTTCATACCAGGACCAGTGAGGTGTAATCTTCAGAAAGAAAAAGTTAACTCATCAGAATGTACATATCATTACTAATGATAGAAGGCATGAGACATGGAAGGTGAATGCAGCCTCTGTATAAGATATCTCTGCATGACTTGTGTCGTAAACTGCTGTGTGCGAACCTGTAAAGTATGCTTCTTTCAGAAACAAAAACAGAAATTGCTGGAAAAGCTCAGCAGGTCTGGCAGCATCTGTGAAGACAAATCAGAGTTAATGTTTTTGGGTGCAGTGACCCTTCCTCATAACTGAAATATACTTCTCTAAATAAGTTAACAATCATCTAACATGTGTACTACAAACTACTTAAGAAATAAAAGTCATGTTTTTCATTCAATTTTTGCCTCATGTTGTCAATTTATTTATTATGAGTGTTCCTTGTGGTCTTTGTGTGTGAGCTTTAGAAGAGATCTGATCTGAATGGCTAGTGCTTCTAAGGTGGCTCGTGGACAATTGGCTCCCAAGAGAGCTCCTCACTGTGTATGTCTATCCTTTCTGACATCTACTACTACCTTTTGCCCTTTCCCTTTCCACCTCCCTCTTCCACTGTTTTAACTTCCAATATCTCAAGGTCTATGTTAGAGTTCACCAGGCAAAAAAGAACAGAAGAGCTGATTCTTACAATGTCATCAATGTAGTCCCATACAGGGAGCTGATCTTCTATTCAGAGAAATCCAGGAATTTAGAGTTTGATAGAAGATGTATATTCAGGTCTTTCCTAGAGCATTCCCAAAGCAAAGATATCATCAAGCCAATGGCTTGGTGTCAAGTTTTCTTTCTAACACTCCTGTAAAGCCATATGTGAAACACTATTACATTTAAGGCAGTATATAAATCAAAGTCCTCTGTCTGTTTTAGATCTGTGCAAATGTTGGCAACATCATGGACTGTACCATGAATGTCAGCCAAGTTCATGCCTGGAGCAGCCAGATTTTGGCACAGTCCGTGCATGCTGACCTTCAGAATAAATAGGGTATATAAAACGTATAGTACGTTCCTGGGAAATAGTGGGGATTCCAATGCAACAGCGGATTGGGAAATAGTGGGGATTCCAATGCAACAGCGGATTTTCCAAATCCCATCAAATTCATTATAGACCAGACTAAATCAATCCCATTGAAGCACAAATGTAAAGTACTTGCAAAAATGCTCTTTTACATTTAGCAACAGCTTAGAATGTTGCACAATAGAAATCTAACTAGTTGTTTGACTGGTATTATACTGATCTGTGAAATAAACAATGTCATGGAGGAAACTGGCATTTTTTTACACTGTGCTTAACTTTTCTTCTTTTTGTGTTGAAGATGGGCTACTATTTGGTGAGCAGAACCCACTTGGAGTGGACAAGCTTCCACAAGATAATGGGATCTCCCCCACATTCAGAATTCGCCTTACTTAGACTTAGGGTTTCAAACACACCAGACTGCTCTGGAGTCTCCAGGAGTTAAAGGTTAACTTCTATTTTAAAATTAGAGCTCTTAATTAAAGGGAGAAAAATCATAAGGAGATGAAGAACATCAGGTGGAACCTTGTTCCCTCCCCTGTGGAAGATTTGGTGATGGGGAGTATTTAATTAGACGAGAGGGTGGCAGTGAATGTTGGTGCCACCTTCTCACCTCCACTAGGATTAAACCCATGGCAGGAAGGCCATAGACAATCTTGTTCAATCTGGGTGTCTGGTCGAGAGAACCAGCACAATTAAGACAAGGACCACTAACAGCCCCAGCAGCTCTTGTTGCCAAATCCTACTGTCCATTCAACCCAACCTTCATCCCCTCTCCCAACATACACACACACGCACACTCTCGCACACACACACTCTCACACACGCACTCACATACACAGACACACACACTCACACTCTCGCACACACACACTCTCGCACACGCACACACGCACTCATGTAGACACACACACACACTCTCACATACATACAAACAAACACACACACACTCATTCACACACACACAAATACACATTCACACACATACACACACACACATTCACACATTCACACACACACACAGTCTCACACTCACACATACACATATACACACACACATACACATACATCCATATAAATACACACACACACACACACACACACTCTGCAAGCACTGTCCCACCATCACTCATGTCTCACCAAAGCCCTATGTCAATTCAAGGTCTCAGGTGGTCGTCGTGCCAGTGGTGCTGCTGAGCCAAGAAAGTACACGACTAATCTCTAGAGATAACACAGTGTGGAGCTGGATGAACACAGCAGGCCAGGCAGCATTAGAGGAGCAGGGAAGCTGACGTTTTGGGTTGGGACCCTTCTTCAGCTCTGGTTGGCAACAGCTTTCAGTGAGTGAGATTCCTGCCCTTAATGGGGGGTCTGCTGGGATGTTGGCGGTGAGTGGGAGCATAACCTGACATGGGGGAGGCATCATGGGCCATAGGGGGAAGTGAGGTCTTGAGGTGGCATGGGGGTTGGGTGGGAAGGTGATGGGGTGAAGGAACATGAGTAAGGGTTGGAGGATCTGAATGTTTTGGGACACAGCAACATTCCACAGCATGAAGACAGGGTTTGTTAGCCCATGCTCCCCATACCTGGCAGCCTCTGTCACTGCCTCCAGACGTTTTCATGGATCATTTGGCCCAACTGCAGACTACACTTGTCTCACACCATTCCCCCCCTCCAGCCCCTCCTAGAGGCTAAGTTGGGGATTTGCCCACTCCCCTGAGGATGGAAGTCCAGGCCTACATCACAGTTCCTTTAATGTCACTGTGTCAAAATCCTGGCATTCCATTTCTCACAGTACTGTTACAGAGATAGTAGGAACTGCCGATGCTGGAGAATCTGAGAAAACACGGTCGAGAACCTTCCTCAGAAAAGTGTGTATGTTTTCTGAGGAAGGGTCTCGAGCCGAAACGTCAGTTTTCCTGCTGCTCTGATGCTGCTTGGCCTGCTGTGATCATCCAGCTCTACACCGTGTTACCTCACAGCACTGTAGTGGGTTCAAGAAAGCAGCTGACCACCTCATTCCCAAACACCGTTAAGGATGGGCTATAAATGCTGGTCAGCAATATCCATTTCCCATGAATTAATGAAAAAAAAAGCCAAGGACAGTGAATGTGAGAAGCACATGCAGTAATGAAAACAGGGTGTCATTACCATCTGTATGGAATAAAGTGGAAGAGCAGTACTGACAGGAGATCCTTCCATTAGGGGAACAGGCAGACATTCCAGCAGCTGCAAACATGACTCCAGGCTGGTATGTTGCCTCCTGGTGCAAGGATCGAGGATACAACATAATGGCTGGGGAACATTCTCTGGGGTACAGTATACAGCCAGGGGTCATGGTCCATGTCATAGAATCCCTAGTTCAGCCAATCAAGTCCACACTGACCCCACCCAGACACACCTCTGTAACCCCACAGCCACCTAACTTGCACATCTTTGGACTGCGGGAGGAAACCAGTGCACCTGGAGGAAACCCACACAGCCACTGGAAGAACGTACAAACGCCACACAGTCTCCCAAGGGTAGAATCAAACCAGTGTCCCTTACGCTGTCAGGCAGCATTGCTACCCACTGAACTAACATGCTGCTGCATGTTGATATCAATGAGTTGTGCGGGAAGGGAAATGAGGTCCTGAAAGCAGACTTCAGGGAGTCTGGAAGAAGATTGAACAGCAGGTCCTCGAGAGCAACACTCTTGGGATTTCTCATGGTCTCATATGTTAATGAGCATAGAAACAGGAGAACTGAGAGATTGACAATGTGGCTGGAAAATTGGTGTCGGAGGAACGCAATTCAATTTCTGAGATATCGGGACCAGTACTGGGGCAGGTGGAACCTGTACAAGATGGATAGGTCACATCTTAGAAGGACTGGGCTTAAGGTTCTCACAGGGAAATTTACTAGCGCTGTTGGTTGGGAATTGGTAAGGGAATAGGAATCTAAGAGGGGACTCAGATTCAAGGAAAGCAGAACACTAAAAGGATATAGAACAATAGTAAGCAAAAATAGAAGATTGATGAGACAATGGAAAGCATCAAATAGGACCGAAATGGGACAGACAAAAGGAAAAGGAGGTGAGGTAGCCAACCTAATAAGGATGATGTCAGTAATGTTGTTAGAGAGGACATTCAGTCGAAGGACAAAAGATGTAGAATCCCTGTTTGGGTCAAGCTAAGAAACAGCACAAAGAAGTAAATGTTGGTGAGAACTGTTTATAGAAAAAACTATGTGTTGTTGGGCACGTTATGAATCAGGAAATTAGAGATGCATTTAATGTGTTCATGGAGGAATAATGGGTCACTTCAATTTACACATGGACTAGATGAACCAAGTAAGTGCTACGCTGTGGAGGATAAATTTCTGGCAAGTGTACAAGCTGGGTTTCTGGAACAGTGTTTTCAAGAGCCAAAGAAAGATTGGACTATTCTGCACTTAGTGTTGTGTAATGAGAAAAGGCTAATCAATCACCATGCAGTAAATGAACATCTGGGAAATAGCAATCATAATATGATTGAAATTTATATAAAGTTCAAAAACAACATATTTCCTTCTGAAAATAACGTCTTTAATCTGAGCAAAGGAAGCTATGAAGTTGTATGGGGCAAATTACCTAAAATAGCTTAGGAAACTGCTGTAAAAAAATTTGACGGTAGACAAACAATGGCTAATATTTAAAAAAAATACTGCAAGGCCTACAACTGATCTTAATTCCTGTACAACACAAACACCCACTGGAAAAGGTGTATCAGTGAAAGAAGTTAAAGATTGGATAAGATCAAGGAAGTGGTTTATAAGAATGCTAGAAACAGTGATAAACCTGAACCCTGGATCATAACTGAACAAAGGAGGACCAGAAAAATAATATGGTAAGGGAAAAGAGAACATAAATGTGAACTAGGAAATGCAAAACTCTACTATCATAATGTGAAGGGAAAAAGATTAACAAGGATAACTTGATTTGATTTAATTTATTACCGTCACATGTACTGAGGTACAGTAAAAAGTGTTGTCTTATGTGCTTTACAGGCAGATCATAGTATACGAGTGCATTAGGGAAACAGAACAGAGTGCAGGATACAATGTTACAGCCGCAGAGAAGGTGCAGAGAAAGATCAGCATTAACTTTAAAGAAATCCATTCAAAAGTCTGATAACTGTGGGGAGAAACTGTTCTTGAATCTGTTCATATGCGTATACAAACTTTTATACCTTCTGCCCAACGGAAGAGGGTGGAAGAGAGTATAACCAGGCTGGGAGGGATCTTTGGTTATGTTGGTTGCCTTCCAGATGCAGCAGGAAGTATAGATGAAGTCAGTGGATGGGAGGCTGGTTTGCATGATGATCTGGGCTGTGGTCACAACTCTCTGCAGTTTCTTTCAGTCTTGGGAACAGCAGTCGCAATACCACGCTGTGATGCATCCGGATAGGATGCTTTCTATGGTGCATCTATAAAAAAATTTAAGAGTCTTTATAGACATGCTGAATTTCCTTGGCCTCCTGAGGAAGTAGAGGCATTGCTGTGCTCTCTTGACCATAGTGTCAACGTGGGTGGACCAGGACAGATTGTTGGTGACCATTACTCCCAGGAACTTGTTACTTTTGACCATCTCCACCTCAGCACCCTTGATGCAGACAGGGGCATGCCTTCTGCTCCACAATTGTGGGCCAAATTACAGGTGGAGATAGGAGAAGTTATGAAGAACAGGAAAATGGCAGAGAAACTATATGGTTAATTTACCTCTGAAATACTGGGCAACCAAGGGACTTGTGTAACTGAAGAGCTAAAATAAATTATTATCAATACAGAAGTAGCACTTGGAAAATTATGTGGATCAAGGGTAAATTATCTGGAACAGATGAGCTTCTTCCCAGACTGTTGAAAGGAAATACCAATGGAGATAATGGATGTTTTTCTACTTATCTTCCATAATTCTATAGATTTTTGTAAAGATCCTGATAATTGGAAAGTAGCATGATTTATGAGTGGTAATCTACAGACTTATTAGCTTGACTTCCATATAAAGAAATTGTTAGAGTCTATTATAAATGATGCAGTAACCGAATATTTGGAAAGTAAATACAACATTGCGCATAGTCAACATGGATCTATGAAGGAAAAATAATGCTTGACAAAATGGAAATGAAAATGATTGGGAAGTGTAGGTTTTCAAAGGCATTTAGATGTCCTTATACACGATTCTGCAAAGCGAGCATGCAGTTTCAGCAAACAATTAGAAAGGCATACATACATTATGATGGCATTCACTTCAAGGGGACTTGCATAAAGATGTCTTGCTAAAGTTGTATAGAGCCTTGGTGAGGCTGCATTAGAGGATTTTGTACAGTTTTGTACACAGTATATAACTTTTCATGGAGGGAGTGCAATAGAGATTTAACGGATTATTACCTGTAATGATGGGACTGGCTCATGAGGAGAAATTGAGGAGATTTGGTCGGTATTCTCTCCTGTTTTGAAGAATGAAAGGTGATCTCGATGAAACTTACGAAGTTCTTAAAGGGTATGACAGGGTAGATATAGATTAAGATGTTTCCCTGGCTAGTGACTCTAGAACCAGGGGACAATCTCAGGATCCAGCATAGGCTATTGAAGACTGAGATGAGGAGGAACTTCTTCACTCAGGGGGTGGTGAATTGTGGAATTCTCTAATCCAAAGGGCTGTAGAAGCTCAACCTGCGAAGTTTCTAGATAGAAATCAATAGGCTGCTAGAGGCAAATGACAGTAATGATGTTACAAAGATAATGCAGGAAAATGTTGTTGAAGGGATGATCAGCTATGATCCAGGAATGGTGGGGCAGATTTGATGGGCTGAATAGCCTGTTACTATGTTTTTGATTTACAGTCCAATAATGATGTCAAGGTTCAGCATGAAACAATAGCCAGGAAGGGGGATGGGTCTGAGAACCAAGGAAGAAAGTTTGTAGCAGGGACAATGGTTTTGTCCTTTTGATTGTTCCATTTTTTGCTCATCTCGGACTGGGTTAAGAACGTAAAACATAGAATAGTACAGCACAGTACAGGCCCTTCGGCCCATGATGTTGTGCCGACCTATTATCCTACTAAGATCGAAATACCCTGCATACCCTACATTTTACTATCCTCCATGTGCCCATCCAAGAGTCGCTTAAAAGTCTCTAAAGTATCTGACTCCACTACCACTGCCGGCAGCGCATTCCACACGCCCACCACTCTCTGTGTGAAGAACCTACCTCTGACATCTCCCCTATACCTTCCTCCAATCACCTTTAAATTATGCCCCCTCGTAATAGTCATTTCCACCCTGGGAAAAAGTCCCTGACTATCCACTCTGTCTGTGCCTCTGATCATCTTGTACACCTCTATCAAGTCACCTCTCATCCTTCTTCGCTCCAATGTAAAAAGCCTTAGCTCCCTCAACCTTTCCTCATAAGACCTGCCCTCCAGTCCAGGCAGGATCCCAGAAAATCTCCTCTGCACCCTCTCCAAAGCTTCCACATCTTTCCTATAATGAGGTGACCAGAACTGAACACAATATTCCAAGTGTGGTCTAACCAGAGTTTTATAGAGCTGCAACATAACCTCACGGCTCTTAAACTCAATTCCCCTGCCAATGAAAGTCAACACACCATATGCCTTCTTTACAACCCTATCAACTTGGGTAGCAACTTTGAGGGATCTATGGACGTGGACCCCAAGATCCCTCTATTCCTCCACACTGCCGAGAATCCTGCCACTAACCATGTAGCAAATTATTACTTCTTCAACCTCTCCAATGCCTTCCTGAAGTAGGGTGCCCAGAACTGACAATATTCCAGCTGAGGATGAACCAGTGTTATATATATATTCAACATAATCAACATGAGCAGCACGGTGGCTCAGTGGTTAGCACTGCTTCCCCGCAGCGCCAGAGACCCAGGTTTGCTTCTACCCTCGGACGACTGTCTGTGTGGAGTTTGCATGTTCTCCCCGCGTCTGCATGGGTTTCCTCCAGTTTCCTCCCACAGCCCAAAGATGTACAAGTTAGGTGGATTGGCCATGCTAAATTGCCCATAGTGTTCAGGGATGTGTAGGTTAGGTGTGTTAGCTATGGGAAATGCAGGGTTGCAGGGATGGGTCTGGATGGGATGTTTTTCAGAGGGTCGGTGTGGACACGTTGGGAAAATGGCCTGTTTTCACAGTGTAGGGATTCTATGAATCTCCTTGTTCTTATACTCTATGCCCTGTTGATAGCATCTAAGATGTTGAATGTTTCATTAACATGAACCAGTCTCAGACCAGTTCTGGTCTCCCTGTAATAGAAAGGATATTATTAAGCTGGAGAGGGTTCTGAAGAGATTTACCAGGAATGTTGCCTGGAATGGAGGGTTTGAGTTATAAGAAGAGACTGGATAGGCTGGAAATTTTTTCACTGGAGCATAGGAGGTTGAAAGATGACCTTACAGCAGAGTTATAAAATAATAAGGGATATAGATAATGCGAATGTCAGGTGTCTCTTCACTGAAGTGGGAGATTTCAAGGTTAGGGGGCATATTTTTAAGGTGCGAGGGGAAAGACTTAAAAAATACATGAGGAGCAACTTTTTTACACAAAGAATGGTTCATGTGTGGAATGAACTTCCAGAGGAAGTGGTGGTCTGTTTCCGTGCTGTATAACTGCATGACTCATACAATCTAATACAAACCAATTCAGCCATTTGAGAATGCTTACTTACAACCGAACATGTCCATCCCATCTCTATACTCCCGCTGTCACTTTTTCAGAGTAGAAAATGCAGTGTAAATCATACCAAAAAATCAGTTACATCACTGGATGAGCTAAGTGCAACGATACACTACTTAGCATTAACGCTGCTATCTTGGAGTCAGCAATTTCTTAGCTTTTCATTCAATTACAATGGAGACCTTGCGATCAGAATGTTCCCAGATTCGATCAGTGCGGGGTTAGTAAAGGTCAGGCAGAACAGCAGTAGCGTTAGCACAGGGATGTAATCCAGCTGTGCATCCCAGTCACAGTGGGCATCCTGCCAAAAACAGTGAGTATGCGCATTCATCAGTTAAAGACAGGACTCAGCTTGACTGTGATATTGTTCTGTTTTGTACAGGCTGCCGCACTGACAGCTTCAGCACATGCATGGGACGAAAGGGTGTCCTGCAATTTGTGTGGCCGCTGCTCAGCTTGAGGCAGGCCTTTTAGAAGAACAAAAGGGGAAACACAAGGGGGTAGAAAACCATAATTTACTTTTAACAAAAGCAAATTCTGCTGTGTCTTCTATTTTGAAGCTGCCCTTACATCGAATTGTCAAATATATCAGGGACAAGCTAATATATTTACAGTACATTAAAAATTTGGAAGATCAGCAGTTTAATATTCTTTGTCTAGTGTATTAGTTTACAATCAGCATTTCTGGCTTGGTCCCTTTCCATGGACTGAGAAAGTTCAAGTAATGTCAAAATTGCTGAAGGTTACAGCTATGCTTAATCAAAGTTTTACTAGCAAAGGATCTAGTTCATTGCACTAAATTTAACTTCTCGCTATAGATGGGCAGCAATGAGACCAAATGAAGGTGGGACAGGAGGCTTTAAATGTACAGGAACCTGGTCGGAATGCACACAAGCTCTACCAGTACAGCTGACACAGCAGGTACGTTTAAGGAGAAACTTATCGTCTGTCATGTATGAATGTGTGCTATTTATTATTCGACTATAATTGAAACACAAATTACTCATCTGTTTCAAAGTGACCATTAGGACATTATTGACAGGTGTATGTTTTTAATTACAATTGGAAAATTAATTGATAAATCTGAAAATAAAAATATGGTCTCAATTTTTGTGCTTTTTGCAAAGTTTAGTTGTTCCAGGCTCAAAGCCTGACCTCTGTGTCTTAACTCAGCTGTGTTTTAACAGACTCTGAATGCTCTTGGTGGTTGTCCATGAAATGACAATGCCAACCACCATGAATATCTACCAGGCTGAGCTTAGTTTTTCATCTCAGGGGAAGGCACGAGTAGCTTGCTCATTTGACCTCGCTAGAGGAAGCATCAATGAATGAGGAATTAATGGCTCTCATTGGCACAATAACACACTTTTTCTCCGTGCTTCTTGCCAAATTTGCCTTAATTTGTATCTTTCTTTGTTACCAAAATTCAGTCATTGCGAATAGAGGCACTAAAGGAAGAATACAGGTACAGTAAATCACAGTTTATTTGCAAAGCCACCAGAACATTGCACCTGAGTTCTTGTTTTCAAGCAACAAGAGTTGAACTTGCCTGTAGCTGATCTGAGAAAAGACCAGCAACTCACAAGGACGGTGGCCTGCAAGGGAAAGGGTTAAAATTCCTGCAGGACCCACATTTACAGAATAATTTAAATCTCTGATCTACCCATTGAGGAGATCTAAACAGAAGCAGCCACAGGAGACTGCATGGGGATCCTGACGCACCTGTTCCAAACTCTTTTCATTACATGCAATGTATCAGTGTTACCAAAGCATGATCCAGGGGTGGCATGGATTCAGTTTCAGACAATATGCTCTCAAATATTTTTCAGACGGTCCAGTACTTTGACACTTCAGTAAGTAGTAGTTAGTCAGGAGATCCTATACTTTGTGGTCCACTCTGCCTTCTGCTGGTAGGGCTGTTGTCAGCAGACAATCCCTGTTTGAGTTCAAGCATTTCAATTAATTCAATCAATTCTTGATATCTCACGATACGGAGATAAGTTTGATAACAGACATTTTACAGTGTTAAAACACTTAAGTCAATTTATATTTCAGATACGTTTCACACACAAATTTTTGATCGGGTGCCTGTGTGAAATATGTAGTGAATACAACCTGTTCATAAGTAAACTGAAAAGAAGTATTTTAATATTATGAAACTGATGTATAAATATTTTATTCAAGTACATCAAATAAATATGTTTATGCTAAAATGCATTAGGCATATGGCACTCTAATTACTATTCAAATTATCCTTCACATTTCTATTGTTAACAGCCATTCTTACAACGGGACCCCAGCTGAGGTTACGCAATTTGTTGTGGTTTCAGACAGGAATATTAAACATCTGGATCAAGGTACTGAGGGCATTGTTGCTCAGTTTGCATGTGACACAAAGACAGGTGGAGGGACAATAGCATCTCCTTGCTATGGGAAAGATGCTGTTCAACTTGAAAGGGTTCAGAAAAGATGTGCAAGTCTATGGCCAGGGTTGGAGGGTTTGAGCCATAAGGAGAGGCTGAATAACCTGGCACTATTTTCCCTGGAGCATCAAAGGCTGAGGGGTGCCCTTATAGAGGTTTACGAAATCATGAGGAGAATAGATAGGGAGAATGATCAAGGTCTTTTCCCCTGGGTAGGGGAGTCCAAAACTAGAGGGCGTAGGTTTAAGGTAAGAGGGGAAAGATTTAAAAGGGACCTAAGGGTGTGTGTTTGGAATGAGCTGCCACAGTTAGCAGTGGAAGCTGTTACAATTACAACATTTAAAAGGCATTTGGATGGGTATATGAATAGGAAGGGTTTAGACGGATATGGGCCAAATGGTGGCAAATGAGACTAGATTAATTTAGGATATCTGGTCGGCATGAACAAGTTGGACCAAAGCGTCAACTTCTGTGCTGTACATCTCTATGATTCTATGACACTATTAGTGGGGAGGCTGCAGAAGAGCTTGGACAGGCTTGGAGAGTGGAAAAAGAAGCGGCAGATGGAAGGCAATGTTGGGAAAGTGTGTGGTTATGCATTTCGGTAGGAAAAAGGGAAGTGTAGACTATTTTCTAAATGGGAAAGTCTTCAGAAATCTGAAGCACAAAGGGACTTAGGAATCCTAATTCAGGATTCTCTTAAGGTTAACATGCAGGTTTAGCTGGCTATTAGGAAGGCAAATGCAATGTTAACATTCATTTCAAGAAGGCAAGTCCTTCATCCCTAGGATCATTCTTGTAAAACCTCCTCTGGACCCCCTCCAAGGCCAGTACATCCTTCCTTAGATACGAGGCCCAAACTGCTAACAATATTTCAAATGTGGTCTAACCAGAGCCTTATACAGCCTCAGCAGTACATCTCAGTTCTTGTATTCTAGCCCTCTAGTTCCTTTGTCTGGATCGTTAATACACAATATGAATAGTTGCGGTCCCAACACTGACCCATATGAAACTCCACTAGTCACTGGCTGCCATCTGAAAAAGACCTCTCCATCTCCACTCTCTCTCTGCCTTCTGCCAGTCAGCCAATCCTCTATCCATGCCAGAACATTGCCCCTAAAACCATAGGTCTTATCTTATTTAACAGCCTCCTGTGCAGCACCTTGTCAAAGACCTTCTGGAAATCCAAATAGATCACATCCACTGGATCTCCTTTGTTAAAATGCTCATTACCTCCTCAAAGAATTCTAACAGATTTGTCAGGCAATGACATCCCTTTGACAAAGTTGTGCTGACTCTGCCCTGTTTTACCTTGCAGTTCTAAGTACTCTGCAATCTAATCCTTAATGATGGATTCTTAAATCTTACCAAAGGACCAACATCAGGGTAACTGGCCCACAGTTTCCTGCCTTCTGCCTCCCTCCGTTCTTAAATAGGGGTGTTACATTAGCCACTTTCCAGTCCTCTGGGACCCTCCCTGACTGCAGTGATTCATGAAAGATCACCACTAATGCCTCCACAACATCCTCAGCTATCTCCTTCAGAACTCAGGGGCGTAGTCCATCCAATCTGGGCAATTTATCTGCCTTCAGACTCTTTAGCTTCCCAGCACCTTCTCCTTAGTGATGGCCACAACACTCACCTTGGCTCCCTGACTCTCTTGAAATTTTCCACTGTGAAAACTAATGCAAAGTACCTATTCAGTTCCTCTGCCATTTCTTTGTTCACCATTACTACTTCTCCAGTCTCGTTTTCCAGTGGTCCAATATCCACTCTTGCCTCTCTGTTACCTTTTAGGTATCCAAAAAATACTAACGCAATCTTCATATTTATCACAATCTAATTTACTCTTATATTTCATTTCTCCCCCCTTTATTGCTTCTTCAGTTATCCTCTGCTGGTTTTTAAAGGCTTTCCAATTCTCTTGCTTCCTACTAATGTTCACCATATTGTATGCTTTTTCTTTTGCTTTTATGCTATCCTGGATTTCCCTTGTCAGCCACGGTTACCTCATCCTCCCCTTAATATGTTTCTTCTTCCTTGGGACTTATTTCTGCTGTGCTTCCCAAATTACCCACAGAAACCCCTGCAATTGCTCCTCCACCATTTTCCCTGATAGGCTTTCCTTCCAATCAACTCTGGCCAGCTGCTCCCTCATGTCTTTGCAGTTACCTTTACTCAATTGTAATATAGTTACATCTGATTCAATCTTCTCCCTCTCAAACTGCAGGGTGACTTCTATCATATTATGGTTACTGCACCCTATAGGTTCCTTCACCTTAAGCTCCCTAATCAAGTATGCCTCAATGTACCTCACCAAATCCAGAATTCCCTTGTGAGCTCTACTACAAACTGCTCCATAGACATTCTCATAGATACTCCTCAAATTCCCTTTCTTGAGATCTGCTAATTTGATTTTTCCAGTCCACCTGCATATTGAAGTTCCCCATGATTACTGTAATAGTCCCTTTCTTACATGCCTTTTCTACCTCCTCCTTTATTTTCTTCCCCACATCCTGCTAGGAGGCCTGTACAAAACTCTCATCAGGGTATTTTTTTCCTTTCTGGTCCCTTAACTCTACCCTCACAGATTCTACACCTTCTAAATCTATGTCACTTCTTGCTGTCAATCTAATTTCATTTCTTACTAAGAAGACAACCATGTATTCTCTGGCCATCCGCCTGTCCTTTCAATAGGATGTGTATTCTTGGATGTTTAGTTCCCAGCCCTGATCCCTTGCAGCCACGTCTCTGTGATGCAACATTGTACCTGCCAATTTCAATCTGTGCTACAAGTTCATGTACCTTGTTTCATATACTATGTGCATTTAAGTACAATACCCTCAGTCCTGTGTTTACTGTCTCCCCGCTTCTCACAGTTGTCCCCTCATTTGCTGTATCTGAAATTAGATACCTTCCCCTTTCCTGTGTCCAATTATTTGTTCTGGAAGCTTTAATAACCTCTGCTAGGCTCTTCCGATCTTTAACTTTTTCCATAGTTTTCCATGCAACTGAACCTACCCCCACCCCCACCACTCCCTCTCCCCCACAAATATTTAGTTTAAAATCCTATTCACAGCCTTGGTTATGCAGTTCACCAGGACTCTGGTCCCAGTATGTTCAGGTGGAGCCCATTCCATCAGAACAACTCCCTCCTTCCCCAGTACTGCAGCCAATGTCCCAATATGAACCAGTTTCTTCCACACTAATCTTTGAGCCACACATTTACCTCTTCAATCTTGTTGACCCTGTGCCAATTAACTCATAGCTCAGGTAGTAATCTGGAGATTGTTACCTTTTTGGTGTGGCTTCTTCATTTAGCCCCTAACTGCTCATATTACCTTAGCAGAACCTCTTTCCTCTTTCTACCGATATCATTGGTACCTACATGGACTACAACAGCTAGATCTTTCCCCTCCCACTCCAAGTTCTTCTGCAGCCCAGATGAGATATCCTGATTCCAGGCACCAGGCAAGCAACACAGCCTTCAGGATTCTCAATCCTGGCCACAGAGAACAGTATCTATTCCCCTGACTGCACTATTCCCAATTACAGCTACATTTCTCTTTTCTGACCCTTCTTGAATGGCTCCATGTACCATGGGATTACGGTCAGTTTGCTGATCATCCCTACCGCCCCACTCTCACCTACACAGGGAGTACGAATCTCAAACTTGTTAGAAAAGCTCAAAGGCTGAGGCTCTTTCAGTACTACCTCCTGGATCCCTCTACCTGTCTCGCTCGTAGTCACACCCTCCTGTAGCTGACCACTGACAGAATACAAGGGATTCAATCTAAGGGATGTGACTGCTTTCTGAAACACAGGTCACTCTCCCCCTCCCTGATGCGTCGCAGGGTTTGAAGCTCAGACTCCAGCTCATCAACTCAGAGCCAGAGTTTCTCAAACAACTAGCACTTGCTACAGACGTGGTCAATATGAACCACACTGGGTTCCACCAGCTCCCCCATCATGCAGTTACAACACATCGCCTGGCCTGACATCTCTATTTTAATTACTTCATTTTTAATTCCTACTGTTCTTTTAGTTAGTAGCCTGTAATCTGAAAGTAGCCTATGATAGATGGTCAAACTGGTAGCTATTACCAACCAATGAATTTACGGATGGCCTTTGATGTCACTCCTTTGTGCTGCGCCCCTGATCCTGGGTTTCAATTTAATCCTGTTCAAAACAACTTACAAACTTTGTGCCAAAAATAAGCAAGCACAAAGCACCTCTCCCCTTCTGCACCGAATTCCTATGTTGCCTCTAAATTCCACAAACTATACATTCATTCGGGCTGCGTGTCCTTCCAAATGTGATCTCTCGCTTCTTGACCATGAGCAGCTTACACTAGATAGTCCCTGTTCAATCAAATTCATCTTGATGGATTTTAATTTGGTGGATATCAGTTGAGAGACAAATAGGAATGGTACTATTGGCTACCATACTCGAAAATTAGGGAGAGGAGATGATTGGCTAGATGCTATCTCTTTTTGGCTCTGAATATCATGAATTAGCCCTAGCATGTGTTCTTTAGAAAATTATGATGTATGTATTCTGTCAGTTTGTAAAGTACAACTAACAATTGTTGACTTGAGACTACATCCACCTTGTCAAGTGGCCTTCGTGGATCACATGGAACAGTTCAAAGAAAAGTGGCAAGCTATTCCAATGACTTAGCCAATGTTCTAATGTTCCTCCCTCAATCACCAACATCAGAAAACAGGTCATCTGCTAATTCACTGTTTCAAGAGCTTTGCTCTTGGATGCTGCCATTCCTATGTAGCAACAATGAGCGCACTTTAAGAGTAGTTTGTTGGTTCTGGAGAGTCTTGAAAAGGCAGAGAACATGAAAGGCATACTATTAATTGCAAGCCTTTCTTTCTTACTTTGTTAACAATGTACCATGGTTTACCATGATCTTTAACCCTTGCCGTATACTCAAAGATTTGAAATGGGAATTACTGCAACAAAGGGGGAAAGAAAACAGATTGATTGTATTTTATAAACTATGGAATGGACTGGAGGAATTTGACAGAAGCAATGAGCACAAGATTGCCATTCAGACAAGCCAGAAAAGCCATCTGTTTCCAAGACAGTGTATCAACAACCTGTTTTCCCAAAGACAATCCAACAATGGAACAATTTGCCAAAGGAAATAGTCACAGCCACATCACTTGAAGTTTCAAGACCAATCTTTATTCTATATTCTATATTTATTTCTATATAGATTATTTCTATATATAAGTTTCTCATTACCAGGGCTACCTTAAAAGCAGGTCACGTCTAGTTTAACTAACATCAACCACATAAATGTTGAAGATGGATGTTAGTCTGTGATACCAACGCGGTTAAAATGGAAAGAGTCTGGGTCTCCACATGTTTAACTAGAGATGGGGTGAATGATATAGAAAGTTGTAGCATCAATTTGACAATATAAGCATCTCTCACTTATTGTTGTCAAAACGGCATATGTCAAATCACTGTACCACCCTCTACAAGCTTAGCTAACTCATCACTTATTGTCAAGCTCTGCACCAGTCATCAGCCTTTCCAATTAGCTACTGGATAGGAGCCAGTACTCTGGGATAAAACTCTTATAATAAACAGGTTCTTCTAAAGGCAAAAGTAAATGGGCCAATTGAGGACTCATGGTGTGGAAACTGCGGCCAAAGAGCCCAGAGGTTAGAGATAGGGCTGCAATGTTATAGCCCCTACCTCCTATCTGTGCTTCCTGGAGATGGGACTCTTTGCATAAACCACAGAATTAACTCTCAGGATTTATAAGAAAGCAATTTGTGATTAAAAAATATTCAAATATTCCAGTATTACTTCTAGGACAAAATCAAATCTATTATAAGTTCACCTTACCTATAGACTAATTGATTTCATGAACTATATACATGTAACTTTGTTAAAATTGTTTTACGTCAGGTTCTATACCATGCCTTTTTTTCAGGGTACAGCAGATACTGAAGCAGTCCATGTCCAAATGCAGCAAGATCTGGACAATTTCCAGACTTGGCCTGAAAAGTGTCAAGTAACATTCGCACCACACAAATGCCAAACAATGACCATCTCTAACAAGTAAGAATCTAGCCGTTGCCACTTGACATTCAATGGCATTACCATCACTCAATCCCTCACTATCACATTCTGAGGGTTACCGCTACCAGAAACTGAACTGGACTCATTATATAAATACGGGGCTATAAGATCAGGTCAGAAACTAGGAATTCTGCAGCGGATAACTCACCTCCTTACTCTGTAAAGCCTATCCGCAATCTACAAGACACAAATCAATAGTGTGGTGGAATGCTTCCCACTTGCATGGAGAAATGCAACTCCAACAACATTCAAATAGCTTGATACCATCCAGGACAAAGCAGCCTGCTTGACTGGCACCAAATCCACTAACATCCACCCCCTCTACCACCAACACTCAGTCAGTGTACTATCTACAAGATGCACATTAGAAATTCACTAAGCCTCCTTAGGTAGTATCTTTCAATCTCACTAATAGTCATCTAGAAGGACAAGGGCAGCGGATACAAAGGTACACCAGCACCTGCAAATTCCCCTCTGAGCCACTCACCATCCTGACTTGGAAATATATTGTCTTTCCTTCAGTGTCGCTGAATCAAAATTCTGGAGCTCCCTCGCTAACGGCATTTTGGGACGTACCTACAGCATATGGGCAGTACTGGTTCAAGAAGGCAGCTCACCACCACCCTCTGAATGGGAGCTAGGGATGAGCAATAAATGCTGGCTCACCCAGTGATGCCTGCATCCCATGAGTAAATTAAAATAAAATCATAGATCTGTCTATGAATCCAAGGTAACCACAGATTCAGCTCTCCACTCTCCTTTTATACATACATTTTTAACATCAAATGAGCAAGGATAGATTAACATACTCATTAATATATTATTATATATATAACAAATTAAAAATTACAACATGCTTTCTGCTATTCAAGGCAAGTTCGGTCGAACTGAATGCAACTCCTAAATCAGACAACAATAGCAAAAAAACATTTTTGTTGAACATTGTAAAGCAAGTTGTCAATATCTGTTAATAAAAAATTAATAACATTTTTAATTACAATTATATTAATTGTAATGAGTTATATAAACTGTAATAATTTATGCAAAGCAACTGAAACTAAACAGAAGTCAGTCAGGCTGTTGAATCGAAGAAATTCTCAGTATATCACTCTGTTTCCAATTAAGAATGTGACGTATTTCTTCAAATGTTCTTACAATGGATTTGACCTATCCCCATATAAATGTCTCCAGTTTAATGTGGAGTAGAGAGTGCAAGTTAACAAAATTGACTAGTTTGTGTGCACTGACTCCTCAATACACCAGTGACCAGGCAAGGTGGCAACCCTGCCATTGGTGGCAATGTTGGAGGAGAGTGGGGAAGGAAAATAGGTGAGAAAGTTAAAGTCAGGGATGATTTCAGTGAGGAGGGTGGATAAAGGTAAGATCAAGAAACCATGTGTTAGGATTAAACCTCCTTAGCAGGGCCAAGATCTAAATGCAGAATATGTTACAATATCAGTCAGTAGTTGAATATGATGTGGAGATGCTGGTGTTGGACTGGGGTGGACAAAGTCACCAGGTAATAGTCCAACGGGTTTACTTAAAATCACAAGCTTTTGGAGCGTTCCTCCTTTGACTGGTGAAGTGGGGGGAAGCGCACAGGCACAGAATATATATGCAGTTTCTGAAAATGTAGCAGAAGCAAATGTGGATAGGTTTGTATCTGGCCACAGTGAGTCTTTTGCTTTGTTGAAATGACCTCAAAAGGACAAATGTCTTTGATCATTCCTGAACTGAAGTTCTGTGAAAAAAAAATGAAGTTTCCAACAAGTTCAATGAAAATGAGGTAAATGTTTAATTCCTAATCTTTACAGGTTATTCTATTGATTTCATTGTATGGGTAGACAGTATGTGTTCTTCTCCCGAAGCTTTCACCTTGTCTGTTCAATTTTAAATGCTGTTCATCTGTAATGAGCTTTAACTCTGAGGAAGTGTTCTGTGCTGAAATATTGGCCATATTCTGTCAACCAATGCTGCCTAACCAGCAGTATGCCTCCAATATTTTGAATTATACCTTACATTTACAACATTTGTAGTTTTTTGTTTTCTATATCTCATTATCTGAATACTTGCAAGATCTGCACTGTAGTATTACTTAATAAGAGTACAAATGATAAGTTGCAGTGCCAAATTGTACAAGTCTTATTCACTGCTATAATGCCCAAAAAGATAAAGCTTTCAAAAAGGAATAACTGTATTTTTCTTTGCATAGGAAAGAAGCATTTCTTTCATGACTTGGTATCTGAATGGATGAAGAATGAAGAAGCTCCAGAAATCTTAAGACCGAAGCCAAATGTTTTAGAATCCCAAAGGAGAGTAGAATTGAATGTGTGTGTGTCAGTAAGACAGATTCTGGTGAGCAGCCCAGTATTATGGACTTTTTGGATAACTGGGGTACAGCAAAAACAAGGATCATGCAAGGACGTTCTAAGCACGTCGATGGTTTTAGTGACACGTCGAGCGCTGGAAGCATTTTGGATGAGACAGACAGAGAAGTAAGTAGACTTACAGAGCGTGCTTTTAAGAGCTTGTGTGTTGCAGAAGGAGGAATCTGTAATGATGTGGATATTCCCAGCTCACCGTCGGCTGTCAGTGTGAGTCAGACAAGTGACCTGCCAAGTTCAGACAAGGCCAAGCATTGTACGGGTGTATTGCAACACTGTAATAAATCATCGAAGATAATCCAAAAACAACCAAAAGAATTACCTGACACATTCCAGGAATCAACAGTCCAGTGTTCTGTCGAAAAAAACGATGCTAAACGTGGCTCAGTAACTGGCTTCTCAAGCGAAACTGTTGGATCAAGCCAGCATTCGGCCAAGCAAAAGTCAAAACTCTCTTCCCTGATCGAAGCTTTTGATCAAAGTGATAATGATTTCCCAGGAGATATCACGGCGAGTGCAAAACAAGATACTGTGAGTGGACATCCTGAATTACCAGGGGACAGTGATAATAAGGACATTGCACAATGGGACTCTTCAGCTATCATCAACTTGCACAAAGAGAAATCTAGTTTTTCTGTAGCTTGTCAAGAAAAGTATTGGGCAAATAAGAAGCAAATTCTACCAGGAAAAGGCAACAAAAACAATCCTTTGAGCTACATGAAAACTGCACAGTACAGAAAGCAAGGCCACTTCACTGATGTGGCAATTCCCAATCTTTCGAATAAAAAGGCAGACAAAGGTTTATCTGAAGTAGTCAGCAAAGTGAAGAAACCCGATCCAAAGAGCAACTTCCTGCACAGTGAGTGCAGTGCATTCAAATCCTGGCATGATCACAGTAAGTTTCTGTTTGAAGAGGATGATCATATTGAGAAACTTACTGTTAACCTTCAGTCCAGTGCACAAATACAAAACCTGTGCGCTGGCAATACGTTCAGTTGTAGAAAGGTGTGTTCATTGGGAACAGTGCAATCTCCAAATGAAGTCAAAGCTCAGAGAGCGGTGAACTGTTCACCCAGCAGCAAGGATTCAGACTTTCATTCAGTTCCGTCTGAGTGTAGTGTCAAAGGGAATGCAAAGCAACGCCACAGTTTGCAGGTAGTTGGACCCAAAAAGACTAGTGGTGGTGCCACAGAAAATGGGGACGAGGGAAAGGGGTTTCAGCTGTGGAGAAGCTCGAGGAATCCACGCCATAATAGGCAAATGGATACAGAGCTTGTGAGTGGAGAAGTGAGCTCTACAGAATGCCACCCTGCAGCTGACCTTACAACACACACTGAACAACTTCCTCGGGAAGAGAGTCCCTCCTTCAGCATTTCAAAGCTTCTCACACCAAATATTGTCCACAATGCAAATGAGACGGACAGGTCAACAATTGTAGTGACACCTCCCGGCATTCAGTTTCCTGTGGGTCAGGGAGATGAAGCTAAAGGAAGTGCTGATTACCACTTGCGTGAGAATTATAAATCCAAGGCATCAAGCCTGCTTTATAACCTCAAAGACGTCAGAAAACGAGTGAAATCCACCTACTCTAATGCTGGTGCAAGTCAGAGCCTTTCTGAGCAAAGCAAGAACAAGGATTATATTTACCAAAACATATACCGAGCCAGTGAAAGAACATCTTCCGCACCTTTAAGACTAGACATTAAGGAAAACCACATGGGGGATTCCAATGAAGAGGAAAAACAAGATAAAATGCCTAATGCCAAAAACGTGACTGCTACGTCTGGGCATCTCGGTAAAGCTACAGTTATCCATAAAGCCGAGCCAGACTCGTGGAAAAATGACGATTATCTTAACTTAAGGTCACCACAAACAGTTAAAGAGGCCAGAACTCATCCCAGTTGGCGAACAAGAAATGCAAGGCCTCGATCGGCGATGATAACGACAGAAATTCACGCAGAGAGAAGCTCGGACAAAAAGTGTACGTACCAGCCGAATATGCTCATTGACAAGAAGGAAACGAGTTGCCCTCCCACAACCTTCCAGAAAAAATCAGCGTTGGCAAGAGAAAGCCCAGAGGAAACACAGGCGATGCCAGAAAAGGCAGGCGAAACGCAAAACAGATTCCATCACAGCAGAAAACCAGAGTGTTCCTCATCCAGCCACAGGGGCAGAGCTAGCTATCCAACTGAAAATCATTTCAGAAAGCAAGATGACAAGTTGGCATTGCAAAAAGCAGAAGACATCTGTCGGCCAGTGTTGGAAGCGAATGTGGCCAACAATTGGATATCTTCCCATTCTGCCAAAGAGAAAGCCACACAGGACATAAAATCGCCGAACCAGTCCTATTTTGTCCTAGGTGATGACCGCTATCAAGATACGCAACGTATGATGGTTGATCTAATGGCTGAAAGGGGCGACAATGCCAAGAGGAGTTGTTCGAATAGTTGGCCTGCAGCTGACGAGGGCAAAGATACTGAAAAGAATGACTTGCAATATTATGCCCTCAGTGACTGGGCATCCAATTCTGGGAGGAAAGCCGAGAATCAAAGCTCTCTTCCAGAATATCAAAGTCACCTACAAGAGAAAATGGCAAGAGATTTACCGGGGCATAGAACGAAAGACAGTAGTCCCTTGGAGATGTCGTGCGAAGAAAAGTTCTACAATTTTTCAAAGCAAGAAGTACGAGGGAGTACAAACTCACCGAGGCCTAGTTTCTTTAAAATCAAAGACAATGTGTCGAAAACATCCCCAGTAACTAAAGGGGTGAGGCCAACTGTCCCTGAGTCGGTTCCTGAGGACCTACAGGCCAATACCGTCAAGGAAGCACCAAACCTGTTTCTGCCAGAAGGAAATCCAGAGGGTGACAAACGTGAGATTTCTGTGGAAAGATCAGCAGCAATGTATTCCCGGCCGGAGTCAGCATGTAGTATAGATTCAAAAACAGCGGGCAAACCGCCCGTTGTACCTCCAAAGTCTGAAAAAGCAATACGCCGAGCCAAGAAGCTGACCACCAGGAGAAAAAAGGCTGATGCCAGGCAGAAGACGCCAAGCGTTGACGACGCAGAAACCAAAGCGACTATCTCCACTGTACCAGTGTCTCCCCCACGCGTCCCCATATCACAAACGCCCGCGGTTTGTTCTCCAGAACCGACACAGCCAGTAGATTCATGTGTAATTCCAGCAGTACCCAACATCATGGCATTAAATAGCGTGCAGCCCATTGCATCCGTACATTCATTTCCACTAAGCCAACGGAAATTGCTTCAAGATCCTGAATCTGGCCAATATTTTTTTGTAGATATCCCAATTCAAGTGCAGGCAAAGACACTGTACGACCCAGAAACTGACAGATATTTCCAGGTGTCCATACCCTCAACAGGTCAAAATACATCGCTAGATTTTTTTAATAATTCCTACGTGTTATATCCTGGATTTCTATCTTTTCCTTTAACTTCTGTATCATCCATCAGGTCTCCATCTCAAATGTCAGCACCTGCAATTCTCCTGGATGTGCAAGACAAGGAGAAACCTTTACATGAATGGGTGAACACTGACTTGGGGCACACAGGGGTTCAGGGAAATGAGCCATATATTGAAACACTTTTTGATTCTCACACTGGATGCAGAGTAGATATGGAAGATGTGACTTGGTGCAGTGCAATGAGCAGTCAGTTGCAACCAGAGGGCCATAATTTGGACTTAATTGTCATGGGGGAACTGGAGGATATTGCCATAGAAAACAATTAGCAAAAGGTAACAAAGGCTGTGATAATACCATCGTGAAGGAATCTCAGCCTTTTAAAGACTATGTTCCTGTCTGCAGGATAACTCAGAAATGACATCTTGAGTTGTTCATACATGTTACTGCTTTGTAAGGTGGTTCATAATTATTCAAACGTTAAACTAGATACGGTGTCAGAAATTGGAAAATCAAATAAAGAAGCAAAAGGGAAATAAAGTATGCATCATTTCTTAATGGTAAAGAAGAAGAATTAATAGTTGCAAAAATTGATGGGCTTTGATGCTTGGATGACTAAAACATGCAATATATTTTGAGTTTCAGAGAGAATATGCATTATGTGATTTTCTTCCCCATTATTTTGCCTTTCTCTCAAGATATGTCTGTAATGGTGACTCTTCTTCAGAAGAGTTCTGAAGAGTCATATCACACTCGAAATGTTAACTCTGATTCTCTCTCAACAGATGCTGCCAGACCTGCTGAGTTTCTCCAGCACTTCTTGTGTTTGTTTCAGACTTCCAGAATCTGCACTATTTTTGCTTTTACATCTGTAATGATATTTTCTACTGAAGGTTAAAATCACAGTTTTGATAAATTGAGGATGGTCGTTCTTGACTGAAGTAAGCGATGATATTTTTAACATTTGATTTAAGCTTATTAAAAGAAGCAGTGCCATGTTGATTGTTCAGTAGTCCCATGTTTTCTATTGCTAAGGGTTGACAACATTTCATAAGTCTTGCACCAGTATTCTATTCCCACATGAGAAATATCAGCACCTTTTCCAAACCATACCAACATGTATTCATTAAATCATCCCCAATCAAAACATCTAAAATCAGAACACTTCTGAATACTACTTAGCTTTGTGTCGACTGAAATGTGCATTGCTTCTCTAATTCTCTCTCTGAAAACTAACCTGTATAATTCCTAAATGATAACACTCCCAAGTTCTGAACTCCTGCTTCATGTATCTCCACTACGCAATATGGTGAAACTTTATTCCATTAAGTTTTCAGAACGAATAGCATCAAAAATAATAAAGGTCGTAATTTCTCAGTTAATTTGTAGAGAAATCTGAATTAAGAAAGCAACTCCTTCCATCTTCTGATGGCTACGGAGGTGGAGGCAGAATTAAATGTACCTTGCAATAAGGAATTCAGCTTTAAATGGTAGAGAGGTTCCAGACTCGAGCTCTGAACTGTAAGTTACAAGTAATTTCACACTGCCTCCATAGGAAGATATTAAAATTAGCTGTTTCAGCTCTCTATATCATTTCCTGGAAATACATTGGTAACTGAGTGAAACCTCATTGTGGTTCAGATCTGCACCAGCAGCACAGATCTCAGCTGGGACTGTGATGCACAGGGCAGGAGATTGCAATTGCACTGATCTTAGAACCAGAGTAAGAGCCATCTCTACCTAGAAATGCCTGTTGTTCTTTGGTAGACACCAAATGAGGGCTTATGCACATTTTGTGCTTCATTGTAATATTCTCCACAACTAATTAGGTCACTGGCAGTCAATGTTCAACAGCAATAGCTTACATTTATGTACCACCTTTAACATACAACATTTCATGTTGCTTCACAATCATAGTCAGAAAGAAAAATCAGCACTGATCTAGAGAGCAGTGGACAAAAGCACGATCAAAAAGATTGGTTTTAAGGACCATCTTCCAGATGGAGAGAGAGGTAGAAAGCAGGTTGATTTATAATGGGAATATAAGAGTGTAGGACCTAACTGGCTAAAGACACAGCCGCCAATCATGAGACTGGAGTTTAGAGAAAAGCAGAGTTCTCAGAGAGATCGTAGGGCTCAAGGAGGTTACAGAGATAATGTGGGAGGATCCATTTGAATACAAATATGAGAGTTTTAAATTGGACGCATTACTGAAGAAACCATGTAAGTCAATGTGCTCATGGGTGAACAAGTAAGAATGTTCACTAGGATTACACACTAGAAAGATATCGGTTCATATGCAGCTACAAACTTGAAAAGAAAAAGATGTGACCCTGTAGAGGTCTGTAAGATCATGAGAGGCATAGATAAGGCAGACAGCCAACAGCTTTTCCCCAGGGTAGGGGAGTCTAAGATTAGAGAGCATAGGTTTAAGGTGAGAGGGGAGAGATACAAGAGGATGCAGAGGGGTAGTTTTTCACACAGAGGGTGGTGAGTGCCTGGAATGGGCTGCCAGAAGTAGCGATGCAGACAAATACAATTTCATCATTTAAGAAATATTTGTACACGGATGGGATAGGTATGGAGGAATATAGACCAAATGGCATCAGTTCAACCTCTATGACTCAAGGTAATTTAAATGTACTGTCAAAAAAGTTAAAGATTTCAAAATATTCTATTAATCTCACTTCCCAGTCTTTACTATTGCAGAAAGGAGATCATTTTTGCTTGAAATAGGTTATACTAACTTGCTGGAGTTTGTTTTATTTGAAGAGGTAACAGAAAAGCTCAATGAGAATTCATATTATGTGCATGGACTTTGAAAAGGCATTCAATATTGAGCCAAACAACAGATTTGTGAGAAAGTTGTAGCTTGTGAAATAAAAGTGAACAATAACATCGAAGACATAAAATTGATTGAGTGATAAGAAACAGGGGTCAGTATTGGGATCCTAGTTTTCCTGATATGTATTAGTGATCTAGATCTTGGAGTGCAGGGGACAATTTAAATATTTGGACCGGATAATATGAAACTTTGAAGCATTGGAAACTGTGAGAATAACATTACAGAACTCCAAAAGAATAGAGAAGTTGCTGGAGTGGGCAGAATGGTGGCAGATGAAGTTCAATGCAGAGAAGCATGAGTTGATGCATTTTGGTTGGAAGAAGAGGGTTAGATATGAAATAGAAACCAATACTTAAGGGGTGCACGGGCAGAAGGACCATGGTGTATATGTGCATAGATCCCTGACAGGTGGAAACAGCACTTTATAAAGTATACAGTATTTTCAACTTTATTAATAGAGACGTGGAGTATAAGAGAAAGGAGATTATGCTGAATGTGTACAAGACACTTTTTTGACCTCAGCTGAAGTATGGTGTACAGTTCTGTGTACCACATTGTAGGAAGGATGTGAATGCATTGGAGAGCATGCAGAGACATTTACAAGAATGGTTCCAGGAATGAGGAACACCAATTATGAAGACAAATTGGACAGAAGGCGGCTCAGAGGAATTCCGACAGATATTTTCAAAATCATGAGAGTGCTGGGTAGAGTAGAAACAGAAAGAGAAACTGTTTCTGCACCCAAAAGAATCAAGACTGAGAAGGTACAGATTTAGATTAATTTCCAAATGCTGCAAATGTGATGTGAGAAAAGTCTTTATTCACACGAGTCGTTTGGATCTGGATTACATAGCCTGGGAATGTGATGAAGGCAGAGTCAATTGAGGCATCCAAGAGATGATTGTTTAAATAGAAGCAATGTGAAAGGGTTTGAGGAAAATGTAAGAGAATGGCATTAAGTCATGACACTTGTTGGGAGCTGGTAAGCTCAGTTGGCCAAACAGCTGGTTTGTGATGCAGAGCAATACCAACAGTATGGGTGCAATTCCCACACCAGCTGAGCTTACTCTCCTCAATCTCACCCCTCGCCTGAGATGTGGTGAATCTCAGGTTAAACCACCACTAATGATTTCTTTTTCTCTGTCTACCCGCCCTATGATCCAATAGGAATCTGATGACTTTACCTTAAAATACATAATGGAGCAAGTAGCATTCTGCGCTGTAATACATCTGTGATTCAGTGATTCTGTCAAATGGCTGAAATTATATAGCATGTGAAAGTTGCAAAGGATAATCAGTAATCAAGTGTCAATCTGGAGTTCGAATGACATGGTGATTTCTCATGTGTTCCTGTGAAAAAAGGTAAGACACCTTCTGTCGGCAAGATAAGCAATGCTGTTATTGAAATATCTTTTCACAAACGCCAGTTACTGCTGATCTCTGCCACTAGGGGTCATGCAGCAATGAGAATATTATAGGAATAAAGCATAATTCAATGGTTACAGCGCAGAAAGAGGCCATTCAACCCATCATTGTCAGTGCTGGCCCATTGAAGGAGTGCTTCATCGAGTGACACTCCCCTGCCTTTTCCTCATAGGCATGCATTTATTTTTCCTTTTCAGATAATGATCCAATTCCCGTTTGAAAGCAACAATTGATTCTGATTGTGTAGTCCAAATCTTAACAACTCACTGATTGAGAATGCTTATCCTCATGTCGCCATTACATTTTTGGCCAAATATCTTAATTCAGTGTCCCTAATTCTCTATTCTTCCACAATAAGAACAGTTTCTCCCTATCTACCCTATCAATAACCTTATGATTTTGAGCACCTCAAGCAAACCTCCCAAACTTCTCTTTTCCAAGGAGACCAGATTTTTCAATCTTTCTATGTAACTATGGAACCATTTGTGAATCTTCTCTGCACCCTCTCTAATGCCTTCATATTTGTCCTAAAATGTGATGCCCAGAATTAGATGTAATATTCCAACTGGGGCCAAACAAGTCTTGTATACAGGTTTAACTTAGAGTCATAGAGTTATACAACGTGGAGACAACCCTTCAGTCCAACCAGTCCACCTGGCCAAACTAACTTAGTCACACCTGCCTGCTCCGGTCCATATCCCTCTAAACCTTTCCTATTCATGCACTTATCCAAATGTCTTTTAAATGTTGTGACTCTACCCGCATCCATCACTTCCTATGGACGTTCATTCCACACATGAACTGCTCTCTGTGCAAAAGAAATTACCCCTCATGTCTTTTTAAAATTTTTCTCCTCTCACTTTAAAAATATGCCCCCCTAGTCTTGCAATCCCCCACCCTAGAGAAACGACATTTGCCATTCACTTTATCTATGCCCCTCATGACTTTATAAACCTCTATAAGGTCATTCCTCAAACTCCTACGTTCTAGTGAATAAGTCCCAGCCTATCCATTGTCTCCTTATACCTCTAAACTTCCATTCCTAGCAACGTCCTATTAAATTTTTTTCTGAACCCTCTCCAGCTTAATGATATCCCTCCGTATAACAGGGCAATGAGAACTGGGCACAGTTCTCCAGAAGAGGCCTCACCAACCTCAATATGATGCCCCAACTTCTATACTCAAAGGTCTGAGCTGAACTTCTTTGCTTTGGTACTCAATGCCCCTACTGATAAATCCCAGTGTAATCAACCAGTCTCTCAAACTGTTCTGTCATCTTCGATGTTTTATGCACGAACCTAGGTTCCTCTGCTCTTCCAATTATTTTGAAAGTGTACATTTTGTTTTATATTGTTATATTGTGTAAATTTCATACCAAAATGAACCATCTAAACTTTATATCTCATCTTCCATTTTTTGCTCATTCCAACAACCTGCCTATGCTCTTTTGAAGTTCCTCACTATCTTCTTCACATGATACTTCCAAGTTTCATATCATCTGCACATTTTTAAATTGTGCCCTTAACACTGAGGAATAGGTATTTAATATATGTTAGGAATAGCAGATGTCCTAACACCAATCCCTGGGAAGCTCCATGATAAACTTTCTTCCAGCCTGGAAGACAACTTTTGACCATGACTCTCAGTTTCCTGATACTCAGCCAATTTCATATCCATGTCCTTTTTATTCTATAAGCTCTAACTTTGCTCACAAGTCAGTGTGTGGCACTTTTTTCTTGAAAGTCCATGTACAGCACATTGATAGCATTACCCTAATCAACCCTCTCCAGCACCTCATTAAAAATTTCAAACAAGTTAAGTATGATGTTTTCTTAATGAATCTAAACTGGCTTTCCTTTAAAAAAACTCACATTTGCCTAAGTGAGTAGTAGTTTTGTCTCAATTCATGGTTTGTAAAAGCCTCCTCACCAGCAAGAATAAACTGACTTGGTAAAGTCTTGGCAAAGACAGATGCAAAGTATGGCAGGACTGACATGTGAAGGAAGACTTGTATTTACCATAATTTACAAGAATGAGGGAGGATTTCATAGAAACATATAAAATCCTGATGGGACTGGACAGGCTAGATGTGGGAAGAATGTTCCCAATGTTGGGGAAGTCCAGAAATAGGGGTTACAGTCTAAGAATAAAGTGTAAGCCCATCGGGACTGAGATGAGGAAGAATTTCTTCACTGAGAGAGATGTGAACACGTGGAATTCTCTACCACAGAAAAATGTGGGGGCCAATTAGTTAGATATATTCAAGAAGGAGCTCAACATTGCCCTCACAGCATTAGGGATACGCAGTGTGGAGAGAAAGCTGGAGTGGGATACTGAAATTGCAAGATCAGCCATGATCATATAGAATAATGGTGCAGGCTCAAAGGGCTGAATAGCCTACTCCTGCATCTATTTTCTATGTTTCTATGTATCACAGCCAACCGACTCCATCTCCGCCGCCCCACTCCCCACCTCAAAGTGTTAAGCTCCTTTTTGGTCCCTAATTGGCTTCAGTCTTTTTCTAACTACCTTTTAATGATTTATACAATGATAGAAGACTTTTGGATTATCTTTATATTAGTTTCCAGTCTCTTCTTATTCTCTTTCTTTCCTTCTGGTATTTGCTTACCGGATAGTGTCAAGAATCTTAAGCTGCACTCATCCAAGCAAGTGTGGAGTATTCTATTCACACTCCTGACTCATGACTTATAGATAGTGTACATGCTTTGGGGAGTAAAGAGATGTGTTACTCACTGCAGGATTCCTAACTTCTGCCTGCTCTTGTAGCTACTGTATTTATATGGCTAGTCCAGCTCAGTTTATGGTCAATGGTGACCTTCAGGATGTTGATAGTGGAGAATTCAGTAATGGTAATGCCATTGATTGTCAAGGGCCAATGGTTAGATTCTCTCTGGTTGTAAGTAGAAATTGCCTGGCATTTGCATGTCATGTATGTTGTTTGCCACTTGTCAGCACAGGCCTGGATATTGTCCAGCTCTTGCTGCATTTGGACATGAACCGCTCCAGTATCTGAGGAGTCACAAATGGTGCTGAAGACTGTGCAATCGTCAGTAAACATCCCCACTTCTGACTTTATGATGGAGGGAAGGTCATTGATGAAGAAACTGAAGATGGTTAGGCCTAGGACAGTACCCTGAGGATCTCCTGCAGAGATGTCCTGCAGCTGTGATGGTTGACTTCCAACCCTACAACCATCTTCCTATGTGCCAAGTAGAACTCAAACCAGAGACCTCTCTTTAAAAAAGACATGACTGGGTATTAAATATTTCTGCAAAAAGGGTGTTCAGAAAGGAAAGGTTGGGGGATTGAAAAGGAGCTTTACACCATTAAAGAAAATATGGTTGACTCAGGCTAGGTTTTCAGAAGATGTAAATGTAGGTGCCACAGGGGAAATACTGAAAGGTTGTTGCCTGTCCCTGGGAAAAGCAGAACAGAGGAGAACAGCCTCAGAATAGGAAAATAAATGCCAAACACTGCAGATGCTGAAAACAGACACAGAAAGTGCAGAAAGACCTCTGCAGGTCTGGCAGCATCCATGGAAAGAGAACGAGAGCTAATGTTTTAAGGTCCAACATGACTCTTCTTCGGAATTAGTTCAGAATAAGGGATCTCAGTCATTTAGGACTGAGATGAGGAGAAATTACTTCAGTCAGAAGTTTGTCAATTTTTGGAATTCTCTATACCAGAGAGTTATGAATGTTGCATCATTGGATATATTTAAGGGTGAGATGGACAAATTTATGACCTCTCAGGCATTTGAGAGATACAGAAAGTGGGTGAGAAAGTGAGGCAGAAGACTGTATTCTATGGGGAAGCGCACTCCAAGGGCCATATGATCTACTCCTGCAGCTATTTCTTACAAGAAATTCATCATAATTCAGCCACATAATGTTAATGAGGAAACAGCTACAGATGGCCAAAGATCGAATAGGAGGAACTGAAATTTCCTCACATTGGATGGATGTGGATAGTGGTTTTTCCAAAGATTGGGTTGAAACTTCTTTTGCTTTTCTCTGTTAGAAAATATTTCAATAAAGGCACAGGAATACAGGATGTGTTCATAATGGGAGGTTTGACAAACTGTGTGGAAGAAAGCAAGCATTTGCTGACCATCAAAGATTAACTTAGTGAGTGGTGGCTACATTCCTTTGGAAAAAGAAAGTGAAATATCTAAATATAGATACTTAACAGATTGAAACAACAGAGGTGTGATGCCCAGAGACTGAGGTAATTAAAAAAGGTTACTGACAAAATGAGATTCTGGATTTATATGTAGGCAAGGAAGTGTCTGAATTTGTACAAGAATGGTTCATCAATAGCTTACAGGTATCAACATTAAGTTAGTTCGAAGGTAAAGGGATAACTGAGGTACTTGCATGTAGACCAGTTCTATCCTCATGCCTTTGAAGTTGGCTTCCCCCCAGTTAATTACTCGTGCTCTGGAGAGTACTTTATCTTTTTCCATAGCCAAGGTAAATCTTATGAGGCAATGATCATTGTTCCCGTAATGACACTATTCACTTGCCAAGCCCATTGCCAAGAATCAGGTTAAGCAAATTCTCCTTTCTCATTAGATTGGAAACGAACCACTGTAGAAAATTCTCCTGTTCATATTTTAGTAACTCTTGGTCCTCCTCTGTACTTTACATTTGTAATTGCCCAGTCCTACATCGGCCATAATCTCGGCAAAACCTCCTGAATTGTCAAGACCTCACCAATTCCTTCTCCTTTAACAAAACACCTTTAAAACCTCACACCAAGCTTTGGGCCATCTGTCTGAAAATCTCTTCCTGTGACTCAAAGGTGAAATTTTGTTCAATGGCAATTCTGTGAAGTGTTTTAGGATGTTTAACTAGGTCGAAGACAAATTATTGGTGCTGCATTCTGAGAAGTCTCATGTTAAATGTACTTGTGTCGAGCATTTCAGCACACATGCCTTTTGATCATTCCCAATCCATTCCTTCATTGGAGTTCCATTTTAAGCAAGAACAGTTGGTACATCTGTATAACTGCACACAGACTGGGATATATTGGTCTGTGCCCAAGGAAAGGAGAAGGCAGACTCAAGGTTGGCTATCAGAGCAATCAAAGGGAAAAGAATGAGCAGTGCAATGATAGAGCTTGCGTATCTCAGCTGGAGCAACAGGGCTATGAAGAAAAAGGAGATTGAAGGATAGGCAAGCAGTGAAGATGTCAGTATTGTCTAAGTGGTTTAGCGTGGTGTGAAGAACTGCCATGATGGCTGACAAACAGTGATTGCCCCCACTGTAAGTCAGTGCACCTACTGTGAACAGCAACAAATCCGAAACCAGGACATGAGGCACTAGGTGTACAGTCAATCACTATACCAGTCCTCCAACATCATAGAAAACATTTATCACCTCCATTAACACCAGGGTAGACTGCTGTATCTGGCATGAGAACCTTCTACGCCCGAAACATCAGCCTTCCTGCTCCTCTGATGCTGCTTGACCTGCTGTGTTCATCCAGCTCTACACCTTGTTATTCTCAGGCTAACAAGTGAGCATGGTTAGAGGAAATATGGTTGGTTTATGTCTAGACTTTCAGAAGAAATAAATTTAGATTCCACAGAGAGGTACTGAAAGGTTGTTGCCCTTCCCCACGTGACCTAGAACATAGGAGAACAGCCTCAGAATAAGGAAATAAATAGTAAACACTGCAGTCGCTGAAAACAAAGACAACGTACTCTAAAAGCTCTGCCTGACTGGCAGCCTCGATGCAAAGAGAATGAGTGTTTATGTTTTAGGGTCCAACTTGACTCTTCTTCAGAATGAAAGATCTCATTCGTTTAGGACTGAGATGAGGAAAAAAAATTATTTGGTTTGTGAAAGTTTGGAATTTCTACCCAAAAGAGCTGTGAATGTTCCATCATTGAATATATTTAAAGGGTGAGATGGACGCATTTATGTCCAATCAAAGTTAAAAGGTGTAACCATTAAGTTAATTAGAAAAGTATGCAATGAAGAGTAGTCACTCTCAAAACCAATTCAGCATTTGATTAAGTAGCAAACAAAGTAGTCCGAAAAAGCTTGGGTTATGGTTCAATCAAACAGGCAAAGACTGTTATGATTGTCCAAGGCCATTCACTGAGTCTCGTCTTATCACTAGTTGAGTTCTTTCTGGTACATTCTTAGTTGTTAGTTCACCAATGGTTTTAACAAGGTCAGGAGTGGGACTGTTTTCTGATATTGAAACATTATTCATCCCCATGCACACTCTTCTAATGAGACAATTTAATTTAGATCCACTCAAACCACAAGTGTCAATATTTGTGGACAACCATTTGTGTTGGATTTTTCTTTATTCAATTTACTGAAAATCTTAGATTTTTTTTAAATTATATACAAACATAGAACCTTATCACATTATTTTCCATTATTGGCATTCCCAGCAATGACCTCACTCTTCATTGTAAGTAATTACATAATAATTCATTAAATATGGCATTATTGATAACAGGACAAATGTGTTATTTACAATATATATTAATGACTTGAATGAGGCAAGTGAATGTATTATTGTCAAGTTTGCTTGGTAGCATAAAAATAAGTGGGAAGGCAAGTGTTGAGGATGACGCAAAGAGCCAACAGAGGGAGATAGACAAATTAAGCAAGTGGTCAAAGGCTTGGCAGATGGTTCATAATGTAGGAAAATCACAGGAAGAATAGCGGAACTGAGCATTACTTAAATGGAGAAAGACTGCAGAAAGGGAACAGAGTATAAAAGTAGGTAACGTTTGCTAAAATAATACAGAAAACTAGTGAGATCACAGCTGGAATACTGTGAACAATCTTGGGCCCCTTATCTAAGTAGAGGAATACTAACCATGGAGACAATCCAGAGAAGGTTCACTAGATTGCTACCAGATATAGAGGGACTGTCATATGGGAAGAGATTGAGTAAATTGGGCCAGTGCTCACTGGAATGTAAGAATAAGTGGTGACCTCATTGAAACCTGCAAGTTTCTGAGAGGACTTGACACGGTAGTTGTGGAAAGGTTGTTTCCCGTTGTGGAAGAACCTACAACCAGGCGGCATAATCTCATTTAAAACAGAGATGATGAAGAATTGCTTCTCTCAGAGAGTTGTGAATCTGTGGAATTCTTTACCACTGAAGGCTGTTGAGGTTGGGTCATTAATTATACTCAAGGCTTAAATGGACAGGTTTTTAACAGTAAGGGAATCAATGTTTATGAGAAAAATGCAGGCAAGAGGAGTTGAGGATTTTCAGATTAGCCAGGATCTCATTGAATGGTAGAGCAGACTGAATGGGCTGAATGGACCACTTCTGTTCCTACATCTTATGGTCTTATGAATATAAAATCAAACCAGAAATTCAAGACTCCTTTTGGAAGCATCCCCAATTGGCTTTAAGTATTCCGAAGACTAAATGCATTTGGAGCTGGAGGTGGTGGGATTAAGCCCCACAATAGGACTTGAGCACAAGTCGAGGTTGACACTGAGTGGAAGTTTGCTTTTGCTGATTTGAATTAAGAATGGGTGACCGCAACCCAATAATATCCCATCGGTCTGAATGATACCATCTGCCTGGAATACAAGCAAAGGGAGTGAAGCAATGCAACAAAATTACAGCTCATAAAAGGCACTTCATTTTTTTTGACATTCTGAAGGTGCTGAACAGGAAGTCAATCCTGGAAAGAGACAATGTGACTTCAAAACTGCAAGTGTACAACTATTTCTTCAAGACTGGCTAAAGAAAGTTTGTTGTGTTTGACTTTCAGGTGAGTTATTTGAACAGTACAACAGGTAAGGACGGAGTCCCATACTGAGAGATCCTAGCGGAAGGTGGGAAAGAAGTTTGCTATCATCACAATAACAGTCCTTAAGAGATTTTCCTAGCAATCATCTACATGTGAAGTCAAGAGCAAGCTGTTTCCCTTTCAAAAGTTGTAACACAACCGAAGTCATTTGCATCTCACAACTCTTTTCAACTCCACATGCATGTCCACACAGTATAGGAAAAGTGAAGCATCAAATGAACTTTTATAGCACGAACATCACAGGGAATAAGGCCACACAGCAAGCTTTAACTAAATTCAGCTGCCTGATATTCAGGATGGCCAAGATAGGCACTTTAATATTAATTTTTCAAATGTCCAACATCTCAAATCTGGACTTATACTTGGGTGACACTCAACAGAAAGAAAGAAAAGCTAAATACAAGAAAGTTTCTAAGTATATTTGAAGAGGCTGCACTGGATCTCTTAGGCTTTGAAACCAAGAGAGAATAGGAAAGGGTAAACATCTATAATCGTTAGCAATGCATGACTGGAAATGAATCTTGTCCACAAAGAGGAAGACCCAATGCTGGCCATGTCTCCAGTACAAACTTTATCTGCCAACATGGGACAAAAGCCAATTCCTGAAACAATCAATCCTAAAAATACACGAGCTTAATCCTCAAAATAGACGAGTGAGATGATAAGATAAAGATACAATGTTTGTGCTACAAAAGAGGGAAATGTGCATCAATAAAATATTCCTTGTATCCTCTGGGATATCCTAAAGTGTGTTTCATAGTCAATGGATTGCTCCTTGAGTTATAGCTCGTGATGTTACATATGTAAACCATTAGCCAATTTGACAATGGCAAGATTCTGCAAACAAAATTAAGATAGATAGTCAGTTAATTTGTTTTGGTGGTGAAGGTTGGTCCATAAGACTTGACTAGGATAAGAAGAAGGCTTTCTTGTTCTTCTTTAGTTAGTACCCCAGGCTGCTATACATTAACCAGAAAAACCAGGCCTTGTTTTACCTATCGATTGAAAAGATAGCATCTCTAACAGTGCATTACTTCCCTCAGAGTCAGCCTAGGCTTGAGCATCCTCTAAATCCTACAGTGGGTCTTAATCCTGCAAGATTCAGCCCAAAATGGACTTACTGTTTGGCCCATTTAAAACAAATCTTGATGCTGGAATGTGCACCATTGTTGCAGAAAAAAAACGTGTTTCCTGCATAAATTTAACAATGTTTTCCTTAAGTATACTAATATATTGGACAATCCCTTGGCTGTCAGGACAGATTATAACTAATAGTCCTCCTCATTGTTACATATTTTTGTGTTGAACTGTTAGTCATGTATGACGAAGGTCATTCAGTGAATGTAGTTAAGGTGAAAATATTAGTTAAAGTTTTGAGATTCAGTTGTCTATTTGAGAGGAAAGTGCTGTAATCCAGGTGATGTAATTCAATTTCTTAACCACACTGCCTCTCCAGTTCCTGATTCTTCCCTGAGACTTTTTTAAAATCCATCTCATTGACCATTATTTTAACTACTTCTTCCAATAGTTCCTTCTCTACCTTGCCACTATATTTGATTTTCCCGCTGAGATATTCTTCTATAATAAAGCTGTTATATCGATGCAAGTTGTTAAACCTACAGCACTGGTGCCATTTTATCATTCTTTCTTGTTAAATTTACAGCTACAATATTACTTACTTGTCCATCTTATTCTTTCCCAGAACAGAGCCTCTTTAGATCTCCAATGGCATGTCACTTCTGATTTAGCTTGCCAAACATGCTACGTTCACAACACAAAAATTCGCTCTCATGCTGACTATACTTATTGTTAATCTCCATTTAACACCTAGTTTCATCAAATTAATTACAGAATTTCAAGTCTATTTCTTTTCTATGAATTTCAACTTGGCACAGTGACCATCAGAAAATTGCTGCTGCACAACATGACATACCTCCATCAACGTTATAATAACACAAAAGTACAGCTTTCACACAGCAGTCCCTCTTCTCTCATGTCACTTCCTGACAGGGTGCAAGTTTTGCTGTTGGTCTCCTGGTTGAAAGGAAGGTCTTCAAAAGGTAACAGTTGCCTCATGGCATCAATGCTGGTGAACATGACAACATGGCATTTTCTATTGGTTTATTAATGGTATCATTACACAAACATAAAAGTGTTATAGTAGGTCCCTAACCGCTTGGCCACAATGTGCCAAAGTTACAGCTGGTAAGTGACAAACTATCCACTCATTAATTGTGCAGTCACCCTTTCTACAGATGCACAAGTGTTTGCCCTTCAATAAGGCACCAATTGGGACTAATTAACTGCTCATTATGTGAGGCTGCATGGAATTGGCCCTAACCCAAATAAAGTTCTTTCAAGACATTCTGGCATGATTTGGTCCCTTTCCTAGCATCTTATGCATTACACAAAATACTAATTCTGCCGTGATGGTTCGTCACAATAGAAAATAAAGGCAAGCTTCATTTCAGAAAAGATGCATCATGTTTGGTAGTCCTATATTGGTAAAACTGTGGTATTTGTTAGATTCCTACAAAAAGATGCCAAACTGAGAAGCATCATGCAATATTCGAATTTTGCTACAATACAAATGCACTGGAGGTTATTTGAAACTAACTTGCAATTGAAAACCTGATAGAATCAAGAGAAACACTGTTTTGACTTCCTACCCAATGTTATAATGGCAAAGGTTATAAAACCAACAGTCCGCCTATTCCTGCTGATTTCCTTTCCAGTGACCTAAGTTAAAATTACCCAAATTGAATCTCTTAAGCACCATCTAAGTCTAAACTAAGAAAATTTAAAGGTTTATACTGTGCATTTGCTGTTGGCATTGCAGTGATTTAATGTTTCCCTAAGTTAAAAGTAAATCACAGCTGATAGGGAAATGGCATGACAACATTGCATTCTTTCATAATACACAGGAGATCTGGCTTGTTTTTTATGCTTATGCACATTATGTTGTGCTATTACATTTACAGTCCTTGTCCAATAGATAACCAGTGCCAAAATTAACTACAGATCAATCACGTACAAAGTCCTAGAGCTAATGGAGCCCCTGTTTGGACCAGAAATCAATATTATTTCATTTTGTTCCAGAGTGCCGATAAACAATTAGTGTTACTTCAATAAGTGTTGTACAGGATCCCCAAGACAGCTAAAGATGGCACCAGGTATAATCTAATGTTATAACATTACACATTAAAATTGCAATTAAATTACAATAAGACAAGACAAAGCTTTGCACGAATGAAAATTAATTTCGAAACAATGGGCCAAATTTAAGGTCATTTTGATAAAGCAAATGTCATTGCTTTAACTGAATGGAACAAATTCCTTTCTATTAAAAATGCTGCTGGAACTCCTCTCAAATCAAAAGAACAAATGTATCCATATTGAGGCCAGTTTCAGCTACACTGTAATAACCATAGATTCTTTGCATATGAAATCCCTTGACTATAGACTTCTGATTGACATTAATTCCCCCCTTCTGCTCATAAATCCCTAAAAAAATGTAATCACTGCCCAGCAGGAGACTGATCAAGGTGAGGCTTGAACTGACTCCTATTGTGTAAGACTGCAGGTCTCAGCCAGATTAGAAACAGAGGCATCAAGACCCCCACCTAAGAGGGGAGGGGATTGACAGCCTCCAAGTTTTCCTGGTCCTGATTGCTATCTGCTGGCTGCAGTCCCACTGGTCTTTTAATCCAAAATGCCAGGCTAATGTCTATTGGGGACATGGGTTTTAATTCCAGCATTTTCTATTCAATTCAACAGTTGAATTCAGTAAAAGATATTAATTAAAAGCTAGTTTAATGGCAATCCTAAAAACCATTGATGCTTGTTGTAAAAACCCCAATGATTCACTACTATCATTCAGGAAAGGAAATCTGCCATCCTTACCTGTTCTGACCTACATATGACTTCAGACCCACACAATTTGGTTGACTCTTAACTGCCTTCTATAATGGCCCAGCAAGCCATTCAGTTCAAGAGTAATAAGGGAAGGGCAATAAATGCTGGCCCAGCCAGCAACAACATATCCCATTAGTGAATTTTTAAAAACTGGAATGGAGATAACAATAGCTGAGGCACAATTAGGATCAGCTTAACTGAAAACCTGTTGACATGTGCTGTCCAACATGCAAAATAACTTGAGAGAAGTAGAGTGAGTTTGGTGATGAAATCACTCCACGAAGGCCAGCACTCCGACACCAAGTCACCCTTTATTTGCATGTGCATTGTAAATGACACCAACCCAGGTAGCTCAGAACCGGTTTCTAGAGTGAGCATAACCCATAACACTCCTGTTTATATCTGTCAGCCAGGACTCCCTGATTGGACCAGGTTCACAGCCCCAATCAGGGACCCCATACTCTGTGGATCCACCTGACTGACCTTGATCCAATCATTGCATGAAATTATACTACTACTAGCGTCTCCTGGAACAAACTGGCAAAATTTGCAGCCGATACATTGAAAGAAAACATGTCCCAGTTTGCTGATCCCGCATAAAGTGTGACTACAATGTCATATCAATTTAGTTTCTGCTCCAAAGTTAATACCCAAAACAATATCCACCTGATAAGAAAAGCATGTTTTGTTGTTATTCCTGTCTGCTTTAGATGATAGCTTATTTAGAGCAGCAACTGAAACATTCAAAAGAAAAAAACCTGCGCCTCATATTCTAAATCATTACTTGGGCTTATTCCTATAAAAATGGGAAACAAACTGGGCAATACATTTTAATTAAAGGCATAGTCTGCAGATAAAAGCTCTGCTGTTAAAATTCACACATGATAAAGTGATCAGTAGGCGCTGCTAATATTAAAACTTAATTCAACCACTAGCTTTTCACATTTGAATGAATAATTATGTTGGGGGCCCAGGGACAAATATCTGTGGAACCAACAAGTAGTTCTTAATAATTTTTTTTGTGACACTCGAACGATTGAGTTGTACTTAGTGATGATCTCATTCAGTGTGGAAATGTTTTGAATATTTAGGTAGAACCATCAAACGCAAATGTGTTATTTTGTGTGTACAACATGTGATTCTCTGAATAATACTTTATGAGACCTAATTAAACCAAGGGGATTGTGGTATCTATTAAAAAGCACTTCTTTGCACATTAAGTGAATTTAATTCATTTATTGCATTATCCATATATATCACATGGCCTTTCTTCATTTATTCCTTTGGTAACATTGTTCATACATGGAGTTTCAATTAACAAGTAATAACAGAAAAATAAAATGCAGTGAACAAGAAAAATAACAACAATCAGATGGAGTTTTTTTTCTTGGCTGGAGTCTGTGAAATAAGCTAACTTTCTTAAGTTAATTAGTGGTAAAAAAAATATATTCCTGGAGATTAATGGGTAATATGGGCATTGTTTCAAAACCAGGACCTGTTTACAGTTCATTCTCTCTCCTCTAACAATTAAGGGACTGACTTGAAAATGCTACAGGTCTTTTGAAACTAGTTTTAATTAGTTCAACCTTGCAGCGCCAAAGTTGTCAATAAATAGACATTAAACTAAATTGGCATTTATTTTCATGTAAAGAAATATACATTGCTGCAGTTACAGATGCTCCTCTGGCACTGTTGTGCCAAAGAGCAGGGAGCTCTACTCTGCATTTAGCCCATATTCTATATGACCTGAGGGTGCTTGATGCTGATGTTGGTCTCCAAAAGTGAGTAATGTGCCCAATCCACATCTCACTTCCTTCCAGCCAACGGAGAAATGATTAGAAATCAGTGTTACATTTGACAGTGGAGAGGTCTTAAAAGAAAAGTATATCAGTTGAAAAGATCTGCCTAACCAGTGCTAGGTGGACAAGGAACGATGGCCCATCTCATTAAAAACATAAGAAAGAAGAGCAAAAATAAACAATATTTCCCGCAAGCCAGTTCTGTAACCTAATAAAATCACGGCTGATTTTCAACTTCCCATACACTTAACGGTAAGGTCCTGGGGCGTGTTGCTGAACAAAGAGACCTTGGAGTGCAGGTTCATAGTTCCTTGTAAAATGGAGTCACAGGTAGATACGATAGTGAAGAAGGTGTTTGGTATGCTTTCCTTTATTTGTCAGCGCATTGAGTATAGGAGTTGAGAGGTCATGTTACAGCTGTACAGGACATTGGTTAGGCCATTATTGGAATACTGTGAGCAATTTTGTTCTCCCTGCTATAGAAAGGATGTTGTAAAACTTGAAAGGGTTCAAAAAAGATTTACAAGGATATTGCTGGGTTGGAGAGTTTTGAGTTATAGGGAGAGGCTAAATAAGCTGGGGCTATTTTCCCTGGAGCATCAGAGGTTGAGGGGTGACCTTATGGTGCTTTATAAAATCATGAGGGGTATGGATAGGGTAAATAGACAACGTCTTTTCCCCAGAGTGAGGGAGTCCGAAACTAGAGGCCATAGGTTTAAAGTGAGAGGGGAAAGATTTAAAATGGGCCTAAGAGAAAACATTTTTATGCAGACGGTGATGCGTGTTTGAAATGAGCTGCCAGAGGAAATGGGGGAGGCTGGTACAATTACAACATTTAGAATGCACCTGGATGGGTATTTGAATAAGAAGGGTTTAGAGGGATATGGGCCAAATGCTGGCAAATGGGACTAGATTAATTTAGGATATCTGGTCAGCATGGACAAGTTGGACCAAATGGTCTGTTTCCATGCTGTACAATTCTACGTCTCTCTGACTCTATGCCCATTTCCCTCAATCTCCTTCAGGTCCTTAAGTCGATCGAGCCTTGCGTTGAATGTACTCAATGACCTCTGTGGGATAGAGATTTACAAAGATGCAGAACCCCATGAATGAAGCTATTGTTCTTCCTCTCAGTCATAACTGGCCAACCTTTATCCTAAAATTATGATCTGAAGTTGTAGACTCTCTAGCCAGGGGAATCTGCCACTCAGCATTTTCATTGTCAAACCTCAAAATCTGTCTGTTTAATTTATTTGATTCCAATGGTTATGGACCCATTCTATACAATTGCTCCTTCCAGGATAAACATCTCATCCCAGTAATCGTTTCACCTTCTACCATCCTGCTAGAGGCATTGTACAATGATGATGGAGTTGTTGACTAATCATCGTAATCAATCTCTATCAATTAGTCTCCAACAGACAATTAAGGAGCTTGTTTTATATTCTTCTGTTTTAGTTTCATTGCTGATGAGCTCATTTGTTTCAGTCCAGTTAAGACCACACATTGCCTGTCTTCACCATCGTGTCTGATTGACAAGGGCTAACATTTCTGCATTTGAATGATCGTATGAGTTTTCTATACCTAGGGAGGGATGTTCAACTAGCAGCAGTTATGTTTGCTTACAGGTCCACAGAGATATGCTGCTTCAAAGGCCTTGGTGGCACTGAGAATCAACACCTGACCCTTTCTTTTGACTCCAATCTAATCCCAGTTACCAATCCCTTCTCTCTAACCCCAATCCCACTCCAAACCCCTGTGGTTTGGGCCCCTAGGGCAAAGAAGAATACATTTCCAGCAACTGCCAATACAGCAAAGGGAGGTAGCAAGGGTCTCTCATCAGAGGGCGAGAGAGTGCTCATTTGGATTAAAATCTGCCCAAATCTCTCTCACCAATCACCCATGGAGCATTTTAAATTGGCTCCATGTCCCTGCAATACCTCAGTTTTAAAATATTCATTCTCCACAGCCTCATTCCACATTATCTCAGCCATTACCCCTCAAACCCCCATCAAACCCCACCATCTGTCTAACTTTTTTCTGAAGAAGAGTCCAGACCCAAAACATCAGCTTTCCTGCTCCTCTGATGCTGCTTGGCCTGCTGTGTTCATCCAGCTCTACACCTTGTTATCTGTCTAACACTGACCTTTTATGCACCCTTTCCTTTAATCTACCATTAACTTCACAGACCTCACATCCTGCAATTCTCTCAATAAAACCTTCAAACCTTTGTATCATCCTTTAAGATCCTCATTAAAACTAATTTATTTTAGTAATCTTTCAGTCTGCTGTCCATTTGGAGTTAACAGGCTAATTAAGATATTTTTCATGAGATTACTTTTCTAACCATTCTCAGAGATGTTAGGATTTATATAACTTTTGAAAGGAGCTGTTCAGGATAATGTGATTACTAATAATTCTGTTATGGACCTGTTAAAATCTAAGAACCAGGTTTATCTAGTTATTTGTCCATCCCTCTGAACGTGTCACCACTGTCTTACCGGACCACAAGGCTGCTCTCCCATTAGAGAGAGGTGACTGGTGGTGGTTTAAACCTGATAGCCATCACATCGCAGGTGAGGGGAGAAGTTGAGAAGGAGAGACCCTCATGGTAACCTTATTGAACCTGCACTGTTGGTGTCACTCTGCTTCACAAACCAACTGACCAACCAACTGAGCTAAACAAGCAAAATTAATATAGTTGTATTTTATACAGCAACACAGCATTTTTTTAAGTCCATGTTCTAAGATTCTGTGGGACCATTCTCGTTGATAAGGAACTGTTGGCTACAAAATCAAGTGTATTCTATGGGATAGGTGGTACACTCAAATATCCACCCAGCAGTGAAGACACATGAATATTCCAGAATGCCTATTTTGGTGCAGCTCAGCTTAAAGGGCTTCAGCTCCCAGGTGAGTGGAAAGGCAACCACCAATTCCACATGGATTCTGAGCACTGACATCTAAGATCAATTTAATTAGATAGTGAGGCCTTTGGCTCAACAGTATCGTGCATAAGGTCTGCAATCAGCACAACCCTCAAATTGATATGGGTACTCGTTCCAATCCTTATAAAAACTTTATGACCATATATTAATAAATTAACAATTTAATAATTAATTACCTCCTCAACAAACTAATTGCTGTTTTCCTAGGAGGATTTATGACCTTGTGCCTTCAAAGCGCTAAAGGTGACGTCATGACATTTTGTTTATGCTCGATTAGTAAAAAAAGATTTGCGGCAATATTTCTTTCAGATTGTCTTCACCATAATAATGATCTATTCCTCAGTAGCTGGTTGACATTTCAGCTTTAGTCTTTGTATTTCTTTTTCTTTGGAGTTGGCATGTTCTGTTCAATAGCGGCAGACCAGATGTGTCCTCTTTAGAAAAACTTGGGATGCAGTGGGTGGCAACCCTGCAAGAATTGATAGTCAAGGAGGATACAATCACAACAGGTTCATTATCGCTTTGCAAATCAAGAACTTTGGAGTCTCTATCATCACCACCCCTTCACTCCAGGCTACAATATGCAAGTAATATTGGTACAACAACTTAAACTTCCTGAGTGAACACAATTAAATCTGTCTTTATTGGGTAACCAAAGCAAAAACATGTCATTAAATTAAAAAAAATGCAAGAACCAGGACAGAAATAAAACACTGCCAATGCTGGAAATCTAAAATAAACACAGAAAGCACTGGCAAAACTCAGCAGGCCTGGCAGCATCTGTGGAGAGAGAAACAGGGCTATTGTTTCAAGTCTGCTATGAGTCTTCCTCAGAATTTCAACAAATCTGGCAGCTTTTGTGGAGAGATAAACAGCATTTCTGAAGTTCTGAAGAACAGTCATATTGGACCCCAAACACTAACTGTCCCTCTCTCTCCCTCTCAGTATAGAAACTGCCAGGCTGGCTGAGCTTCCCCAGCATTTTCTGTTTCTTTTTGCTTTTAGAAGATGACATAAATCTCAAATGAATGATCAGACAGTGTCAAATCTGGGTTTTAAAAGGGTACAGACTGACAGAAAAATGAGTGAGTGAAAGAAAGGATGTTCAATAGTCGGAGGTGTCTGGAAGATAGAGAACTATATGTCGCTCCTGTTTTCAACAGGGTGAGTAGGTAAGGAGGGAAGGGAGCGGGTGGGAGTGAGTGGGGAGGTGTGTGGCATGATGTCCTGAACTTAAGGAGGAACTAAAGGGGAAAAGTTTAAATGAATGCTGATAGCTATATTGATACAATGGGGGGAGGTTCTGATGGTGTGCCTTGTCTCAAGAGCCCGGAAAGATGTTTGTGGAGTTGTTTGCTCCAAAATCATTGTCAGACTAGTGAGTTATTGTAAACATAACTGATAGAATTAGCAGCAAAAGTGTTGCAAAACTGTGTGGTACAGGAAATAAACAAAACATATTCATGCCACACCTTTCATGGTCTAAATATATTAAAAAGCACTTCCCATCTAATTAAAGCATGGTTACAGTAAAGAAATGCACTCTTCAGTTTTCACATTGTTAGATCCCAGGAACAACAGTGAGATTAATGAGCCAAGAAGCTGATTTTTCAATGATGTTGATTGAGGGATAAATATTGCCCAAGACACCGTGAGAGCCTTTCGTTCTTCTTCAAAATAATGCCCTGGGATCTTTTACATCCACAGAAGGCGCCAATGGGAGTCTCACTTTAATGTTTCGTATGAAAGTTGGCACCATTGAAAGACTAGCCCAGTTTGCACCTATCCTACATTATTAAATGTTTTCAGTTGTAAAATTTCTATTAGACATGAGTTTGGACTGTCTCAATGCAGATATCACAAAGATTGCTCATAATTTGGTAACATCACTCAGAAACTTCTGTCCGTGTACATCAATAATGCTTAACTATATGCAGGTGGTGGGGCTTTAACTATAAATATCCACAGACTGAAATTGTGGCTGTTAGGTTAGGAGGTACATGCTTGTATTATGTAGTTCAGCATTTAAATGTTTGTAGAAGTGTATGAAGATTGGGCCCAGTTCTATTCTCAACCAACTGACTCTCTGGAATATAACAGTCACAGATCAGAAGTGCCACATTAATAAAGTACAAATTTTATTTTCCAGTTCTTCTTAGGCATTTGTTTTCAGCATATGGAGCTTTCATCTTCACCTGACTGTGTTTTTCCTCACCTATCAGTTTGGGACAATGCATTATTGAAACAAGAAAGCTCCCACTCACCTCAACTTGATGAACATGTAACTGCACAAAAAAACGCAATTTGTTTTACTGCTGGTTGTTTACCAACATCATTGTAGCAGTTGCCTATTGGGATCAACTAAAAGGAACATCATGTAAGATTGGAATGCGAGGGGTTCAATGGATGAGGGCAGAAAAAGAGTGACAGTTCCAGAATTCCATCTAATTTTAAGGGTCTACTGATACTATTTGGCTTGTTGGCAGGTCCAGCCAATAAGGATATACTTCTGTGTTTAAACTGTCTTGCATTCCCTCTTGCAATTTCACTGTGTGATATACTATATGGGGTACTTCCAGGGATATTAGTCAGGCATTGGTTTATCTGAGAGGATTTGGTGTCTTGGCTTCCTTTGGAATAGGAGTCACACCAGAATGCAGTTTCAAGAGGTAGCAGTAATACAGTAAGTGTGTGCTTCACAGCATTTCTAGGCACAGAAATTGACCTGGGTTACCAGGATGGCCGTATAGTAGTTCATATATGGAGCTTCATGGAAAGGAGAAAGGAACATTAAACCAGTGCTTATTAGCTACTTCCCCTGCATTTCTTTTTTATTTTTTTTTTCCTGAGAAGGCTTGTGTTCTATTGAACTTGAGCAGTCAATGGTAGCTTATCTACCATTGTTCTACCATTGTCTCATACATTGTTCTGGCACCATTGGAAGACTTCCACCTGAGGATTAAGGAGAAAAGAAATGATGCCCATTCAACCACCAGCATCTTTAGAGATGAACAAGCCTTAGCAAGTAATTAATTTTGCTGTGACTCCTATTCCAAAGGAAGCCAAGACAACAAATCCTCTCAGATAAACCAATGCCTTACTAACATCCCTGGAAATGCCTTATATGGTTTGTCACAAGGTGAAGTTGCAAGGGGGAATGCAAGGCACTTTAAACACAAAATCACAATCTTATTGGCTGGACTTGCCAATGAGCCAAACTGCATCAGTAAACCCTCACACACTAAATAAGGCAGATTTATTGACAAATTAGAGACAGTGAACCCTGACTTTCTCCCCTTACAGTTCAGCAAGCAGGTAATAAACTCAGAAGAAGTAACAGGTTGGTGGTTAGGAGTCACACACAATATACCAAAAAAGGCGGAAGCTGCTTGGAGGAAAATGCTAACATCACACAAACACACATAATCAGAGGTTGGTAGAAAAACTAGTTGTGTTATTTTTATCCAGATGACCACCTTGATTGAATAGAAGATGCTTACACAGCAAGAAATGGCCTCTTATCCTTAAAGCAATGGCTTAGCTGAATCATTCATGGGTGTGCATCGGTCTCATTGCCACTTTGAAATTTGAAAAGCACCACTATATGGGTCAGTGACAGCAGAGCTCTCCTGATATCCCGGTCAACATTTATCCCTTACCCAACATCACTAAAAGAGATTGGTTTATCTCATCGCTGTCCATGGAATCTTGCTGTTCACATATTGGCAGTCAAATTTCCTACATTGCATTAAGGGTTATGTTGAAGAAGAACAAGTACAGTTGACTGTGAAGGTATTAGGCACCCTGAGATTCTGACAGATGTTCTTTAATGTCAACATTTTCTAACTCAGGTGAGTAAATCATTGTCAAATTCACTGTAAATATCCGTCTGAAGACTAGTCTTTGTTCTTTTCATATGCCTGAACTACATGAAGGTAAAGCAGGTTTTACCATGCATGTTATTGATTTGTACCTTTCACTTTCTATGAAAAACAAAGCATTCATACAGTCTTTATCATCAAAAGCAAAATGCCTGAAGTCACTATCCAAGCCATTATGAAACTGCCTGTTATCTTAGAAAATTGTGCATAAATGCACAATGTTAAAAAAATGAAATCACTACTTCATTTCAGTGTATGTTTAAGCTTATAAATGTGGATTTTATTTAATGAAATTATATAAAATTGTTACAGAAATGAAGGATCCTTCCAATATCTTTATATAGGTATGTTTTTGAGTTGTTCCTTCCACTCTAACTGTGCACAGTTTCTTGGACAAATTAATGCAGTATCAGATTGATTTGAGGTAATTTTGTGTTGTGCAATATGGTATAAAGTGTTATTGTGAGTTGGTTCCTGTTTCACATCACTGTCAATTGTACCTGCATGCCTACTTACTCACTGTGACATGTTTTATACAATCACACACAGAGTGCCCCATTATTTGGTACAAACACAGTATTTAGGACATGAATCTTCGTTTAAGGTGACCCTTTACATTATGAATGCAGTCCTCATACTTTGCTGTTGCATGAATCACAAAAGGGTAGTATACAAGTACAGCAAGTAATTAGAAAAACTAATAGAATGTTATCATTTATTGCGAGGGGAATTGAATAGAAAAGTGTGAAGATTATGGGGGTTATACAGGGCACTGGTGAGATCACATCTGGATTACTGAAAACAGTATTGGTTTCCTTATTTAGATAAGCATGTAAATGCATTGAAGCAGTACAGAGTAGATTTACAAGACTAATACCTGAAATGTGGAAAGCTTAGACAGACTAGACTTGTATTCCTGAACTTGGCACATAGATGCGATGGTCAAGAAGGCACACAATGCCTCTTCTTCCTCAGGGGGCTTAGGAAATTCAACATGTCCATAAGGACCCTCACCAACCTTTAGATATGCACCATAAGAAGCATACTGTCCAGGTGCATAATGGCCTGGTATGGCAACTGCTCTGCCCAGGACTGTAAGAAACTACAGAAGGTGGTGTGCACAGCCCAGATCATCACAGAAGCCAACCTTCGATCCATGGACTCTATTTACACTTCCTGGTGCTGCGGAAAGGCTGCCAACATCATCAAAGTCCTTTCCCACCCCAGTAATGTTCTCCTACAACCTCTTCTGTCAGGCAGAAGATACAGAAGCTTGAACACACATCTACAGGTTCAAGAACAGCTTCTTCCCTGCCAAAATTAGACTGATGAATGGACCTCTCTAAATTCAAATAATGTTGGTCTTGTTAATGTTGATCTTGCTTTGCGCACGTCCTGTGCAGTGTCACTTCTATGCCTCACTCTGTCTGAGTTTTTTTCACCCTATGATCTGCCTGTACTACTCACAAACAAAGCTTTTCACTGTACTTAGGTACATGTGATAGTAAACCAAATCAATCAAATCAAATCAATCAATCCTCTTTTTAAGTTTAGAAGAGTAAGGTGACTTAGCAGACACACATAAAATTCTGAAGGGTCTGGAGGTGGAGAAGACATGTCCTCTTATTCAGAATCTAGAACTAAGGTCACTGTTTAAAATTAAGGGGTCTCCCATTTAGAACACTGATGAGGCTCACAGGAAGTCATGGGTCTTTGGTACTCTCTTCCTGAAAGATAGTAAAATATCTTTGAATATTTATGAGGAAGAGTACGTAGATTCTTGTTAAGCAAGAAGTAAAAATGTTACCAAGGCTAAGTGGAAATGTGGATTGGAGGTTACAATCAGATCAGCCATGACCTTGGATTGAGGAGTCAACTGATTTCCTTCTGCTCCTTGTTTGTATGTTTAGTGGTAAAGATTCTACAGCTAAACAGGAAGGACACTATGAAATGAGACAAAAGTCTTCTTCCATGGAATTAATCTTGTGCTTAGTGAAAGAATAGTGGGCACAAATTGAAAAGAAATGTTATGATGTTGTGAGATCTTGGTCAGATGATCATGTAGATATTCAGAGCTTGAATAAACAAGTGGGCAGACTGATTCACAGATGACAGATGAGACAAGCATTTGATGCATGATGATCCATTTCTGACCCAAAAATTGAGCTTGATGATGGAGGTGGCCTGCCCACCCACCCTGCCACTGGAAAGAAAGTTGGCTGTCCAACTGGGAGCAGAACTAGGCCACTCGGCCCCTCGTGTCAGTTCAGCCACTCAATAAGGTCCAGGCTGAACTGATTACTCCACAATCCTGCCAACTCCAATATGCTTTCATCTCCTTGCTCATCAAGAGTCTATTAAAAGTAATTAAAAGTATTCCAGAAGCAAATATCCCAGATTCCATGCAGCCTGAACACAATGCGTGGTTGGGGGGAGAACAGCTAAACTCACTGAGAGTGGGACTTCAGCCTCTCAGTGATAGGACAACTGGCCCCTTAGACCTGGGGTCCAGTAGATCCAGCAGCACCAGAACTCAGTAGTGAGTGGTGCTGGCACATTAAGGGCTTCCTGGAGATTGAGGGCAGATCCCAAATCTAGGTAGATCCTGGAAGTTTTGGGTGGGCAAGTTCAAGGCAGCCTAAGGTAAGTGGGGAGAGGATTGAAGGCTAGATGGGGCAGTACAATGTATGGAGGATATCATCAAGGTGGGGCAGGGGTGCTCCTCAGGTGCGCAGGGAACTCCCAAAGGAGGTAGCTGACTCCTAGTTCCTTCCCAACCTATAACCAATTGTGTTATAAAGCCTACCTTATAACTCGGACTCATGTTCTACCACTCAGGATGCTATGGCAGAGCAGTTGAATTGCAATCTCAAAGTGAGAAATGATTGGGTACTAAGCTGTCTGCCATAATATGGGGAAATGAGTTGTTGGTGGAAGGAAAGAAGGTGAGCCAGCTATCTTGCATATTCGGCATTTTCCCCTCTGCCAAAAAACATAAGCAACAGTGGGCATAAAACCCAGCGCAAGGTCTCAAACCTGAGAATCATTGGATCAAATAGAAGAATATGTACCTCTGACGACAAGTTAAAAAGCCTTTGTAATATTGACATTATGTAACTTAAAGTCACTCCTTTCCCCACCCCATCCAACTCCATTCTTTAGACTTTAAACCATGATCTACTTTTCCCATCAGACTGAACTCTTCCAGACCCTGAAGTGCATCAGACTTTAAGAACTCACAAAGCTTTCAATATATCAATATGCTGAAACCAGAGAGGAATTGCCCCCAACTTCTAAAACTTTGGAAGTAACAAGGAGTTTTAATGAGACATAAGATTGGAGTGCTTTTCTACATGTATGCCTTTTTAAAACTTACAGAATAATAGATTTCCAGTGCACTGAAATAAACATTACTTTATTTATTTTAATGTTCTAAGACCAACTTTAATAGACTGTATACCTGTATATTATTGCTAATGACAAACTGAAATCCTCATTCTTATTCTACAATCCAAATGATATATGGCATAGAGAAGGAAATGAATGGAGATGGAATCTCAAGGAGGAATCAATGTTACACTGTGAACTATCTACATGATGCACTGTAGAAGCTCACCAAGGCTTCCTTGGCAACACCTTCTGAATTGGAGGCATCCAGCACCTAAGAAAACGTGGAAGCACATGTATGGAAATGTGCTCCTCCAAGTCACACACTGTCCTAATGCTGGTTTATAATCACTGTTCCTTCATTGTGAGTTGAAGGTCATGACACTGCCCCGTTTAAAAGCATTGTGGGAATGCACTTAGCACATGGCCTTCAAGAAGACAACCCCCCACCCACAACCTTCATGGATAATTAGGGATGCATTTTTGACAATAGCCACAACATCTTGGATAGGTTCACAAATAGGAAAACTTTGGAGGGATATGGACCAAGCACAGGCAGATGGAACTAGTTTAGTTTGGGAACATGGTCAGCAAGGACTGGTTTGATCGAAGGGTCTGTGACTCTATAGCTCTACTCACTTTCCAAGAATGAATTTTAAAAATGGTCTTCAATAATGGATATCTCCTCCACTTGGAAATGAAATTGGCAAGCCATTCTTTGACTGTGCCTTGGATTTTGTACAGAGCATATTTGCAATTGCCTGAAATGGCTTTGTTAAAAGCAGTGAATGTTCTCATTCTTCCAATGGGGCTTTAAAAATAGCATTTTTAAAGCGATGAAAATGACATCATTATCGTAGAAAAGACACTTTCAGCATTATCACATGATGAAGAACTGACCTATAAAGCATAGTATGGTCTAAATTTTGATCCCTTGACTATGCTGAGCTCAGCCAGAGTTAGGCTAAGATAAATTAAGAAAAGCCCAGCAGAGAACTGACTCCTGATATGAGCCCCTTGTTTAAACATGAACCCATGAGGTCATCCAGCTAGGACAGAATTGCAGTTATCCCCATAGTTAGAAAGCCAGGTTCATACAGTAATTTGGATAGGAGACCAAAGACCAACCAGCAACAAAGGACTCAGTCAATACCTCCACAAAATCTGAGGAGGCATGGCAGGGAGGTTTTTAAACTTCCACCAAGTAACTTTTTTAAAAACAGAATTCCAGGTCTTCCCATCTCCCACAGCAAACAGCTTAAATTCCAAGCTATTTAGGATCAGTTTGTTAAGGCTGTGCACCTATTCGGTTATAAACAAGTAGTCATAATGCTCCAAGAAAACAAAGTCTAAATAATTAAACAAAGTGATTGGCAGTAAAGACGACTGAACATCAGAAGAATTGAAATGTGAAATATGATTGATGAACAAGTCGGAAATGATATTCGATAAACCAGAGTGGGATGATGTCTAGGCTTTTACAATGCTGCTGAATGAGCAGGATAGGATTTACTGTATCAGGACACTGCAACATTCATTGCATTTAACAAAAAGTGAAGTATTTTAACGATTTTCAGGAGGGATGTTCAGAATTGATTGGGCAATTGATCAGAACCAACGCAAAAAAATTTTTTAAAAGCTTTGCGTTTCCAAAATGTAACTCACAGCCTCACTGCACTTTCAGAAGCAAAATATGCAAGGATAAAATTGCCATTAATAGAATAGATTAGTGTGTGTGTTAACATTTCAAGAGCATGGATTATTGGAACAGATTTGTGGCATGATTTAATTCTTCACCTTATGCTTACTGTCCTGTTAAATAAATTGAGCCATCCCAATTACTTTTTAATCTTTATTAATTTATTTTTTTTAACAAAGAGGTTAAACCATGCATCATAAATACACAACCTTCCACCTTCCAACCCTTGTAATTGCACACTGCCTCAAGCATCAGGCAAGAATTCCACGTTATCTAGGACTGCAACAGTCACTAGTGTCGCATCATGAATTATTAAATCAGTACTTCGTGGTAATACATAATTTCTTATCAATTATTCATGCTAATGTGCGTGTAGTTTACTTAATTGTGTTATTGACGATCAAAAGTAATTTCCTGAAAATCCTCAAGGACACAAAATTTAATCAGTGTAACTACTTTTCGGATGCAACGCTGTTAAGTATTCTTAATTCGCTCAACAGTTCATTTATTTATGTACCTTTCTGTTGGAAATACAAATTTAATAAAACAATTAAAAGTTAGGCTATGGGAGCTGAGATTGTGTAAAGTTCAATTTTATGCCCTAAATCATGTTTTGGAGAAAAATAGGTAATATCCCAATTATTATAAATTGGGATGCATGGATTGTCTCAGAATATGGTCAGTAATCTAAGACAAAGGCTGCTTAAGGGATGATGTTCCAGAAGACATGACCTGTGGTGTGCTCACTGAACTGCTCTCAGTAAAAAAAATCTGACTAGTGAGAATTTCAGCAAAAATAAATTAGCAATAATGAAAGATTCCATTCAGTTTTAGGGCTGGTCTGCCTATTTTGCCTTCACTACAACTTCCTCAATGAATACAATATTTGTCCTTCCCAAAAACGTGTTTTAGTTGTATTTATGGTTCACAATATGCACAGTCCTGTAGTGTCTCACTGCTTGTATCTGTTAGAGTGTTTTCATATTTCAGAATGTCAAGCTAAAATTAACAGCATAAAATTAAATTCATAAATCCTTTTGTTGCGGTGAAAGTATACCAGAGATTGTGCTATTAATATTTCAAATGAATTCCTGTTAACAGTTTATCCACTTAATAGAAATCTACTGTATCATAATGACATAGAAGCTTACAGCTTTATTGCACACTGAAGGTCACCTCTTCCAGAACAACCACTTGTATTTGCAAATTTAGCAAACAATCGGCAGGTGCTTTTTGTGTTCTTTTACTTGATCTATACTCACTTACCTGCGTGAGATTATATTCTTTCCCCATTGCATTATAAAAAGGGAATAGGTAAAATTGCTTGTGGTCTGAGGAAGTGGGTTTGTTGATCTCATGCATTTTCTCCTTAAATACCTGCTGCACAGTTTTAGTGCAAGGCAATTCTAGCATGTGATAATCTTCCCATGTAGTCAAGAGTGGAATAAACATGGTTAAAAGAAAAAAAGGAAGGCAACCGCTGCATTGCAAAAGATCCAGAATTCATTTATATACATCTTTTTGGCTTTGACCCAGGTAAGAGCGTCTTTGTTTTTGTACAGATGGTGTCATGTCTTGATCATATGGTGGATCCAATATCTTTACAGCTGTGAGAATATTCACAGTGATGCCATAAAGTGATCTTAAGTGTTATCTCTACAGTTACGGTTCTCTCTCCTTCCCCTCATAAGTTCCGTTCAGCCTCAATCTTCTCTTTGGGATGGCTGGCCTTCTCCTGGTCAGTATCCAAGGAGGGTTTCGATCCAACAGCAGGGCTGTTGTTAGCTGTTGGAAGCAGGTTGGCTGACTGGAGCACTGCCTCAGAGTGTTCACGTGCTTTCATGCGCAATGCAGCTACACTAGCTGTTCGATTGCTCTGGCAACCATAGGGGGGCAAAAAGGAGAGACCCATTGGGTCTGGCACACAGCAGGAACATAGGGAATTTCCTAAGAACAAAAACAGGCATCTTAATTACACATGTTCACACATGGAAAAGCTGCATTCTACAAAGTTTAAACATTCACACAGAAATCTGACCTACAACAACATTTTAGGACCAGAAAACAATGTGTCTTGAGTATCTTTTTACAATATTCTCAAACGGATTTAATAAATATGAAAACAGAAGCAATATAGGGCAACAACCTTCGCCATTTCCCATCTAACTGTTTCAAAGCAAACTCAGAGCAGTTGACTGATTGGACATTTCAATGGGGCACAAATTTCATGAGGTTATTAGCAAACAATGCCCTAGGTTTCGAATCATAATGAAGTATCACAAATTACAATGAAGAAAATTGCTGGATCATGAAGCATATGTGAGATGAGATTAAAAGTTTTCCCATTTCTTGAATCAAATAAAAAGTTACTAATATTTTGTTTCTCTGTCAGTCTAGTGAAAAGTAAATTCTGCAAAAGGAACTACTTTAGGAAACTGACACTTTCAGCAACAGCACTTTACATACAGCACCTCTAATTTATTCAAATAACTTGGTGCTTTACAAAATGAAATTTGGCAATGAACCACAGATTAACCCAAAAAGTTTGGTGAAGTAGGTCATTTTTCAGGAACTTCTTATTGAAGGAGAGAAGTAGAGAAGTGGAGAGATTTATAGAGGGAATTTCTGAGCTTTGGGCCATTTTAGTTGATGGCATAGCTGACTATAGTGGAGCAGTTAAGATCAGGAATAGTTCAGAATCTAAAACTGGTAGAGCACAGCGATTTTTGGCATCTTGTTTAGAAGTTGGTGGTTGTTGCTGTAAGACTGGAAGAGAGATATGGAGGGGTGAAACTACTTAAAGAGTTGAGAATATGGAAGAGAATTTTGAAATTAAACGCATTGTTTAGTCAACTTAGATCACCAAGCACAGGGGAGTGTAAGTGAGTAGGAATTGTGGCAACTTAGGACACTTACAGCATTGTTTAGAATACTTCAGATTAAAGAAGGATTGGGCCAAGGAGACTGATGAGGAGCAAATTGAAATAGTGAAGTCTGAGATCTAACAATTCCATCACCAAAGGGCTGGAGTTAGAGTGGAGTTAGGTGGTGTCACAGGGGTGAATATGCACAGTCTTAGTGATGGTGCAGACGTGACAGAATGCTCAGCTCAGAGTCAAGAATGGTTGGAAAGGTTTTGGTTCAGCCTCTGACAGTGCTAGAGTGCTAGATGGTGTCAGTGAACAGAGTTTGTGAACAGGAACAAAAATATTGTACTTTGCTATTAGTGTGAATTTCTACTTATCCATTACTGACAAACAATCTGACAGTTTAGAGACAGTGAAAGGTCAAGAGAGGTAATGGGGAAGCAGAGCTGGACACCAGTGGGCATGTGAAAAAGATCACTGAAGGCACATCTCGATGAGAAATGGGAGGGCCCCACTATGGATCCTTGGGAGAAAATACCAGGGATAGAAGGTGCAGGAGCAATAAGAAAAATCACTGCAGATTCTTCAATGAAATAAAGAGAAAAAAATTGAACCAGGAATGAGCAGTCTCACGAAGTTGTTTAAAGGAGGAGAGATTTGAGCAGAATTTCATGGACTACTGCATCAAAAAGCAACTTCAAAACAATATCAGGTTAGATTAGAAGCCATATGTGATTATAGTTTAATGCAATGATTTGATCCATCAAAGCAATTTTACAACGATAATTTTGGGACAGGCCATCCTGCATGTTGGCACTGATTTCAAATAAAGTAACTCTTTGGCACTGCATTCTTGGCCACATTCTTAAGAATATTTAACTTGCTGCCTGAATGGAAATAATTTTAAAACTGAGATTCTGGACCCCCAATTGGGATCAAATTCGAGACTCAATTTGAACAAGTCCAAAGACATCAAACCAAAGCAAGTATTTTTTTCTTCATTTCAACTCACAATGCTAATAACCATTTGTCATCCACAATGCATATTATCCCAAGTTTGTCCACTGTGGGACTGTAAGAAGTTTTGCCAGCCTAATAGTCAAAAGGAACAAAGCAATGGGTATGAAATATAAACAGATAGAAATGGATTGGGAGTATGTGATCTATGGCCACAGTTTGGACACCTCAGCCATACCCAGTGTAAGCAAATATATGCAGTAATTACAAAGAGAAATACTTGAACCCAAATATATGATTCAGCACTGACCAATGGCCCTTGAATAGAAACAGAGACACAGAAAACTAGGACAGTCTAACTGAACATGAATATCTGTGTTCTTGTGTTCAGTGGACATATATTACTTTATTTACCCAGAAGTCGTTATATGGTTCATTCTAAAATAATGTTTGTCCTCCAGCTAATTTATGATCTATGGATCATCATATTTCATGTTACATTTAGATAATGCTGATTGGAAATAATAAAGGGATGGAGAGATGATGCCAATAATCAGAATGGGCGTCATATCATATCAAAGTTGAGATGTGAGTTCTAAAATATTGATAAGTTATACATTGAGAATTACACACAACTAGCACTCAGCTCTTGCTACAATGTGCAGCATGCATGGAGGAAATGCAGCTAAGCTCATGTTGAGTCTATATAATGTTAACCATAAAGGACAGGAGGGTTCCAACTCAAGAATAATGTTAAGGTTGACCGTTCCAGACCGGAATTAAAAACCCTTTGTGAAAAGACTCTGAAGTATTGTACATTGTCAAAATGGAAAGAATGTGGAAACTTGATAAAAACCATACACAACCTTTCAGAAAAAAGTCCAGGATGTCAGAATGCAAATCTCTCGAAGATTCCAGCAAAAAAAAAGAACAATTTACGAAAAGGAATGATATGGTCTGGTGTTAATAAGGCTGATCGGAACAGGGATTATTTGATATTAAATGTGGCCTCACTTTGGAAAGATAATTCCGCATTGGCACTGTATATTTGGTGTCAGCTATATTACTTTTCTATAACTGAATCTTCTCTTCCTTTGGTGCACAAGGAAACTTACCCTTTCACACGGGTTTCTCATTATTTAAAAAAAGGCTGTGTCCTCAATGTTCATTCCTTGTGTGCTGCAGATTGAAGGACACATTTGGGCCTTCGAGCACTGTTATTTCTCCACACTCACACTATGTTAATTTTCTAATCATCAAATGGCAGAGTAGACTCTCATTAGACCTAAAATGGTCCTTCTCCCAAAAATAAGCATTCATTTGTCTAACATCAACACTTAAGTTAACCATATGGCTCATTATGTTCAACTTTTGGATATAAAGCCAACTTTCAGCCTGTGCATCAATTTTTTTTTAACTAGCATAATCACAATCATAGATTGCTTCAAGATGAATCATATTGGGAGATGAAATGTTAACTCGGTTTCTCTCTCCAGATGCTGCCAGATCTATTGTTTTTCTCTAGCACTTCATTTTTATTTCAGATCTCCAACATCTGTGGTGTTTTGCTTTCATAATCATATTTTGACTCTGGCCATCAGAACCTTAAGCGGCTCACTGAAGACACAAAACACCTTGTCATGATGTTTTGAATAAAACTATATTGTGCTTATATTCTGCCCACTCCTTTTGTCTTATTCGAGTCTATGGTGCAAAAAGGAGGTTACTTTTTTCACACTTTTGAGGACTGTGTAACTGCAATGAAGTTATTCATTGGGTACAAATGGGACATTGGAGAGAACAATGCCATCGCTACAAGAAACACTCGCGTATGTGCCTCCTTTCTCCAGTGGCAGCATCTGGGACACATTATAGATCTGTTAGTACTTTAGTGTAGTTTGGGACTCGGAGTCTGCAGTTCATCTCCACACAATAAACACGTCACTTGCAGTTAACAAGAAGCCAACATCAAACTTGTTACCAACGGAAAAAAAATACATTGTGGTTTCACTCAGCCTGCAGCAACGGACTAGCGGTAGATGGCAAGACACCAAGATGTACACAAGATTATCTATTTCTACACGTGCCATGTTTAGTTTATAGAAATACGGTTATAACTCTTCATTCCAATTCAGGAACAATTAATGATTTTGGTTTGACATTTTAAGTGTTTCCTCTTTTCTAGTGAGTCTTAATTTCATTGTCTAAATCACGAAAGTTAAAACTACCATTTTCAATTACCAATTCCGTTCCTTCTTTTTATCAGAATTCATTATGAAGTTTTAAGTGGGTAATAAGAACTCACTTGTTCAAACTGAGATGTAGCTTCACAAATATTAATTATTTGTGCTGCCTCTCAATGACACTGGCTACCATTAACTCCGTATACTTTGTAGGTCTGTGATGAACCCGGAATAGAACCAAAGGTGTGTTCCATATGAGGACCCACTGCACCAGAACAACTCCGTGCTTTCCCAAAATTTAATTTAATGAGTAACAGGTCTCACAGGCTTGCTTTAATATGTTAACCCTACAGACTGTTGACGCTCAGAATTACAGTCGGAAGACGGCGCTTGTAAAAATCCACACTGGTTCTGAATGTCACCTTTTGTACAACTCAAACAGGCTGTTTTGATCGGAATTGTAACAACTGGATTGATTGAACAGTGGGGCGTCATTTCAGGGTCTTGATAGGGGAAACAATTAGAGTGGCGGTTGTTAGAGGGTCGTTCCCTACAGGAGGAAACCTTATCAGAAATCTCTCCTGAAACCTAGCTGTTCTTATTCTGCGGGGTCGAACTGCCTGTTTTCTTGGTTACTATTGGATGCTGGTTCCGCGCAAATTTCCCCGAAACAGCGTCAGAAGAGACTCCAGTCTAGTTTTAAGGATGTACTTGTGTTGTGCTGAACATGTTGGGGGCGGGATGTGAAACGCGCCGCTTTTGTCGCATCGCCCAGTGGAAAGATACTTAATGCCATAAAAGGGTCACATCAGATCTCCCCTGGATCGCTGACAGGTTCAATGGACGGTGAAGCTGCGCAGCATTTTATTCGGTGTTTAATTTGACTTGTTGTCTTTCAGAGAAGTGAAGGGGTTTAGAAGGTAGAGGACAGAGTGACAGCAGCTCAAAGCTGAATCTCAGCACGATTAATTCGAGATTGCAGGAAGCTGGACACTACTGGAGTATACAAAGCTGTTCTAACAGCATCGAAATCAGATTCACGCGTCCTTAGCCGTCCTGTTTACACAAAAAAAAACCGAAAGAACTGCGGATGCTGTAAATCAGAAACAAAAACAGAAATTGCTGGAAAAGCTCAGCAGGTCTAGCAGCATCTGTGAGGAGAAAATCAGGGTTAACATTTCGGGTCCAGTGACCCTTCCTCGGAACTGAGGAACTTTTTTTCCGGCAATTTCTGTTTTTATTTCTGCTTATATCAGTGTTTGGATCACACATTTCCCCTGTTCCCACCTTTTATTTTGTCCTAAAGTTTGCTTAATTCAATTAAACTTTAATGTAACCCCTTCGTTTTGCAGCAGGCTGTATGACTGACTATTGCCCAGGCCGGCCGCTGAAATGAATCTGCAAGAAGAACTAAACCAAAACTTACCCTTCAGCGTTGCAACTTGAGTCAGAGCTTGGGCGTAAGTGGCCGTATTGAGCAGAGTCGTGGGCAAGCAGGAGGGGAAGAAAGGGGCCGAAGGACCTACCGTCCTGCCGAGGCTGAAAGACAAACCTAGCGTTAACGGGACGATTTTAAAATGAACATTTTACCCAAACACATGCCCCCCCACCCCGTGTAACTTCAGATTTGCACGTCCCCCACCCCTTCTTACTTCTGTTGCATTTCTAACGATTCCTTTTTGCCCCGAGTCGGCTCCATGGGAGAGGGGGAATTTAGGTTTCTCATGGGAGGCGAACCTTCGGCTGCAATCTCCTTCCCAGCTTCTTGATCGGAATTGCCCCTCTCTGTTTTCCTCCATTTCGCCCTTCGGTTTTGGAACCAAACCTGCCGGGACAATGGACAAACAAAAATCAAACTGGACCCAGTACAACTCAGGAACTCCCCTTCCTTCCCCCACACCCTCCCCGCTCCCTCTCTATAATATTCATCTGATGGTTGTGGAACAAGTGCAATTTCTGGCGCCAGGGCATAGGTTATTAAGGGGCTGGGCTAATGAAATTGCACGACCTCATGTTTTGAAGAGATGTCAAGCGCTTTCCAAACCGTTGTTTTTTGAGAGAGAGTGTCTGCAATATAACGGGCTGGTATTCCTAAGATTTGCACCAAGTCCCAACGCTTCTTACACACTTTCTGCCATTCCCAACCTAATTCATTGTCATTCCCAAACCATCCGGAACGAACGGTTTCGCCTTTCCACTTTATGACAGCTTACATGGGGAAAGGCGGTGTCTCCCTGTTAGCGGGCCACGCTCTACCATAAAGCAATAAATAGGGATCAGATTTATAAACTGGAACTCAATAGGTTTTTCCCTCAATTTGTCCCGGGATTCCATCAGACAGAACTCCCCCACAATCTCCCCAGTCAGGTATATGTGGGCGATTTGAAATTGCAGTTAGCTCCACAAAGATATTAATGACTTTATAATCATGTAAACTTGGGTCAGTTAAGTGTGGACCAGATGCAGACAACTTCTTGCATCGTAATTGAATGAAGGTCGCTGGCTATAACAACATTTAATTGAGCAATTTTTCATTATCATATTTTAATGACTTTCCAGTGACAGTTAGCCTGCTTCTGAGTAACATGCATGATGAAGTCGTTTATTTCCTATTTAGTGATTATTTGACAACATCAGCCTCGATTAAGGCTCGGCTTTCTAACGCATTAATCATGTTTTAGTGGGTTACTGAATCTTTGCAGCGTTTTGTATTTGTGAGGAGGGGGTTGGCGTGATTTTTGTTTTATTTGTCAGTTGGTTTTTGCCTTCAGTCAGGGACACGGAATAAAAGAACGATTCAAAAGATTCTGCTACGCTGTTTGCAGAATAATTGTCTCAATTTGCTATATCATCCCTACACCTTCCAGCATGAAGTCGTGATCCGCCGGTCCTGAATACTCCCTAATTGCTGCATTTATCTTAATTTACAGTTCCTTCCCCGGCAGTAGGAGAGCAGGCGACGTTCAGTGAGCATTTAAAACTATATCTGAACAAGGATCCCATTCGAAAATAATAACGCCTCCGTGTGAACGCCACTTCATGGCTAGATTTAATAAACAGGATCCCTTAATCCGTTTAAGGAAGAATAATCTGTTTACAATCCCTAATTTAGAGCAATGAATTCCATTATCTCGCTCCATTTATTGTGTTTTAAACGATAGCACGGTGACCCTCAGGGACTCGAGTCATACTATTATAATACTTACAATTACGTTGGCTCGCAGATCTCACCCTGTGCAAATTTGAAAGATTCATAAATGCGTGCGTGCAAGTCCCTACTAAAAATGGGGAGGAGGGGAGGGAGTTATTGTTTAATGGATCTACATTCAGGCCTGAGTGTTCCTGCGTATGCAGCTACAGACTTGCTAACTCAAGATTGCAGTGTAGCTTCCTGCTTTTATTCAGTTCAATCTCAAAATCAGTTTGTGTTCCAATTTTAAAAGGTAGTTTGGAGCTTTTTCCGAGGCAAGGAAATGGATGTGCATTGATGTAATTTAGTGCCTTAGAGACACGGACAAATTAGTGTAGAACATTATCACTAGTTAATTATGAATGACCGATTAATCAACCTAATCTAATATTCCACATTATGTTGACGTTATTAAAGTGCATCACATAAATGACAGATAGTCTTTCATTTGTTTTATCTCTAGCCAAATATGCACTTTACACTGACAGTCGCGCAAAGTCTGAACGCTCAGCTCTTTTTCTAAAAGATGATTTACCTGAACTCTTGCTTCAGTGAGATTTATCTTCATTGCGAGCTCTTCCCTGGTGAATACGTCTGGGTAATGCGTCTGTGCAAAAACGGCTTCTAAAGCTTCTAACTAGAGAGTGAGACAGAGAGGGTGAGTGAGTGAGAGATAGACAGGGAGGGGGGAAGAGAGGGAGAGGGTGAGCGAGGATGAAAAACAGAAGGTGAAAGAGAAAGGGTGAGAGCGAGCGAGGGTCAGAGGGGGAGTGTGACTCAGAGAAAGAGAGTGTGGTTAAGAGAGAGTGATTGAGAGGAAGATAGGTTTGAAAAGAGGGTGTGAGAGAGGAGGGTGTGAAAGGGGGATAAGAGGAAGGTGAGGGATTGAGGCGGGGGCTGAGAGAGAGAG
>NC_063365.1:10216152-10251567 GCF_021869965.1 Rhincodon typus
AAAAAAAACCCACAAAAGCTGCAAAGAAACTGAACGGCATCTGTGGAGCGGATGGAGCGGCTGAGGTATTTCTTTTCTGTCCAACTTGATTTTATTCTAATTTCCATTTCCAAAGCACTGGCCATTCTGCGTTTGCTGTATTTGAGAGGTAAAATCTCATCAAATCCACACGTTGCCAGATTTGGGTGCCAGTAATATTCGATTTGATGCAGACCGGAGTCTGAAGAGAACAAAAAAAAACAAAACTCTCGGTGGAATGAGTCTGGCTAAAAGAGAAAAAATTCCGTCCCACACTTGTGCCCTTCACTACGTTCAAAAGTAGGGGTTGATTTGTAGCGGGGAGGGATGGGGGAAAGTGAGCCCTAATATTCTCCCGGTGTTTGAAAGTCACTTTAAGCATCGTTCGCCTCTAGGTGCGGGAGGCAGGACAGACCTGCTGAAGGGTAAATGTTGTCCTGTTCCGGCGTTGCTTTCGGCGTAGAAAACCGTCGTCAAAATCGCTGGTACTGTGTGCGCCAAACCCGCCGGAATTCACTGGGGGGAGGGAGTGGGGGGGAAATGCAAAGAGAAGCTTTAATAGCCTGGACGAGAGAGAGAGAAAAAAAAATACTCAATTTAGATGCACGTTTAATTTCGCCCAGCAGCAAGCAAAAATTCCACCCCCGAAGGACTTTATCAAGCAGGTTCAGGAGGTAACCCAAGTCAAATAGAGATTGTCAACAGGGTCACTCCAGTGTTGAGCCTAATGTACAGTTTTATGAGGTTGGAATTCGTCCAAAAAAAAGCGCCTGTTCAAATTATTCCCCTAAGCAGAAAGCCCCTTAGCAGAAAAGAAAATTCCTCAATATTTCAAAGCCAATCCTCAAAGATATTTGACCCTTATTTGATTTGACTATCCGTCGCCTACTGACTGTTTATTACCTGCCAAACCTCCGGCTGGCAGACGGTGAGTATTTCTACATCACCTACCACCACTTACCCGACTCCCCTTGTTTATAATTTGTTTGCAAAACAGCATAAAAGATTGATGCAGACCTTTTAGGGAAGGGAGGAGTGTGACCACGTTCTAAAGCGTTGATAAGAAGCATGACACCAAACATCTGCGATGGTAAAAGCCTATTTTAACCCTCAGGCAAAAAAAAGAAGGGTTTTTGTGTGTGTGTATATCCACAGAGAGGGGAAGCAGGTGGCAATATACTGCTGGGACCAGCACTCACTCATACTAGCACCAGAACACAGACTGAGAGGACAGCTCTGCAACAGACTTTACCCATTACAATGCAGGATGCGCCAATAGTTGTACAAAACGTCCAAATGGTTTAAGATTAAAACCATTTATATAATAAGCAGTAGACATACGAAACGCGAAGTCATAGATGGGACGAGTAATCTATCTACAGGATGTGTAAAGAAACTGATTAAAGCAGCAAGCGCCGTCGATTGTACGCCAACGTTACATCTGTTTACAAATGCTGTCTGCTTCCCCAACGCTCCAGCCCATGCAGCTGCATTTAGTTTGACACAGTTATAGTCCCGAAGGCTCAGCGAATTTCAAATCGCGAGACACAACGGGGAAATGTGAAAAGTTGGGATTGTCTGTTAACACTGGTTTAAAATAACGTTTAAAGTCAAATCAAATATATTGTAAATAGATTATATTTTCTGGGGCATTTCGTGGTTATTCGATTTTGTCAGCTGGATAATGCCTTTATTCCTAAATCGGATGTCTGTAATTGTGTGTGTGATTCTCTCTGTGTGTGTATGTGTGTGTGCGCGCAATGTGTCAAACATTCTATGCTCTGGAGATCAGGCAGTGGATGGGTAATGAATTTACATGTAAACATACGTACACGAATTCGTCCGGCAACACTCCCCATCTAACTGCGGTGGACAGTGGAAATAAAACATTGTGGAGTCTGTAACAAAACAAAACACAAAAGCCAGTCATCTGCTTCTGAGGCAAAGTTTACACCGGCAGAGAGAGAGAGAGAGAAAACAAGGTAATTTGACATCTGCTTCCGCCACAATTGAGAAACAAAAAGACAAAATGTGAACTATACCTGTGTCTGGCCTGAAGCTGAGCAGATAGCGGGGCTCGGATGGAATAAGCTTCCAGGCAGAGATTACCTAGCCATCAGCGAGCATCTGACCAAATGTCTTTATCTGTCTAACATACCCAGCCGCTTAGCAACTTGCTTTTATAATCTCTCGCGTAATTGGCCTTAATCTAATTATTTCCAGCGTTGTCTTCTGTGAGTAACTTCGATAGGTCCCTTGGGTTTTGCCAAAATGTGCACGTGGTCCGGGACGTCATTTCTCTCTCTGTCTCTCTTTCTCTCTGAGCAGAGCGGAATTTTCACCCCCCACTCTCTCTCTCTCCATCTTCCAAGCGCCAAATGAAAACATTGCCGAAAATATCCTGTCCTAGCTCTCGGGAATCGCAAGCAGACATCCGCGCTGCTGCTGATGTTGCCTCGACAGTCGCAACGCCACTCCTTCAAAGGAAAAATATTGTTCCAGCTCCCACACTCGGATTGTACCGTTCCCAGTTAGAAATCGGCGGGGGTTGTACCACGATGTGACTGGGGCTTTGGCAATAGACAACTGGGAGCTCCAACACGGGCTTTCGCTTGATGTCCCAAAATTTTGATGAAGGGGGGCTACAGAAATTTATTCCGCTCTCCCCGCCCCCACCTCCTCCATATACGTGAGCTGAGGTGGGGAGGGGGGGTGCGTTAAAATACATCTACATTCGCTCAACTGCATTAGAAAGGACAAGTGAAGGCAGCTCACCTTCTGCAAATAAGAACTGCCTGAGATTTTTAAGGTAGGGATGGGGATTGAGCGAAATCACATAAAATGCATTAAAAAAGCGGCGAGTATAATGGTACATAATTGCTTCTGTAATAGCATTACACAAAGATAATAGCCTGTTACAGACCCCTGCCCTATTAAGCATTTCCCTGGCGTAAAGCCTTTATGATATTAAGGAGTGGTGGAGGGGGTGAACGTAACGATATTTTGGTTATTAAATGCGTGTAATTAATTTATGCACCGCAGAAAATAAAGTTGCTTTATGACCTCTGCAAGACGCCCAGAGTCAGACAACTGTTGAGAAGGGTTGCCTTCCATTCTGTTTCTCGTCAGCCCCTCCCTCTTGTCCTGCCCATGTGGGTTTTAAGGAAAATAGAGGAATCGAGCTATAGACAACTTACCGTGGGACAAGTGCGACGCCGTGGTCGGTCTGAGCTGGCCTGTAGTGGATCCGCAAATGAATCTTCATCTTATCCACGCTGCTCATTGAGTCACCAATCCTGGACCCTTTAACGAGAGGTATTAATATGATTTACAGCTCAATTTCGCCGGTCAAACGAAAAAAATGATGTTTCGTGTTGGAAGTGGTAAATAAAATGTGATAATAACGATCCACGCTTTTTTTCCCCTTTTTTTCTCCCTCAGAATGTACAGTGGTCGGGGCGTGCTAACCCCTGGCCTCATCTCACACACAGTCTCCGTCCTGCACTCTCCGCAGCCGGCAAGTTCTGTGCAAACGTTCAAACAGCCTGAAGGAAAGAAGGCAAGACTCTCATCCGCCGGTCATAAAAAAAAAGCAATTCTTCCTGGAAACTGCAAGATATTATTTTGGCTGTGAACACTAATTTTAATCAGGCAGGTGTTGAAATAAAATGGTTTCAGTTGTGCAGTGTATTGTAAATAAATATGCTAGAAGCGCTCAAGTTATTCTTAAGGAATTTATTTTTGCAAGAAAATATACTTTATTCATTAAAAAAAAACTTTATGTGCCTACACAGTTACTGAAGCAGTCCTGTTACAGTCTTTGAAAACATTAGAATTTGGCATTCCCTATAGTTGTTCTATTTCATTCATTCTAATTTTTGAATAAAGAGCTTCCGGAACAAACCATTTTTTTCACACACCTCCTCAACGTAAGTGGCATATTAGTCAAGGTGACTGGCTTTAATTTCATCTAACCTCTTTATTCTCGGTGCCCTCCAGCCTCATAATGTTAATTGGCCCGGAGTACACGGTTCAGCAGTTAAACTGAGCAAATAAATCCTTCCGCTCGCTTTTCGTCGCGCAGAAAGTTAACACAGCGTTGGGATTGTTCGAATTAGTCGGTACGGGGCAGTTAAGGAAAGCGTTCCACTGGCAACTTACCAACACAACCATGCTGCAACTGAGGTCTTTGTAAAATATGACCACTGTGAATATGGTGAAATACGTCTGATTTAAGCGAAGATCAAACGTGTTGGCCCAGTCCAGCTAAAGAAGACCATTGGCTATGGCATTCGAATAATTGCTGATTTTACAGAGAAAAAACTTCTTTTTAGTTCGAATCATCACCTGACCTGAAATATTGGAGCTAAATTGTATCTTCAGGAGCTGTTGCTGGGAAAGAGAAAGCTTGGCAGTAATTTGCAATGGACTCCAAACATGTCAGTCGTTCGAATGTGACCATGAGCTTTTGGGAATCCCTCTAAGTGATTCCGCCTTAGGAAATCCAAGATGCACTTGCCTCTTTTTATTTTAAATAAAAATTGGCTTCAGACAGAGTGTCCACAATGTTAAAAAGAAGTCCTTGGAACTCGGCAGAACGAGTGCCTTCACACCAGTGGCAGTCCATGTTGTAATATAGCTCAGACAGACCCCGAAGAACTGCGGATGCTGGAAATCAGAATAGAGCTCAATCTACCACTCCCACTATACACACACACACACACACATACACAGACGATAATGTGGGGCGTCCGCTTGGGGAAGTTACTGGAGGGACTGGGGTCGCGTTTGCAATGCAGTTTCAAGCTGCCCCGCTGGCGGCCGGCTTTCATCGAATTGGTTAGGAGCAATAAAGAAAGGACTGCGTCATCCTCGTGTAGTTCAATGCTTGAGTCTCCTTCCATGAAGCTCAGTTGAACAAACAATACATCCTCACCGACTCGAATAGTTAGTTCATCAGTTATAAAACATCCACTGGGGACTACAACAATGATGAGTTGCATTGACATAGCAAAATGATTACATAAATATGTCTTGATGGTGTCTGATACCTTGAAGGTATTTACATTGTGTCCTGTCACAAATTCGGTTTGGACTATTCCATTGCTGCTGTAGGCCATTCAGCCCATCGAATGTGTTCAATCCGTCCAACGATATGCTGGAAAATGGGATTGGAATAATAGAATCCCTACGGTGTAGAAGCATGCCATTCGGCCCATCGAGTCCACACCACATCGAAGACCATTCCACCCAGACCCACGCCCCCCTACCCAATCTTTGTAACCCTGCATTTGCCATGGCTAACCCACATAAGCCTGCACATCCCTGGACACTATGGGCAATTTAGCGTGGCCAATCCAACCTAATCTGATTACAATAGTTATAAACACAGAACAAGGCTCACCGGATTCGGAATGTTAACTCTGTTTCTCTTTCCACAGTTGCTGCCAGACCTGCTGAGTTTCGCCAGCAATTCCTGTGCTTGTCTCAGATTTCCAACCTCTGCAGTTCTTTGTTTTATATTAGAATAGTTAGGTGTATTTCTTTTTCCTGACCGGCGCAGGCACAATGGGCCAAAGGATTCTTTTTTTTCTGTGCTGTAGACCTTTATGATTCTATCGTGGCTGATCTGTGTCTTAAATCCATCTTACCGTCTTGGCTTTCTAACCTTTAGTGGCTATTTTTTAGCACAAATCTGCTCATTTTGTCTTGTCGTTAATTGGTGCCATTGGGTTGTTATAACAATAAGATCGTGATGTCTGCTTGGATTGGACGCAAATGAACGAGATTTGAGCTAGTATTTCAAATCTGACCAACTAAAGTGAATGTACATTTCCTTTCCACTCCAATTCTCCCCCCTCTTCCCCGGTCCATTTATCAAAGGAGCTCATTCCCAACCTAAAGGTCCTAGTGGTGGAAGAAAAATAAACATAGCCCTGTTTTCCACTCACAAAGCTTGGATTGATGGGATTAAAGCTAAATTAACATTTTATATTCTCTTTTTCTTAAAATCTCAAGTATAATAAAAGCAAAACACTGTGGACGTTGGAAATCTGAAGTTTTTAAAAGGTACAGAAAGTGCTGGAGAAACTCAGCAGGTCTGGTAGCCTCTGTGGGGAGAGAAACAGAGTTAACGTTTCCGGTGATCTCTTCAGACAGAATCTGAGGTGACAGAACAAACCATTTAAGACTGAGATTATTTTTTTTCACTCAGAGGCTGATGAATCTGGGAAATCTCAGAGGACTGTGAAAACTCCACCACATTCAAGAGAGAAATCGACAAATCTCTGGAGACTGAGTAAAAACCGGCAGAACTGCGGATGCTAGAAATCAGAAACAAAAACTGAAATCCCTGGAAAAGTTCAACATGTCTGGCAGTCCCTGTGGAGAGAAAGCAGAGTTAACATTTCGTGTCCAGTCACCTTTCCTCGCAGAAACATTAACCGATTTCTCTCCACAGATGCTACCAGACCTGCTGAGCTTTTCCAGCAATTTTTATTTTTGCTGCTGGAGATTGGTGTTGTTTTCCTTTGAGCAGAGAAGACTGAGGGAGGATATTTGGTTGAGATGCATAAAATTATAAGGGGTGTAGTTAGGGTAGACAGGAAGCATTTTTTGCCTTGGTAAGGGGATCAATGACCAAGGGAAATAGATTTAAAGTAAGAGGCAAGAAGTTTAGAGGGAATGTGAGGATTATTTTCGGAAGCCGCTGCCTGCAAGGGTGGTTGAGGCGGAAACTCTCATTATACTTGAGAAGTGCTTAGACGCGCACTTGCCGTACAAGGCTAGAAAATGGGAGTGGAATAGTTCAAGTGTTTGTTTTTTGACCAGTGCAGACTCATAGAATCCCTACAGTGTGGAAGCAGGCCATTCGAACCATCGAGTACACACCGACCCTCAGAGCATCCAATCCAGACTCATCCCTCTATAGTCCACCTAGTCTACACATCCCTGCACACGACGGGCAATTTAGTATGGCCAATCCACATAACCTGCACAGCTTTGGACTGCGGGAAACCGGAGGAAACCCACGCAGACACAGGGAGAACGTGCAAACTCGTGCAAGGGTGGAATCGGACCTGGGTTCCTGGCACTGAGAGGCAGCAGTGCTAACCACCGAGCCACTGTGCTGCCCCACATCGTTGGACTGTGGGAGGAAACTGGAGCACCCGGAGGAATGGGGTCGAATTGAACCCGGAACCATGGCTCTGTGAGACACTAAACCACTCCGTGGGCCGAAGGGCCCTCTTTATGCTGTAGAGTCTACAACTCTTTGATATAATGATGGTATGGAGATAATGACCTTGTAAGGATGATCAGCCATGATGTAGAATAGAGGGGCAGGATCTGTGGGTTGAATGGCCTTGTCTTGTTCCTAAGAATAAAGAGCTGAGTGTTTACACCGCCGTCAACTGTAATTCAGCACGTGGGGTGGGCGGGGGCAGAAACGGCAGTGACAAATTGGCAAACTGACAGAACACTGTGATTCGCAATGACATCACCTTGTCTTCTGAAAGTGTCTGGGAAGTGAGTCTGGTTTGACAACATTGAAGTCAATTTCAAGTCATCTGCGCAGTCAGAACATTGAACAGCCCCAACTAGGGGACAACAAAATGCTTCTCATTTAAAACAACCGCTGGATTTAGTGAAAAGAAGAACATTGCAAAGAGGAACGGACCGTAGGTGTTGAGCAGGCTTGTTGTGGCGTGTTTGAGTCGCATATAATCGACATTTGTGGTTAAGATTGTGCTTTAGTAAAATATGCAAAACACGTTTGTCCAAGAATAACTATAGAAGCTGAAATTTCAATGCAGAGAGTTGAAAGCATTCCCTGTAGAATGCTACTTTGCATCCAATTCTCGGTTCCCTTTCACCCTCGCGAGTTGCTGTACATATTTCCAGGTTGAACTCATTGCCACGTGAAGTGAAAATAGGCTCATAATTACGGAAAGGTATTTCCATTGCTTTATGTAGGGCTACACGGGCAGGCACCTTCTGATAACATCAAAGTCTTAAAGAGTACAATGTCGAATTTCACGAAGAATGGCCGAACGGCTAACATGACTCTCTTCTGGGAAATTGAAGGGAATGAGGTTTATTCATCATCCACCTCCTTTATAGAATAAAAACAGAAAATGCTGGAGAAACTTAGCAGATCTGGCAGCATCTGTGGAGAGAAAGCAGAGTTAACTTTTCGGGTCCAGTATTTTATTCAGAACTAACATGAGGCCAGTTTCCCAGCGGAATACCACTGTTTGTACCCAATTTTCTTCGTGTTTAGTTTAAAAAGATCATTTGATAGTTCGCACTCCCGTATCCTGGAGTTAAGCAGGTGGAGTGTGAGTTAAAATGGGCTAGCTGCTTCCATCGTGCCGATTGTTCTGTTCTGCATTGATGTGCGTTTTCTTGAGAGCTGACTTTTGAGCTCTTGACAGTATTTCAAGCATTGTGTCAGAGATTTTCATTGACGTTTAGGCGTTGAGCGATGAAACAAGGGGATGACTGCACATTAATGTTCACCATTGCCAGATGGGTTCGGAGTACATTGTAAAGACCTGCCTTGGAGATTTCCTGTTCTGAAGAAGAAATGGGACACAGCATTAAAATATTGCCCTGTCCGGCCTCTTGAAAATGCCTCCGAAACTTTTCGCGTGCAATTAATATCTTTTGAATGCGGTCAGGATCGCTGTACACTTAAACATCGCAGCAAGACTCCACAAATCATACTGAGGCGAATGGCCAGATCAGATTTGTTTCTGTATTTGGCAGCGCTGCTAGAAGGGAGAAGTCGTGATCAGAAGATGGGCAAATACCATGCCCAAGCCCCTCACTCGCGCTTCAAAAATACATCATGCTTGACCTTTTTCATAATGGCAGCTTCGGCATTCTTCCTTCTGCATTTCACCCGAAGGCAACACTAAAACCGTCCCTTAGTTTTTTTTTTCCTTTTTCTTTCACCGGATTGGCATTTGTTACCCATCTCCAAATCGCCTTTAACTGATTGATCCCCCCAAGCTATTTCAGAGGGCAATTAAAAGTCAAGCACATTGCTGTGGGTCTGGAGTCACATGTAGGCCAGACCAGGTAAGGATGGCAGATATCCTTCCCTAAAGGACATTAATGAACCAGATGGGTCTTTTTGACAATCCATGTCACTCCAAGCTTTCAATTCTAGAATTTTATGAAGTGAATGTGAATTCCATAAGCTGCCTGGTAGGGTTTTCATCCATAAGCTCAATGTATTAATCTAGATACTTTGATCATTAGTCTATTGACCTTACCATTAGCCTACCATCTACCATGTAAGTTATAGGCACAATTCTGGTGGGATTCAAAAGTGACAATGCTGATAGATACCAGAATATGGGGTTTAGTTACAATGGGGGGAAGTGACTTAATGGTATTATTGCTAGACCATTAATCCGTAGACCCAAGTCATGTTCTGGTTTGAATCCTGCCATGGCAGATGGTGGAATTTGAATTCAATAATAATCTGGAAATAAGAACCTAATTATGATCATGAAACCATTACAAATTGCTGAGGAAAACCCTATCTGGTTCGCTAATGTCCTTAAGGGAAGGAAATATGCTGTCTTTACCTCGTCTGGTCTACATGTGACTCCAGACTCATAGCAATGAGGTTGACTCTTAACTGCTCTTAATTAGGGATGGTCAATAAGTGTTGTTCCAGTTAGCAATATCCTGTCAATATCGAGTGAATGAATTTCTGCAAAAAAGGTCAATACACTACGATTTTGATGACTAACAGGGTCAAATTAACTGTTCAGTTCTGGAGAAGTATCACTAGACCCAAAATATTAACTCTGCTTTCTCTCCACAGATGATGCCAGACCTGCTGAGTTTTTCCAGCAATTTCTAATTTTCTTTTCAATTTTCAGCATATGCTGTTGTTTTGGGTTTTATTTTTCAAATTAACTGTACAGCTGAATTGGAATTTTGGGGATGTGATGGTCTAGTGGTATTATCACTGGGCTGTTAATTCAGAGATCCAGGTAATGTTCTGGGGACCTGGAGTCAAATCCCACCATGGCAGATTTTAGAATTTGAATTCATTAAAAATCTGGAATTAAGAGTCTAATGATGACCATGAATCAATTGTTGGAAAAATCCATCTGGTTCACACTGTCCTTTAAGGAAGGAAACTGCCATCCTGACCTAGTCTGGCCTATACGTGACTCCAGACCCACAGCAATGTGGTTCACTCTTAACAAATAGGTTTGGACAATAAATGCTGGCCTAGCCAGTGACACCCTCTTCCCATGTATTAATAAAATGAGTAGGGCCAGCACAGTGGCTCAGTGGTTAGCGCTGCTGCCTTATGGCACCTGGGACTTGGGTTCAATTCCACCCTCGGGTAATTATCTGTGTAGGGTATGTATATTCTCCCCATGTCTGTAAGGGTTTCCACTGGGTGCTCCAGTTCCTTCCCACACTCCAAAGACATGCAGGTTAGATGGATTGGCCATGCTAAATTGCCCATAGTGTCCAGGGATGTGCAGGCTACGTGGATTAGCCATGGGAAGTGCAGGGTTACAGGGATGGGGTGGGTCTGGATGGGATGTTCTTTGGAGGGTCAGTGTATAATCAATGGGCCAAATGGCCTGTTCCACACTGTAGGGATTCTATGAGTACATAGCATTTGAAGTCTTCTCAATCAGGTCAATTCACATAATTTTCCCCAAAAATTAGTCTGAACAGAAACTGCACCTAAACAATTTGCAAACAACAAGCATGCTTTTTGCTAGTTTTAATGGAAAGCAAACATTCTTATCTTCAAATGGCCTGATATTAGCATCTGGGCAATAGGGATTTGAGGTTCTCTGCGAGTAGTGATTCACAATTGTGCACAACAACTTTGCAAGAGATTTAACTTTAACTATGTAAACAGAGAGTGCTGAGAATACTCAGCAGGTCTGGTAGCATCTGTAGAGAGAAACAAAGTTAATGTTTCAGTCAATGGCCTTTTATTAGATTGAAAGAAATGTAAATATGTTAATCTAATTTTGTGCATTGCATTCCAGAAACTGGGATGTGACTGATGGCTGCACTGTGTAAACCAACAACTGAAGCAACCAAATAATTTAGCAGTTTAAATTTGGAGTTTCTGTTTAATAAATTATTCCTGGGACTTCTTCCAATTGTTCTGTTTAATGTTGATGGCAAATAAGGCATTCACGCTGCAATGTACATGAGTTTTGTAGGACAGAATTACAAGGTAAGATCTCATCATGGTCTTGAACATTGATGATCACTGGAATGCTCACCATGCCTTTGTGTCTCCTTCAGTAGGTATAAAATTTCACACAATTCAACCCAATACAGGCCAATACATTTGGCCAATTTTATTTTCAAATAGAGTCAAGATATAGAAATAATCAATAAATCCAGGCTCATTCAATCAGGGATCAAGATAAGAGATGCAAGCAATCCTTGAAGAATATGCCTTGTATATATGGCTTCGTGAGTGGTAGGGTGCTGGCATAAATGAACTGCTCATTGACCTTCACAGTGCGATGTATGAGAGAAGGATACTTCCACTCTTCCCTGGCATTAAGGTTCTAGCAATGTCACATGTGGCAAGGGTCCACTTTTGCATAACACTCACCATAGTTGTTAGTTGGAAGAATTACTAAAAGATGGGGTTTGGTTAGCTCAGTTGGTTGGATGGCTGGTCTGCAATGTAGGCTGATGCCAACGGGGCAATTTCAATTCCTCTGCTGGCAGAGACAGACTCTCCCCTCCCCTGAGGTCTGGTGACCCTTGGTTTAAACTGACAGCAATCATCTCTCTCTCTCTCTCTCTTTCTCTCTAAAATGTTGGTCTGGTAGGACGATGGTGACCTTACTCTAATGTGGATGGCCATAGCAATGAAGATGAGTCAAACAAGCATGGGGCTGCATCCAAAAGGAGCTATAGTACATTGCCTGCTATTTTAAATTAATGGACTGTGGCCTGAATATTTAACTGTAGGAACATGACAGAAACAATCTAACTGTAAGCTATAAATCATATTACTGGAGTCCAGCTTAAAATCTTAACAACCTGTTGAAGATTTAAATTATGGTTTCCTTGGCGGGGAAAAATTATAATTCATCCGTTTCAAGTAATGGAAGAATTCCTGCAACTGACTAACTTGTTTATGTTGGGAGCTGTATAAAGAAGTGCCTCACTTGTACATGTTTATGTTTCTGCCATGAGTGTAGGGCAGAATGGAGCTGAAGGGAAGTGACTAAAAATGGAAAAATGTGCACCAGGTAATTAGTGGCTAATTGCTGAAGCAGTTTGTTTTCACAGGACTCTACTCTGCCTACCACTGCAGTGCATCAAACTGCACACGTTCTTGATAGGTCTTCGGAAAGCTTCTAAGTTCACACAGGAGTGTATTTTGCCTCAAACAAGACAAACACATTATGTAATTTATTTTTCCTTAAATCTAAGTGGTGGCTGTCAGTGAGGCATCGACACCACTGATAATGATGGTCAGAAGCATTCGTTGCCATTTCCATCTTCAGGCAGGTTGACTCACAAGTTGAGGACAGGTGAGTTGGTCTGAGATGTGGCTATAATTGAAGGTAATTAATCATATTGCTGATCATCATGGTTAAACCTGCCAGCCCAGAGGAGCTGACTCCTTCTTTGCCCCTGTCATCAGCTAATGACTTCCAAGTGTGATAATCAATCTTTATGACCATTGTGCAATCATCCTTGAAGTATACCCTTGCATGATCCAATGGTGCCTGCTTCCAGCTACCTCACCATACAGAAACTCCTTGGGTTTGCAGCCATCTTCCATCCTGTGGATGTACCAACAAGCATGAGAGCTCTGCCTTTCAGAGAGCTGCTGTATTTGTGATTCTGTCCTCCCATGATATATCTATAACATACCACAGACAGCAAAGATTGAAGTTGTTTAGCTTCTTTTTTGATAATTGTACATCAGCCATGCTACAAGGTGCTGTAAATATATGCCTTTTAAACCATCAACTTAGCCCTAAGGGTCAGTTTGATATTACTCCACACCAATGCCCCACCCACTTCGTGCTGCCACCACCTTCCACCCCAAGTGTAACAGAGCCTGCAATAGCCGCATCGATCTGTACAGCCACCTATGAATCAGCCTGAGAATGGAAGAGAGTTATCCTTGTCTGCAAGGACCGCCAATGAAGACTCCATGTGTGTTTCCTAAGTTGGCCAAAGATGATTGCCAATGCATGCATTGCGTTCTCTGTTAAGAGACAGGTCATGAGCTTGAGGCACTAGAAGCTGCTGACCACTTCTAACAGAATGTTATTTCATGAGATCAGGAGTGAAGATTCAACACTTTGTCCATGATCGCAGTTTCATTGATGTTTGGACTAAGCTCAATAATCAATGACACAGCAGAAGCATCATTTGGTAAAGGTGAGATTCACAATAAAGGCTGTTTTGTGATCTATTCACCTGAGATGGTGTCTGCCATTGATGTGGAAAACAAAGGTGAAATGAGACACAACATAAACCCAGCAGCTAAAATAGTACACCACTTAAATTGGTCAAGGCATCCGTACAAAAGGTAAGAGTTTCTGTACAAACAAACACCAATTAGCTTATGGCATGAAATCCAAACTGCTTGTAGCAGTGGAAATCTATGATCTCTGCTTGAAGGGATCAAGAGGGCACTTGGTTCTATCCTCTCGTTGCCTCTCTGAAATTGGCAGATGGTGAAGTACTCACTGACAGATGTAAACATATGTCCCACTAGGCTAAACATGAGTGTGTGCTGTAATCCTGAGAGATAGACATCTCCCAGTCTGCGATTGACACTTTCCAGCAGCTTTCTGTCATGGATGAGTTCGATGAAGAGCCGTCATCACTTGAGCTAGAGAAGGCCATAGGCCATTTAGCAGACAGGAAGGTACATACATTACTGCTTAATTAATATGGAATTTATTCATGTCCATTTTGTTTTTCATGATTTAGAGCTTTGATACACTTGTAGATTACTATAGGAATAAATAAATTAGCATCAAAGGACCATCACAGAAGCATGTGCTGTGTCTACAAAGAATGAAATGCTGTTTTAAAACAGCTGACTCAAAACAAATGAGACAGTGTTATTGTTTTATGAAAAGTTTACTCAAATCATGAAAGTAGAATGCAGAACTGAGGATCAGAGAAGAGGAGGCAAGAATGTAGTTTGTAAGCAAAATTGATTGAGATCAGGCTTTTCTTCGTTTCACATTTTCCAACTGATCCCCAAAAACTGAGCTCAGGAGAACAGTAGAGAAATGAACAAAATTACAATTAGAAATGACAGATCAAGAAATGGTAACAATCTTCAGAATTTCATCAAAAGGATATCATTACTCAATAATAAATTTGCATGTGGTCTTTAAATGTACGTTAGGTTGAAAATACTTCAAAAGATAATTTATTAATTTAATTAACCGTAAGATATATTCAACTAATTTTCAACTAAATTGATACTGGATAATAACTGTATAATGACTGTACATTGTTCTTCACTGAAACTGAGGAAGGAATTTCCCTTAACTAATTTAATAGTCAGTAGAATGGACATGGATTGTACCACACAGATTTCTCTCTGTGGACGCTATTCTTAGCTTCCTTTCATCATGAAAAAATGACAAGAATTGACCAAAGCACATCTGTAAAATGTCTCATTCTGGGTCTCCCATTTATTCTGTCTCAAATGAAAGTAGGTTTTATGAAGAAAAAGTTGATCTAAATTTTCCTTTAATTTTCCCCACATTTTTCCTTGGCTGTATGTTTTTGCATTTTATGGATGTGTTCCAATGATGACTCATATGAAGCCAGCTTATTGATATAGATACACCCACATTACCATCAGCATTGCAACAACACAACAGCAATGCTGTTTCACATTATTACACTGTGCTTTCTAGAATCCTTATCAGCAAATGTAAATAGAAATAGGACACTAATACAAGGTTCTTAATTCTAGAAGGATAATTTATTGTAAATCGAAAGAATTGTATTTATAAAGCACCTTTCATAATCTTTCATGAAGTACTTTTGAAGTATGGCTGTTGTAAAATAGGATATGTGGCAGCCAATTTGCACACAGCAAGCTCTCATAAAATGTGATATTGATAAATTAATGTGTTTTTTCTGATGTTGATTGAGAATTGAATATTGAGAGTGGCACTGAGGATCTTTTAAAAAGATTCTTTTGTGGAATGTAGTGCCACTGTCTGGGTCAGCATTTTTTGCCCATCACTTGTTGCCCTTGGGACAGTAGTGTTGAGCTGCCTTCACAAACTGCAGCACTCCATTTGGTATAGGAAATGATGTTAAGAAGGGAGTTCCAGGATTTTGGCCCAATCACACAAAATGAATTGAGATATATTTCTAAGTCAGATGCCAAGTGGCTTGACAAAGAGCTTGTAGGGGGAGGTATTCCCATATAATCTGTGGCTCTTGTTCTTCTAGATGGTTGTAGCTGTTGGTTTGGAAGTTGCTGTCTGAGGACCCTTGGAAAATGTCTGTAAAGAATCTTGTTGACAGTACATACTGCTGCTACTGATCATCGGTAGTGGAACCAGTGAATGTTTGTGGATGTAGTGCCAATAAAGTGGGCTGCCTTGACCTGAATGAAGTCAAGCATCCTGGAAGTTATTGGAACTGCACTCATCTTGGCAAGTGGAGAGTATTCCATCATACTCCTGACTTGTGCATTTTAATGGACAACCTTTAGGGAGTCTGGAAATGAGTTATTCACTACAGAATTCCTACCCTCTGACCTGCTCTTATAGACCTAATAGAATTTATATGCCTAGTGTAGGTCAGTTTTGGGTCAATATTAACCTCCAGGATGTTGATAGAGGGGCAATACCATTGAATGTCAAGGGGCAATGTGTAGATTCTCTCTTGCTGGAGATGGCCATTGTTGACGCTTTTGTCTCATGAATGTTCCTTAGCACTTTTCAGCCCAAACCTTGATATTATCCAGGTCTTGTTACATTTCAACATGGACTGCTTCAGTATCTGAGCTTTCAAAAATGGTGCTGAACATGGTGCAATCATCATCAAATATCTGTAGCTCTGACCTCATGATGAGAGAAGGTCAGTGATTAAGTCACTGAAGATTGTTGGACCTATGCTGCTGCCCTGAAGAACGTCTCTCTTTTTCAAAATGAAAGTTGGCAGAGAATGACTAAAAGGTTAATCAGAAAGAAGAAAGTAGAGAATAAGGGGAAGCTAGCTAGAAATGTGAAAATGATAGCAAGAGTTTCTAAAGTATTTAAAAAGGGAAAGAGTAAGTAAAGTGAGTATTGGTCCTCTAGAGAATGAGAATGGGGACCTAATAGTAGATAATAAGAAAATGTCAGGTGGAATGCATAAATATTTTGCTTTTGTCTTCACTATAAAGAACATAAAAACATCCTAGTAACAGCTGTAAATCCAGAAGTGGAAGGGAGACAGGAAATCAGTGAAATTATAATCACATGGAAAAGAGTACAAAAGAAACTGATGAAGCTGGGCTGACAAGACTCTAGGTCCAGATGGATTTTATCAATTCAACTTATCAGCTGAGGGAAGGCACCTCCAACAGTGCAGCACTCCCTCGATATTCTACTGGAGTGGAATTGTTAGAGTTTTGCATTCAAGTCCATAATTTAGTGTAATAGTTATTAAAAGTGATAGCTATTTCCCACACCATCTTCAAATCAGTTCATTGATAAACTTTTTCCATTCCAATTACTGCTGTCAACTTACAATGAATTATTTCCTTCAGTGATACTTTAGTGGCATGAATGAGCAGGTCCTATCTCCTTAACTCTTTGGGCCAGGGATGGAGCTTTTCAGTTTTGAAGAGAATTTGTATAAGCTTGGGTTCAGGAGGGACCTGATAGAGGTGTATAAAATTATGAGGGGCATGGATAGAGAATATAGAAAGCAGCTGTTCCCCTTAGTCAAAGGGTCAATAGTAAAGAAGCATTATTTTAAAGTGAGATTTTGAGTGGAATTAAGAAAAAACATTTTCACCCAGAGGGTGGTGGGAACTGAGATAGACAGCATGGGAGGGTTGTTGAAATGAGAAACCTTGTAACCTTTATAAATTACTTGGGTGAGTATTTGAATGTCACAACATTCAAGGTTATGGACCTAGTGCAGGGAAGGTGGGACAGGTGTAGGTAGTTGTATATTTTTGGCAGTACAGACTTGATGGGCCAAAAGGTCTCTTCTGTACCGTATGATTTTATGATTCTACGACCAACTCCTCACTTCCAACTGGAACAGCTGATCTTGAAACATATTCCATCTTTTGGTTTTATTTCTTCATTTATAGGATGTAGGTTTCATTGGCTGAGTCAGCATTTATTTTTCATCCCTTATTGCCCTTTAACAGAGTGACACAGTAGGCCATTTCAGAGGGCAGTTAAGAGTCAACCACATTGCTGTGTGCCTGGAGTCAAATGTGGACCAGGCTATGAAAGGATGGCAGATTTCCTTCCCTCAAGGACATTAGTCAACCAGACATTTTTTTTAACAATAATCAACAGTGGTTGCCATTAGACCTGATTTTTTCAAAAAATACATTCAAGCTATGCCATGTTGGGGTTTAAACCCAAGTCCCCGGAATATTAGCAATGCTGGATTATTAGCCCAGTGACATTAGCATTATGCTACAGCCTCTTCAGTCACTGGATCAACCTCAGTCTATGTTAGCCTAATCTGACAGGAGAGGAAAACCAGGACATTTCTATGCTATTGGGCTTCATAATGACATAAGCAAACAAGGCCAGGTGGGACTTAGCAGGCAGGTTGTGGATAACTGAAAGATGGTCAAGGGCAAGATTTTTAAAAGAGGAAAATTGACAATAAGAAGCCTCCTGAATTTTATCTGTAAAACATCCTGAGCTGCTTACTTTTCCATATTTAAAGCACGGCATGAGTCCAGGAGACGTATGTCAGTGCTGACACTAACAGCGAGAAATGTTTCCAATTCAAAATCAACATAGACTTAATATAGAGTATGTGATGATACAATGGCTTTAAGAGGTGTATTTTGTCCTGTCTTTTTTTAATGAAGAAAGATTGAGACAGAGGCATCAAGCAGTCTGCTCAAAGTCAATAGAATAAACAGCTTGTGAGGCCTTGAGATTTTTTAAGCTGTAACAATAGAAGCAGACTGAATGGGTGGGGTCAAGTTCCCACAGGAGCAGGATATTTAGTTTTAGCTTTCTGCGGTCACTGGAGCCTTGAAGCCAGATCTGGAAGTTTTCATTTCTCTCTGTTACAGCTAAAAGCTGCGGTTCTCTTTCTGCTGCTAGAATTGCATGTCAGACAAACTATTTTAGACAATTTGCCTTTGCCAGGGGTATGTTTATGGAAAATTACTATATTAGAACAGTTAATTAGTAGCAGTTAATATATACATATTACTTTGTGAAACATTTCAAGAAAGTTACAATTAAGCCAATTCTTTCCTTTAATTTTTATTCTGTCCGTGTTTTAACTTTAGTGTACAAATAAAGTGCATTTTTCTTAACAACTAGTGATTTGACCAATTGAATTGCAACTGGAATCCAATGCTTTACACTTAAGAAAATGTTAGGGTCTGGAATGTTTTCTTAATATATTTTGAGGAGGTTTGTTCTGTTTCATAACAAGTAAAGTATTTTTTGATCTCTACTCAACCCAGGATAAAGAGTCAATGGTTCATCACCCTAAATGTTGACACTGCACAAAACAGCTACTTTCTCTGAAACAGAGATCATTTCATGCCTCCTTGTTTTGAACAATGGGTTGCTTTTCGCTGAGCATTTATGCTAACATAGAACTAAAAACAGAACTTGCTGGAGAAACACATCATATCTGGCAACATCTGTGGAGAGAAAGCAGAGTCAGCATTTCAGGTCCATTGATCATCCTTCAGAACTGGTAGCAGTTAAGAAGAGGTGGTATAAATGTTGAAGACGGAGGGTGACATTGGTGGCAGGGTGGGTGGTGAGCAGACACGGAGTGCAGAAAGAGAGAACGACAATTGGGCAGACGAAGAGACGGATGATAACATGCCACAGTGAAAGAAAGACTGATAACAGGGACGATAAGTAGGTAAACTATGTTGGGTATGCTTTGCCGCTTTTTCCTAGCTAGTATCAATTCTGAAGAAGAGTCACTGGATTTGAAGCATTAACTCTGTTTTCTCTCAACAGAGGCTTCCAGACCTGCCAAGTTTTTCCAGAACTTTCTGTTTTTGCATTTATATTGTGCTTGTCAAATACATTAAATTTCTGTTGTTTTATTATCAATGATTTGGCTGTTGGAAGCAGTTCCACTTTATGTACGCCATCTAAATTTGTCATCACTTTAAATGTCTCTATCAGTTCTTTGTCAGCTTTCTCTGCTCCAGATTCATAGAGTCAGAGAGATGTACAGCACGGAATCAAGACCCTTCTGTCCAACTTGTCCATGCTGACCAGATATTCTAAATTAATCTAGTCCCATTTGCCAGCATTTGGCCCATATTCCTCTAAACTCTTCCTAGTCATATACCCATCCAGGTGTCTTTTAAATGTTGTTATTGTACCAGGCTTCATCACTTCCTCTGGCAGTTCATTCCATACACGCACCAACCTCTGCATGAAAAAGTTACCCCCTTAGGTCCCTTTTAAATCTTTCTCCTCTCACCTTAAACCTATGACCTCTAGTTTTGGACTTCCCTACCCTAGGCAAAAGACATTGTCTATTCATGTGATCCACATCCCTCATGACAATATAAGCTTCTATAATGTCATCCCTCAGCCTCCGACACTCCAGGGAAAACAGCCCCAGCTTATTCAGCCTCTCCTTAAAGCTCAAACCCTCCAATGCTGGCAACATTCTTGTAAATTCTTTCTGAACCACTTTGAGTTTCACAATGTCGTTCCAGTCACAGGGGGACAAGAACTGAATGTAGCATTCCAAAAGTGGCCTAACCAATGTCCTGTACAGCTGCAACATAGCCTCTCAATTCTGATACTCAATGCACTGACCAATAAAGGCAAGCGTGTCAAAACCTTCTTCACCACCCTGTCTACCTGCAAATCCACTTTCAAGGAACAATGAACCTGCACCCCAAGGTCTATTTGTTTGGCAACATGCCCCAGGACCTACCGTGAAGTATATTAGTCCTGCCCTAATTTTCCCTCCCATAATGTAACACCTCACATTAGTGTAAATTAAACTCCATCTGCCACTTCTAAGGAGGACAATATCAGCATCTCCCATCTATCCACTTAATTGTAGTTTCAAATCTCTGGACTAGTTCCAGTAAACAGCTCTCCACAGCTTTCACAACCTTGCTAAAATAGGATGGCTAAAATAGGACATAATACTCCAAATGGGATTGAATTAATCTTTTGTGTAGATTTAGTATAACTTCCTGGTTTTCTTACTCTCTACCTCTACAAAGCCCAAGGTCCCATATGATTTAGTAACTGTATGTATAGCCCTGTCCTTCTTATCAACTCACACATCTCTGCATTGTATTTCATTTGTCATGGATTCATCCATTCCACCAGCCTGTCAATGCCTTTTTGAGGTCTATGACTATTTCCCTCACTGTTCATTGTACTTCCAAGCTTCATGTCTTTTGCACACTATGAAATTACATCCTGCACCTCCAAATTAATTTATTAATATATATCAAAAATACTCAATAGTCCTATTACTGAACAAGAAGAACAACTCAGTATACCATCCTCCAATCTAACATAAAATCCACTCAGTAGAACTCTCTGTTTCCTATCCCTTAGCCAATTTTATATCCATACTCTTATAGTCCTGTATAATCTATGAACTTCAGCTTTGCTAACAAACCTGATGTGTGGTACATTTTCAAACATGTTTAGAAAGTCCATATATAAAAAATCTGACTCCCCTGTCCTCATCCACCTTGTGTTTCTTCACCAAACATTCAAACAAATTAGTCAAACTTGGTTAACTCTGAACAAATCCTTGCTGACTCTTCCTGATTAGTCTACGGTTGTCCACTTTGCTGTTAATTTTCTGTTTTCTAAAAGCTTCTCTACCACCGACATTAAACTGAATGAGCTTTAATTGCTGGTTTTCTGAAATTATCTTGGACTGAGCAGTAGAGAGAGATTTTCTTGATTTCTATTACACAATTTAGACATCAGTCTATTGGGTTGCAGGCCTGATGTTTGATTACAGAGAGGGAGAACTATGTCTGCTTTCATTACCGTAACTGTTTGCTTAGGAATTTGCTGAGGTCCCATAAGAGTAAACCTCATCGACTCTGATTGAATTGTTGAAATATTTTCATTTCTTTTAAGTAATAAAACATTGCTTGTTTGAATAACACAATACCCTGGGTTTTATTCCATTTTTCTGCAAAAGTTTTCATCCATGAAAACATTTGAGAGCATGTGTGGCACAGTCCTTTAGAATGAGAATGGTGCTTGCTCATGGGTAACACCTATGAATGGAAGTTTTTAACACGGGGAGGTCTTGGTTGACCAGGAAACTCTCCTTGTCTTATTACTGCCAGAGGCACATTGGAAATGTTTGTAGATTGATAATCAACCTTTTTGGCTGTGTTATGACACACGTTGTGTGGAAATCATGGCTTGAGATGAGACTTGAATCCAGAGTTCTTGGTTTAGAGGTAAGGATGCTCCTATTTCATCACAAGGCTTCCAATATTTGAGAGTATCCCTGAAAGTGTATAACAACTCAATGGTTCCAAAATTGGAGCAGATAAATAGATTATTATTGCCAGCATACGTAAATATAGAGAACTGAGATAGGCAGTTGCCAATTTGTGTTGATCTTCATTAAATTACTTCGGAAGATGATTGGGAAGTAACAACCAAACTTTGATCAGAATGCTTACTGCATTGCACACCTTTGAAGTAGCTAGATTTGTAGGCAAGGGTGTGACCAGGAAGACTGCAATCAAGGGGACTGGTGAATGGAGAAACATGTGTAAAAACTAGAAGTTAAACTTTCTTCTTATTAGCAAAAAAGAAGATTGCTTATAGACATCATACACGTCACAAAGTAATGACAGGTATATGACAAGGTTGAAGTTAAGAAGTTGTGCAATGAAAATTGAACTGGGGAATGCAAGAAAGATCATGAAATTATATAAAGTTATGCCCCTTCAGGAATGTAAATGCATTGACAAGACTCGCAGAGAAAGTAAGTTATTCAAGGTCAATCAACATCTTCATAATGGATTTATAGCTCTCAAGAGGACATATAGACACTATGTTTTTCTAACTAGAAATATTGAGAAAACCATTATGTTGTTTAAAGGAGAGAATTAATGGGTAGTGTGTGGGGAGTCTAAGTTTTAATAATCACAAATGAAGTCTGGATGGAGCAGGATGAATGTTCTGAATGACATTTTCTCGTACAAACTTTAGATTCTTATGTAACAATAAGAATCCCTCTACAGAGTGATCGCATTCCAGGACACCAAAGAAACCAAACTCTAATATTAATATAAACTTCTGTCAATATTTGAAGCAAAAGCTTCCTTTGACCCTTATCTTAAACAAACATTGCAATATGCAGCCAAATCACTCCAATTCAAAGAGATCTTGATCAATAGCTTGGATCTACTAATTGTTGTAAATCCCCTGAGATAGGAACAAACCTAACATGCAATCACTAATATTTAAACATAAATTGTTACTAAATATTGGGCATAATGGTGACAAAATCTGCCTTCTGTAGAATGGTAATGTAATTTGAATGGTGGGGGGAGGGTAAAACAAATAAAATTAGCAGAGGAAGGCGTCTTTGAAAATATCACGAATAAAAGGAATTGTCTGCATATTGTTTAAAAGTGGACAGCAATTTCTGTTTAAAAACCTGGCTGTACTGCCAGAGTTCCTGTGTTGTACTGTCCTATGTCCAATAACCATAGCTTTAACAGCATGCTCACTAAGAAAGCAGAATACATTCTCGAAAATTAGATAATGTTTCCAAGCCTTTGAGTAATTTATGATGCAGCTTGTAAATGCTTTCTTGGCTAATAGTTGATTTCTTAAACTTTGTTGCAATTTATAAGATACGATTATCATCCATTTATAAAGCTACCCTGGCAGCTTCGATGAATAACACTCGTAAGTATTACCATCTATTACCCAATGGAGCAGGTGGTGAGGAAGGGTTGCAATTTACATAAGATTTGTCAAATGTTTCTTAAGAAGTTCATACGATACTTAATATATTGGAATTTTCACCTTTTTGACTATTGAAGGAAGTTAAGATTTATTATTATCCATTCAATCTCTGAGTGTCAGACATGTAAGAATTCAGTCTCCTATGAAAAACAAGGAAGGTGGTGGCCCAATGCTATTATTGCTGGATTGTTAATCCAGAGACCCAGGTAATTTTCCTCGATTTTAATCCTGATGAGGCAGGTCGCAGAATTTGAATTCAATAACAATCTGGAATTGAAAGCCTAATGATGATAATTATTGGGAAGGAAACTGCCATCCTTACCTGATCTGGCCTACATGTGACTCTAGACCCACAGCAATGTGGATGACTCTTAACTGCTGTCTGGTTAAATTAGGGATGAGCAACAAGTGTTGGTCCAGATAGCAATATTCTGTCCATATCCTGTGAATGAATTTACAAGTTATACAAGTGCAACTGCTCAGGGCAGGGTCCTCTGCTCATAACAGGTGATGGATTGAATGATGGGCAGCAGACCATTGTCTTGATTCTTTCTGCCCTATTATAGGCTGTTTCCCTCCTGGAATATAAGAAATGAAGGTATAATGTGAGATGAAAGTGTATATATTGCAGATATTAACAGATATTGCTGTTAATTCTAATCAGGAGATTTTCTTAATTTATGAGTAGGGTGGGAAACAGCATGCAGGGTTAGTGGTGTCAGGAGTTGGGATAGTTGTGAGCGTTTGGGAAAGATGTTGCAGGCAATAATCAGACTGGGAGAACAAGAGCTTTGTTGGGAGGTGGTATATTAGCTTTGAGTTCACATACAACATCCAGTTATCTTTGCAAAGAGGATTTCATTCAACATCCTTGGCAATGCATAGGAAGGATAGCCAACTGAGCCTACAAGTTTCACCATGTCCCACAGCCTAATGGATCCAACACTGGATATCAAGCTAAACATTCAATAAAGAATATGTTTCAGAATGTCGTCGTTTTTTTCATCCACAATAAAGAAAATGCTACAAACTCTGCTGTTTTTCATGTGTATTAACTATGAGATGTTCCAGAGCATTTAGCTCTCTAAACTAGTTTCAGTAAATAATGATGCACATATGAATAAAGTGAAACAAATGGAATGCGAAACACTTACAAGTGAAATTTAATTTTGTAAAGCATCTACACCATCTTTGTGATCTGAGGTTTTATGTGACTGGCAATGGAGTTGGGCAGGAAGGTAGAGCAATGGTGAGGAGTCACCCTATTTGACCAAGAGAACTCTTGATTCAGCTGCTCATGGACACAGCAACAGTAGGTTTTACCAATGTAAAGCTACTTTCGTTGCAAAATCAAATGTGTTTTGCGTGCATGCCTCTTGCACTTAGAGCATTAATTATAATCAAGTGGAAAAAGGCAAAAATAAAGTGGACATGGCACACATTTCCAGTTACAGTGTCAGCGATATCAAACTGTTGACCAAATCCCAGTCTTATATATCCAAATTCTTCTTGGCCAGTAATCTGACTCCTGGCATTTGGAACAAATGCTCGCCATGTACATGGAAAATCATCAGCTGAAAAATGAATAGTCTTGCCCCAATGTTAAGCAGCTACATACTTCATGTACTACATCACATTAAATTGAGGATCAACTGCAATAAAACTGATTTAAAGTTGATCTTTCTGGATATTTACCTTTCAAAGCATCCAGTCTCATAGGTTAGAGAGAGGCAGCTGTACATGGAATTTGACTTTTATAGAAGAAAAATGAATGGCAGCATTAGCTGCAATAAAACAAAATTAATGCTTTCTTCTGGCACACACTTTATTGAATCTCTTTCAATGGAGCATTTACCTAGTTTATTAAAGTAATTGCACATGTTTTACAACATATAATGATTGCATTATAGTTTGCTCTCTTCTTATGTTATTTTCTGCTCGTTTTCAATATTTCTAATGCAGTAGAGGCTGCTTCTGTCATTGTTAACTTTCCCAGTCAGAACTTGGTTCAATCCAAATACTTTGAGTGTCCCGTTTTGTTCATTTTATAAGAAGTATTTTGCCATTAAATCAGTTAAATCCTATGAATCATTTTCTATTCTTTGTTCCCTGTCATTTTCAATTCATTTGGTGAAGTTTATGAACACAAGCTAAAAGATTTAACATTCTGATTATAACTTTCCTCTATGTCCTACAATTCAACAATTAACCCAAAGATCGTAAGGATCCGCAGAGAAATCAACCTTAAATAATATTAGGATAAAGAAAGTTTCCAGTTGAATTCATTTCAGTTCCAAAAGTGAATGAAAGAATTTATGTTGGATGATAATTGCATACAGATATCGCCTCACAATAATGGATGGTTATACACTTACGTAGCTACGCAGTGGAGTCAATAGAAGATTCATTCTGATGTCAAGTGGAGGCAGACGTGTAGATAAATTTAAATGATTTTGGATTAAGTGATTAAATGGTTTCGAATAATAAGCAAAACAGTAAGTTATAGCAAGAGACTAATAAATACAAAAAAGCTAATGAAGATAAAACAAGCTGAAGAGCACTTAAAATACCTATTTTGGAACATTATTCTGACACAGGTGAACAAGCATCAAAACTTATGGATTAAAAAAAATCATTCCTCAAACTTGGCCCAATATGATGAGACACAAGGATAGCACAAATCTCCAATCCATAAATTTGGGTCTCAAGCCAAAAGTAATTCTCCTGTACTTAAAAGCTTCTGAAGTCTAAGTTGTGCAATCATGCCTGTTCAAAGAGATGACTGTATGAACTATTGGATATGATGTTGATGCGCAAACGTTCCAGAGCAACCCGATCTCACACACCTGCTTTGCTGTATATAATTTGATAAGGATCATGAATAAAACCTTTAGATCTTGACCAATTTTTAGAATAAACAACCTGGCCTGGCTTTTCCAGACAACTTGTCTCCAACTTTCCATTGGAACTCCAAAAAAATTCAAAACTTTTTTCACAAAATACTGGAATTCTCCGATTTCATTACAAAGTTCAACACTGGGTTTTCTACTTAACTCTCCTGTCTCTGGCGCTTTTGTTTAATTTATTAAATTTTTCTGACGTAACTTTACAACCTGGTTCAAACATTTGCCCAGGGTTTAAATCATTGTTTTATGCTATACATAGTTTTGTCTTCGAATGCATCATTGTTGTAGTGCTTGATCTTAAGTAATAAATGTTTTTGGTTGACTGTTTATCTGTATAATAATTTTGTTAACCTTTGTCAGTGCATTGGAAAATGATCGTTTATATCAAATTATGGTGATAATAGCACTGCATTCACAGGATGAAATCTTCATTCTATCTACACAGTCCCTTTAACAGTCAAGTTTCTATTATTTTGGTAATTGGCAGTAAGGTCACAAGGTTGATCCAGCTCAGGAAGACAACTTACCTCACTTTAGCTCAAGAGTTAGCTGAAAAAAGATGTTTTTTACCATATAGGGCTGTAGAGGCTGTGTTGTTAAGAATAGTCAAGGCTGAAATAGACAGATTTTTAATCAGCAAGGGATTGAGGATTATGGCAAACATGAAAGGAAGTAAGGTTAAGGATTATCAAATCAGCCATGATCTCACTGAAAGGCAAAACAAACTCAAAGGGCTGAATGGCCTATTTCTATTGCAATGTACTGTGGTCTTAAAGAGCATGATATTGATCCAATGCCTGAACCATTCCAGTTTTTAGCCTGCACTGCTCAGAAGTCATTTCCGTGCATTGATCACATTTTGCAGGATGAAGTTTCTGGCATCAATTTTAAATATGCTATTTACTAGTTCGAAGCTTTACCCTCTTGTCATTACTTAAGTAAAACTTGTAATTGAATTAACTTTCTTGACAACTTTCACTTTCTTATAAACCTCTATGGTAATGTGTTTCAGTCTAACAACTAGCACGACTGTTTCTGCAGGATTGCCTTCGTGATGCATACTGTTCACACAATGGAGCAACCCTAGATACAAGTGCATTGTGGAAAGGTCTGTTTCTATATTTATTTAGTTATAAATATCAAAAGTGGATGTCTATCTCACAGACTAGTCAAGCAACAGCATGACATAGTTAAATGCATGCAATCACAGCTTCTTTACAATATCCCACACACCACCATCACCGTCACTGGGTATGTCCTGTTCCACTAGCAGGACAGACCCAGCAGGGATGGTGACACAGTGAAATGTAGTCAGGTGGGAGTTGCCCCGGGAGGTGTCAACATTGACTCTGGAAGTCTCATGGCAACTATAGGCAAGGAAACATCTTACTGACTATTACATACCGTTCTACCTCAATTGATGAATCAGTGCTTCTTCATGTTGCACTTGGAGGAAGTACTGAGGATGACAAGGGCACATAATATATTCTAGATGGGGGACTTCAACATCCAAATCCAAATGTCGATTGACAACACCACTCCTGTTTGAGCTGTTTGAGTCTTAAAGAATGTATCTGCAAACTGGCTCTGCAGTTCCACTACATCCAGTCATGAATGGTGATCGACAATTAAATTCACGGGAGGAGGTTCCACAGACATCCCCAATTTAAATAATGGGGGAAACAAGCACACCAGTGCTAAAATAATTCTGAAGCATTTGCAACAATCTTCAGCCAGAGGTGCCAAGCGGATGATCCATCTCAGCCTCGTCCAGCATATCACAGTTGTCAGTTTGCAGCCAGTTCAATTGGCTGAATATCAAGGAATGACTGAAGGTAATGGATACTAAAAGGCTATGGGCCTCAACAACATTCTGGTAATAGCATTGCAGACTTGTGCCCTTGAACATGCCGTACACCTAGCCAAGCTGTTCTAGTAAAGTTACAACACTGGTATCTATCTGATAATACAGAAAATTACCCAGTTATCTCCTGTACATAAAAACAGGACATATTCAACCCAGCATGTAATCACCCCCATCAGTCCAGTATTGATTATTAGTAAAGTAATGGAAGGGGATCATTAAAGGTGATATCAACATCACTTCTTCAGCAATAATCTGTTCACTGACACTCAATTTGGGTTTTTGCCAAGGCTCCTGATCTCCTGACCTCATCACAGCCTTGGCTTAAACACGGACAATACAACTAACTTCCGGAGGTAAGAATTGCTGCATTTGCAATCAAAGGCACATTTGGCTGAGTATGACATCAAGGAGCCCCAGCAAAATTCGGGTCAATGGGAATCAGAGGGAAAGGAAGATGGCTGTGGTCTTGAAGGTCTGTCATCTCTGTTCCAGGACATTTTTGTTGGAGTTCTTCAGGGTACTGTCCTTGGCTCAACCATCTTCAGCTACTTCATCAATGACCTTCCCTACATTGTAAGGTTCACTGATGATTGCACAACGTTCAGCACCATTCTTAACTTCTCAGATACTGAAGCTATCCATGTTCAAATGAAGCAAGACCTGGAGAATATCTACTTTTCGGCTCTCAAGTGTCAAGTAACATGCATGCTGCCCAACTGCCAGGTAATAACCATCTCCAACAAGAGAGGTTCTAACCATTATCCCTTGACTTTCAATGGTATTATCATCACTTAATCTCCCACTATCAACGTTCTTGGGGGGGTTATCAATGGCCATAGTTTGAAATGAACAAACCATACAAAATATTGTGGCTACAAGAACAAGTCAGGAGATAAGAATCCTACTGTAAGTAGCTCACTTCTTGTGTTCCCAAAGCAGCACATTTGATTGGTATCACATCCACAGGCATGCACTCTCTCCACCACTAATGCTCAGTAGCTGTAATGTGTATGATCTAGAAGATACAGTGTAGAAATTCACCAAGGCTTGTTAATCAGCATCTTCCAAACCTATGACCACTACCACCTAGAAAAATATGAACAACAAAAATGGGGGCACCACCTCCTGCAAGTTCCCCTCTAAGCCACTCATCAACTTGATTTGGAAGTTGACTTGGTTCCTTTAGTGTCACTGAGTCAAAATCCTTGAATTCCTTCCCTAACAGCATTGTGTGTCTATATACTCCATGTGGTCTGTAGCAATTCAAGAAGGCAGTTCACCATCATCTTTCTAAGGATAGCTGAGGGTGGAAAATAAATGCTGGTCCAGCCAGCAATACCCAAATTCTATGAATGAATAAGAAAAACATAAGAACTTAGCACAGCAAAAAAGCAAACTAACTCAATGACATCAGCTTGTGAGCTAGAATACAAGAGGAAGATGTTCTGGTGACAATTGTATTGGGCTTTGAGGAGAGTTTCCTTAGCCACTCATAGTACAGTTGAATGTGGAAATCAAAAGTTGCTTTTCAAGAATCTCTTCTCATTGATATCTGTATCTCACTAAAGGATTGACCATTCAAATAAATTGAACAATGTGAATTTGTTGTGTTTACCTGTTGTATGCAAACTAAAACAGCCAGAAAAGGTTAAGGCTTATAAAATCCAGTATTAGAACTCATTTTGTTGCAGACAACAACTACTTCCTGCACTTCAGATTAACTTTAACAAGTGTAGAGTCTCATTCTTTCAGGTTTTAATTATTTTTGGGGGAATTAAAAGAAACTTTAAAATGTAAATATTTTCTTAAAACATTTTAATTCCATCTCTTTATCACTCTTTTGATCTAAATAATCTTTATTTCATTTACTGTACCTGATGTGACCTTGCGATCAATATTCTAGCTGTCATTTCTTGGAGCACACTCTGTTCTGCTCATTGCAAATTCTTCAGTCACATTGGTTAAAGTGGTTTATATGCAGTTCCAAGCCTTGTTCACAGATGCCCCGCATGCTCTGAGGAGAATAATACGTTGTTCAGGTGGTTGGCTTACAGAAACCTTCAGAGCAGAAATTAATTAGCGAGGAAAAGCGTAAAAAATGGCAAGTGCCAATCTTTCACATCGGACACCAAATTCCAGGCTAATAAGAATTTTGAATTCAAAAAATGCAGATAACAAAACAATGAAATAAAACTATATAAAGCAAGAAATATGAACCAGACCTATTGTCACTGAAAAATGAAAAAGGATGGGATAAACTCGAACATGGAAATTCAATACTATAACTTTGATGAAGGCCTTCAACTGAAATGTAAACTTTTTAATTTCTATAAATGTGTCCATTCGGTAAAACATTCTATGTTCACCAGCAAACTTGCTGAGTTACATATGGTGGGCAGTGATTCGACTATCAAAACCATTCTGCTCAAAAGGGTGAGCAGAGAAAAACTTTGAAAATTTCCCTATTTTAGTCACAGAGTATTATGGGATGAGAACGGCTCTTCATCTCACCATGTCCATATCAATCATCAAGCATCTATTCCTTCAAAAATCTATGTACATGTACTCTCTTGCCTTTTGAGACCTCCTGAAATACATCACTACACATTTATCTGGATTGAACCTCCATCTGCCATTGCTCTGTCCATCTGACCAGCTCATCCTGTAGTCTAAAACTTTCCTGCTCACTACTTAACTTACCACCAATTTTGTGTCATCTGCAAACTTACTGATAAGCCTCCTATAATTATAGAGTCGTGCAGCACAGAAACTGACACTTCAGTCTAACCGGCCCATGCCAACCATAATTCCAAACTAGATTGTCCCACCTGCCTGCTCCTGGTCCACATCCCTCCAAACATTTCTTATTCATTTACTTAACTAAATATCTTTTAAACATTATAATTGTACCCACATCCACTACTTCCTCTGGAAGTTCATTCCACACATGAACCACTGTCTGTGTAAAACAATTGTCCCTTGTCTTTTTTAAATCTTTCTCCTCTCACCTAAAAAAGACATGCTCTCTTATCTTGAAATCTCCCACCCTGGGGGAAAAAACATCTGTCATTCACCTTACCTATACTCCTCATTATTTTAGAAGCCTCTATAAGGTCATCCCCTCAACCTCCTATGTTCCAGTGAAAAAAGTCCCAGCCTATCCAGTCTCTCCCCACAATTCAAAACCTCCACTCTCAACAACACCTGGTAAATCTCTTCTGAAACTCTCCAGCTAATAATATCCTTTCTGTAAGCACTGCCCCCTCTCCTGCTGACTTTCTATGGGCTGGCTTAAAAAGCTCTCCTGGGCGCAACTCAAGCATCCTGCCCCGTCTGAGCCTTTCACACTTTGTTTATCCCAGTTATTTTGGTGAAGTTGAGATCCCAGTCTACCATTACTCTATCTCTTTTTTCCATCTCAGAAATTTTACCATCCATCTCTCCCTGACCATCGGGGTTTCTACAACAAGCTCCCAATAATGTGATTCCTCCATTTTTGTTTTTAAGTTCATTTTAATGGTGAAGTGAGTAAATGGCTTCAATTCTGGTGAGTCTGGAGTGAGAACCATAATTAGCACCACTTGTCTCTTTAGTCTCTTTAGTCTGATGTCAGCCTGACATCTGATTAAAAACTACCTGGCGTACAATGGATCCATTAATAGAAACTGTGGAAAGGATGCCAGATCATGGCTGCAGGGATCACTCAGATTCCCCCTAACACCTCAATGAAGCCCACTAATCAAAATCAATGTCTACCTTGAACAAATGTTTTCCCAGTGAGAATCATAGAGCCATTCAGCACAGAAGAGGCCTTTCAGTCCATCATGTCTGCACCTAGAAAAATTACTAAATCCACACTAGTCCCGCCTTCCAACACTGGGCCCAAAGCCTTGAATATGATGACAATTCAAATGCTCATCTATTTAACTCTTAAAGGCTGTGAGGTTTCCTGCCTCAACTACACCCACCCCGCCACACCCCCACCGCCCCCGGGCAACGCATTCCAAATTCCAATCATCTTCTGAATGATTTTTTCCCCTCAAATCCCCTCTAAGCCTCCTGCCTTTCACTTTAAAATTATGCCTCCTTGTTATTGACCCTTCTACGAAGAGGAGCAATTGCTTTCTATCCACCCTTCTATGCTCCTCGTAATCGTATCCACCTCATCCAGTCCATACTCAGCCTTCTCTACTCTAAAGAAAACCCTGAGTTTATCCAGCCTCTCTCATAGCCAAACTGCTCCATCCCAGGCACCATGCTGGTGACCCTCCTCTGCACCCACTCCAGGGCAATCATATCCTTCATATAGTGTGGCTACCAGAACTGTACACTGTACTCCAGCTGTGGCCTAACCAAAGTTTTACCCAAGTTCAATGTAACCTCCCTGACCTTATAATCTATACACAACTGATTCAGGCAAAGTTTGCTGAACTGTTGAGAAATAAAAGTACAAACAAAATTTGAAAGAGGCTATCTCAAAATAATTCAGGATATTAACAAGTAAATTATTTTTATGAATTCGAACACATTTTCAAAAGAGATCTGCTCAAAGAATGATATATGTTTGGAGCAATCTGCCAAGAATGATTGTAGAAATGAGAATTTTAGAGACACTGAAAATGCCGTTGTAATTTATAGCAGGAAAGTTAAAGTATGCGAGTGATAAGCTTAGATGAGCCTAATAGCTTTTCATATCCTTGGCATATCTTATGTTATTTGTGACTCACAACAGCTTTCAGACAGGATAATGGTCAATCTATAATTAGTTAGAGCCAGACAATAGACCATCACCGAACTGTCTGCACCATGCAATTAATGTGAGCTAATGAATTCTCCATGACAAATACTTGTGGAATCCGTTCATCAACTTTTTTGCTAATACCCAAAGGATACTGGGACACTATGAGGTTGAGCTTGATGTTGAGCAGTGTTATTTTACGGCTGGTACTTTGTTGATCATTCATTCATGAGATGCGGTCATTACAAACAAGAGACACATTTATTGTCCATCTTGAATTGCCCTTGAAATGATGGTAATGAGCCACCTCTTGAATCAATGTTGTCCACATGGTGTAGGTGCACGGACATTGTAGTAAGGAAGGGAGTTCCAAGATTTTGACCTAGGAAAGTGATAGATTTTTAAGTCAAGATGGCAAGGGGCTTGGAGGGATATTTGCAGGTGATGATCCTCCTATTTGCTCACTTTTCTTGTTCTTCTAGATGATAGAAGTCATGAGTTTGGAAAGTGCTGTCACAGGGGTTTTGTTAACTGGCTGGGTATGTCTTTTATATGGTACACACGTTATATGGTAGTGGGAGTTCATGTTGAATAGGTGGCTGAGGGTGGTAATTCAGTGTGTAGCTTTGTTCTGGATGATGATGAGCTTCTTGACAGTTGTTGGAGCTGCAACCATCCAGGCAAGGGGACAGTGTTCCATTATATCCCTGACTTGTGCCTTGTAAATGCTAGATGAAGTTTGGGGAAGTAAGAAGTGAGTTACTTGCTGTAGAATTCCAAATCTCTAACCTACAGTTATAGTCACAGTATTTATGCAGTTGGTCAGTTAAATTTCTGGTCAATAGGAGTAACTCCACGGTGGCCAGTGTCCCTTCACCAAGACACGCTGTATTTACACATGAGTAGTACTTGACACTAGTCCAGCTTCCTTAGAGCCAACTCTAAGAATGAATAGAACCTCTGACACTCTGTTTATATTGGTCAGTCAGGGCTCCCTGATTAGACCAGATTAACATTCCCAATCAAGGAACTCATGTTCTATGAGGTCTGCCCGGCTGACCTCGTTACAATCACCACACTCAGGTTAATGATCCTGGGGGATGCAACGATTGCGATGCCAAGGAAATCTAGATGGACACTTTGTTTTTGGAGATAGCCACTGACTGCCACTTGTGAAGCACAAATGTTACTTATCACTTATCAAGCCAAGTCAGAGTGTGGTTCAGGTCTTGCTGCATATGGGCTCAGACTGTTTCAGTATCCAATGGTTTATGATTGATGTTGAACACTGTGGATTTATTGCCAATTAGCCCATTTCTGATATTTTGGTGGAGGGAATGTCATTGAGATAACAGCTGAAGATGGTGGATTCATTGACACTATTCTGAGGAACTCTTGCAGCAGTGTTCTGAGTATGAGTTCACCCTCTAACAATCACAGCCATCTTCTTTTGAACTTGGTGTAACTCCTAGTGTCAATGGACATGAATACTGGACTGAGCAATGGTGGCTGCTGTGAACCTGTTTTAAGATACTGCAGCGGTCATCCAGCCTTTGCTCATTTGCTCGTATTTCAGGCCTGTCTGGAGCTGATATTGCCAAATTCACATGATACGCTGCCAATCATCTTATATTTTATATCCATTTGAACACACAGCCTTAAAATTTGTGATATTGTCACGCTTGCATTGGGGGCTGGGTCTGGGTGGAATGCTCTTCAGAGGTTCAGTGTGGACTCAATGGGCCAAATGGTCTGCTTCCACACTGTAGAAATTCTATGATTCTGATAGTGTCTACTGAAGCCATTTTCTCAGATAGCTGATACTTCAAATTGATGCATCACCTGAAGGACAGTAGTACCTTTTTTACTTGTTCATGGGATGAGGTTATTACTGGCTATACTAGCATTTATTGCCCATCCTTAATTACCTAGAGAGTGGTTAAGAGTCAACCACATTGCTGTGGGTCTGGAATCATATGTTGACCAGATGAGGTGAGGATGGCATTAGAGAACCAGATGTTTCTTTTCCTGACAATGGACAGTGAAATCATGATAATCATTAGACTCTGAATTCCAGATTTTTTTATTGAATTCGAATTCGACTATCTGCAATGGTAGAAGTTAAACCAGGCTCCCCAGAACATTATCTGGGTCTCTGGATGAATAATCTAGTGATAATGACACTAAACAATCACCTCCCCAGTGAACAAAAATGTCCTGTGACTGTATGAGCTTACTTTTTTTATTCCATTTAATGTAACAATAAACAGTTGCACCCCACCCAGCTTGCAATTGCTTCTGACTTGTTTTATCCTGGAAAGTAAATATCTTGCCCCCTGAAGTCCATCGTGATGTCCAAATGAAAGATTAAGGTGTCCCTGGTGTGTTGTCCGACAAGATTTCAACCTATTACTTTCAATTCAATCACTATTCACAGGAGTATCCCCTTCTTAAGACACTATGTTGTCAATTCACATCCTGAACCCACATAACAGAAGGAAGTGTTGCCTCGGTTTTGGGATGGTTGACATTCTGTCAGTCAGAGACTTTCATTCCCTTGAATTTTGTTTTATGTGTAACCAGCTACCCTGGAATGTCTTGATGGTGCCTCAAGTCAGTGTTAGAACATTGGGTTAGTAGGAACTGCAGATGCTGGAGAATCTGAGATAACAAGGTGTAGAGCTGGATGAACACAGCAGG
>NC_063365.1:10251967-10319745 GCF_021869965.1 Rhincodon typus
CCTGTTGTGTTCATTCAGCTCTACACCTTGTTATCTTAGGACATAGGGTGTTTTTTTTCAATAGAAGTGACTCCTTTGGTACTTCTGAATTGTCATTGTCCGCTGAAGTTCTGGAATGTATATCACGGTGATAGGATTAACTCAACTAATGACCATCCGTCCGTGCAGACCGATAAACCATTTTAGCAATTCCAGGTAACCAAGACCATAAACTTAACTAGCGCCATAATGAGCTACCGGACAGAAGAAATGACGATGAAGCCTACTTGTGAAAGCAGTGAGAGTAGTTTTCGTTACTCTGTGGGCTTGCACGCTTGACAGGCTTACACACAACAGAGAGTGAGTGCTTGCGGGTTAAGATGCTGGAATTTGAGACAGGAACAGGCTGCAGGATTAGTTGATTATCTCGAGCCAGGATACACCCCCTCAACGGAAAAACTCCTCTAGTTACCTATGTCCTGCAACATAGGTAGGGTTAGTGCATTGCAATTAGTTTTTTTTTATGCTGTACCCGTAAATATTTTCGTTATGAATTAGCACTAACAGGCAAATTCATTACCGACGGAAGCATGCAATCATTTAGACATTGGCGCTTGTGTTTTAATGTGACAATTCTGCAGGTATAATGCGGAAATCAAATATTGCACTCATCAATATCAGTGCAGTAATCAATCAGCCGATTTCCACAAGTTCACTAAAACTCAGTGCACATTATTAATAACTGGGAACTGTCGTATAATTTATTCAGACTGTACCATTACATAGCGTTGAACAAAAACCAGAACCAAACGTGTTCTAAACTTGATTTTGTTCTCTCTTTACAAAGATATATTTCCCCCAAAATACTTTAACAAGTAAACGACGAAAGTATAAATACGTTTTTTTCCCCCCAAGATTGAGTGAAAACCATCACAGCTCACAATTGTGACAGGGAGTACCTTTGCTCTGTAACTTATTTGTTGAAATTGTCTTTCAAGGGAAGACTTTGAGCTGGGGCAGAATACTGAATGTTTTAAACAGGCCTTGGTCCGAATCACTGATGGCCGTTTCACTGCCTTTCATAATTCTAATAAATATCTTATGGAAATGAAATCAAATTTGAGAGCGGAGATGGTTTTCTTTGCACCGTCAGCGTCACTATCAAGTTACACGTTTTACTTAACATTATAAAGAATTAATTTTTCGTCTGACCAACGTGACAACCAACAAACGCAACACGCTCTCAGCCGTTTCATTACAAGTCATCAATGCCGAGCTGTATGTAATGACATAGATTGGGGAAGTATTCAGCTAATTAACAGCGCAGTAACAAGAACTGCAGATGCTGGAGCCTGAGATAACACAATGTGGAGCTGGAGGAACACAGCAGGCCAGGCAGCATTAGAGGAGCAGGAAAGCTGATGTTTCGGGACCCGTTGCAATAACAACGCCATTTTAGTTTGTTAGAAAGAAATTACACCTCGCCCTTTATTCAGCTTCTCAGTTAGTATAAAGCATGCCACAACCAAAGAAATAGACTCTGAAGCTGGAGTTCTGTAAGCAATTGCAATGTTTAAAAGATCAACATAGTCTGATCCCATCGATGTCATTCCCTGTCCAAAGAGTATCCCCAGTTTTATGTCCTCATTGAAAGTGAGCCATTATCCCAATTTGGGACAGGGGGAAACGCGGCGTTGAATCAGTGACATCCACAACTGACTGCTACCATGTCCCTGTACTGCCTCAGCACTACATTCTCCTCATTGTCAAAGTACAGCAGGTTTATGGAGTGTAAGTTGTCTGGGACGCAGCATGGACTGACCAGCTGTTTGGAGAGTTTCAGGGCATGCACTATAGACTGCACCGTGGCGTGGTTGGTGGTCTTAAAGCCTTGCCCCATTGGGAATGGGCAGGCCTCTTTGCAGTAATAGGCGCTGTAACCCCTTGGGGAGATGATCCAGTTAGACCAGCCGATCTGCTCGAAGTCCACGTACAGAGGGTGTGTGACAGGGCAGAAGGCGAGCTGCGGCTATCATCGGGACAGCTCGGATCTTCCTGCTTTGAGTGAGCCGGGATGAAGGAGCAATGACTTTTACACTCGGCAATGCTGGAATAGCTGGCTCTTTCTTCATCCATGGTGCGCTGTCTCCTAAATAAACCATTGACATGATTAAAACAGCCCCAATCACATTACACAAAGACAAAAAAAAACACCAGCAACTCAACAAGAACTAAAGTCAAGATTCTTTTGTTCCTTGTGAGGAACTGTGATTCAACACGTGTATCTGTGTGAATGAAAGAGATTGGTTAATACTATCAATTCTGTATTAATTTCTGTATTAAATTCTGTATTAAACGCTGATCAAAACCGCAAGAATTGCGGGTGTTGTAAATCAGAAACAAAAACAGAAGTTGCTGGAAAAGCTCTGCAGGTCTGGCAGCATCTGTGGAGAGAAATCAGAGTTTAACGTTGCTGCTCGAGAGACCCTTCCTCAGAAGAGTTCTCGACCCGAAACTTTAACTCTCTGATTTCTCTCCACAGATGCTGCCAGACCTGCAGAGCTTTTCCAGCAATTTCTGTTTTTGTTAAACATTAATCACCCACTATGAACATGTTAAACTGAAGCAACATTTTACTCCAAGATAACCTCAGCTCAAGGTGGATTTTTTCGATGTAATAGAACCATCAAGGGCTGACAATGAGCGAGAGATCAGAACAAACTGAAATAAGGCTAGGCTTGCCGAAAATGATTACAAAAACTGCCACCTGCCCTCAGCCGGAATGTTTTCAGGGAGAAGTGAGTGGATTTATTTTTGAAACGCAGAGAGACCCTTCACCTGCTGGATTGAGGGGCCTGGAAGCCTCGAGCTCATTGTCTTCGCTGAAGATCACCAGGAAAGGCCGGGACTCCTTCTGGGGGTCGCCACTCTTTGCAAATCTGACATCGCTGGGTTGCTGCGAGTTGTCGGTGCATAGCACGAAGCCGTGGTTTGAGCTGCTATTCCTGACCCATTTCCACACCTGCCAGAGAGTTAGAACCGGTCAATTATTGAACCTTCCCGCACAGAGCTACAGAAAACAAGCTACCTCTTCCATCTCCCGCCTACCCCCCGACCCTTATAACATCCCACTGCAGATAGCGCCAAGATCTGAGATTCTACAAGACAGATGTGTATATTCCAAGAGTCATAGAATCATACAGCACGGAAACAGACCTTTCGGTCCAACCAGTCCATGCTGAACATAATCCCAAACTAAACTAGTCCCACCTGCCTGCTCCTGGCCCATATCCCTCCAAACCTTTCCTATTCATATATCCATCCAAATGTCTTTTAAACATTGTGATTGTGCCCACTTCCTCAGGAAGTTCATTCTACACGCGATCTACCCTCTGTGTGACAGGTTTGCCCCTCATGAGATTTTTAAAACTCTCTCTCCCCTCACTTAAAAATGTGCCATCTAGTCTTTAAATATGGAAAAGACACCTACTATTAACTCTATCTATACCCCTCATGATTTTATACACTCCTATAAGGTCACCACTCAACCTCTGACGCTCCAGGGAAAACGGCTCCAGCCCCAGATTTATAACTTGAACCTTCCATACCAGGCAACATCACGTCTGGAGACAGCTCCTAAACTTTTATTCTAAGCTCGTAACGGGGTGTGAAAATGAGACAAAAAGTGAGGGCAGGAATAATAATAACGATTGTATTAATGTTCAAGAAACCTTATTGAAAGCCACAATTAATGGCCTAAATCGAATAATAATAGTATATATAAGGCTCCTGCGTTAATGAACCGCACTGTGGTGCTGGATTAATGCATTGCAATTGACATACCGTTGTCCTGGCTATTAGGATTCGGAGGTGCGTAATGATTTCATCAATAATTGACAATGAAATTCCCTTCTTAGAACCATTGCTGATCCCAGTATCCTGCACTCACTGTCTGAGTGACAGGGGACACTTGCCATCCTTCAACGGACAGAGGGATAGTTCTGGAGGAAATCACTCTACCCCGAGTTCCGCTGCTGTTCAGTAACTCGCACAGGTCGACCTTGTAAATGAATAAAAAAAAACACAAGACATGGGGCTCGACTTTGGAACAACAAGTCTCCCCACTGAGGACACAACCCGGTATCAACTCGTTCAGCCGAACAGGAGGAAGACAAGTGAAAGCGCTTACCCAGCACGATTGAGAAGCGTGCTGAGAGGGTCCTCTTAACTGAAAGAGCCTCGGCTCAGCTTTGAGGAGCTGTTCGTACCTGCCAACTGAAGTGACATTGAAGTAAAAGCAGGTCTGGTTACTATGAACTAGAAGAAAAGAAAGACATTTCGGGTCAGCGCATCCAGCCGAAACAATCCCTGTCCCACATTCACATGATAATTAACTCGAACAATGTCACGCTGCCCGTGAGTATATTTAAAGTCTTGGCCGGACGCGTGTGTATAGCTCAAGGGCTCCTGTTCCAGATATAAACATTTAACCAGTCTGGATAAAGCATACACTGACCACTTATCTCACAATATTAAGGGATACCTAGCTCAAATTAACTCTCTTCCATTTCACACAAAATCTACATTTGGAAATATATCGCTCAAACTTATTCTATATTTCAATCTCCGGCAAAATAACTGGAAAATCCCCAAATTGTGTTAAAGCATCCAAATTATGTTAAAATTCTTGCAATAACCTAATCGCTCGTTGTCCTGTACGAGGAATGTTGTTCTATTTTAATTCTGAATTTGTTGTTGGGTGCCAGTAACTTCGGTGTTTTTAAGTGTGTGCGATTTGTTTAACGATTTGCATTTTACACACCTTTATCCTCAAAACTTCGCACAACATTGCCCTCCAAGTGTCCGGGAGATTTGCTCACACCATTAGCATCTGCGACAGCGTTGAAGAGATCCAGCATGTACTGCGGAGCTCTCCTGAGTGCGCCACTGGCCCGTGGCATCTCCCCCAGCCCAAACACTTGGTGGAGACTCTGGATAGTTTCGGGAACCAGCTGATTCTTGGTCGCTTCTCTCTTCCTCTCCACTGGGACCCTGAACGAGAAGAGCGACAGGGGCCAGAGTAGCACACTCCACCAATGAGAAAGGAAATGCGCTGGCATCCTCCAGGGCCAATGTCACGGTGATATCTTCAGAGATACAGGCCAGCTCTGTCTTTCTGAAACATATCACAGCTTACATTGAGTCCCAGAGCGGTGCTTCTCGGATACACTGTGAGCAACACCATATAAAGCGTGAGGGTGCTGGATGTGTGCAGCAGCAACGTACGAAATCAAAGGTTTAGAATAGGATAAAAATAATTTCGGCAGCTTCAAATAAACACCATTAATGGATCACATTATTCCTGAATAAAGGACTTGAGTTTGTTTTTCAATGGCTGCAATCCTATTCGATCAGAATTTCATGTTTAATCTTCAAATAAACCAAACACAATTCATGCCCCCAATGCCTCAGCAAGCCACCTATTTGTCTTAAACGGTGATCTTTTGTCCAATTTATTTTACCTGTACCTTTTAATCTCCCATTTCGTTAAGTCTTTAACAATCATTGACGCCAAACACAACACACTCAGCTTTCTGGATTTGTTTCTGAGCTAAACATGAGAAGGCACGCTGTTAGCAAGCTATTAATGCAGATACTGATTTTCCAATGTATTTAAAAACAGCATTTTTAACTCATTGTGAGACAAAGGTAGATATTGCTGGAGCAAAACAACTGGTTCCATTAAATATACCCATTAAAGATGTTACATTTAGTTTCAAAATTCAAATGCAGTTTGTATAGAAGAATTATTCCTTACAAAAATACAGTAATGATTCTTCCTCCTAGGAACTGTTTTGCATGTAATGCTCAATTAATATATATCCGTTCTTTTTACTAATCGCTGCTTCTTCCATTTCTGTTGAGAAATTAATGCAACAAAGCCTTGCTTCAGAAACGTTTTGTGTTGAGCTATTTGCAATAAAAACATGCAGAAACTATTACCTAGCCTTTATGCTTGATGCTGACCTTTGTAGTGTTCAGGATTATGTCGGCACCAGTCTTTAAAAAAATGCACAGGTCTTATAGTACTCGGGCCACTCTATAAGTCTACTGCAGTGCTACAACAGACGATTACACTAAGGATCTGCCATCAATTGTGCATGGGGAGCATTATGAATGTAAATGGTTGGTTTAATTGTCACAGGCTGTTAGAGACACTTCTTTTTTTCCTGTTGGGATCCACATGCCCTGGTTAATTTCTGCTCATCCGGTTTCCAAGGAACCTGGGTCGCGTTATCTGTAAGCTGCCAGCCCAGGCTTACGACGGAAAGCAAACGAAAAAGGCTGAACATTGACGCAAATGAAAACCTAGTGTTTGCTGTCTTTCTTTCCATCGAGCTCGAGGAGGAAAGGATTCTGTAAATTTCAGTCCTTTTTTTTGCCAATATGTTTCCATTTCTGGTAATTGCATCGATCAGGATGTAATTTCAGGGTGAGGCTGAGAGAGCTCCTCGCCAATATTTCTTGGTGATCAGATTTCTGTACTCGAGCCCCGGATTACATTCGGTCCAATTCATTCACTTTAAAAAAAAACACATTTCTGGGGATTTCTGTGACAAATGAAATTAACTCTGCGCGAGGCATTGCCCCGCGGAACCTCTCTCTGGTGTGAGAGTAACATCCCGTCATAAATTGCAGGTTTTGTAACTACAAGGGAGAGATAAGAAGGAATGGGGGGAAAAAAGACCAACCTTAAGTTTCTTTTAACAAAATATGTCACGTCAACTATACAGTTGTTTAGAAAGAAGTCATATTCGAGGCAAATGGAGATTTCAATACAGTTCAAAACGACAAAATGCATCAAATAAATGCAAATCTGATAGTAAACTTGAGGAACAACACTGTGTAAAAAAAAATAAAAGGATTCGTTTTACAGATCAACAAATAAACACCACACCTCCCCCAGCCGCCAAAAAGTACCCAAAGAACCGCGGATGCTGAAAAAAAAACAGAAATCCCTGGAAAAACTCATCTGTTATCAGAGAACAGAGTCAACGTTTCCAGTTCAGTAATCTGTTTCGGCTTTCTTTCCACAGATGCTGCCAGACCTGGTGAGTTTCTCCAGCAATTTGAGTTTTTGTTTCAGATTTCCAGCATCCTGAAAATATTTCTGGAACTGCATTGACTAACTGATCAGGATGTCTTAAAACAAATGGCATCAAAACAAGGATGATATTGATATTGAAAGTCATGAAATGCACGAGGGATCACTTTTGTTTCAGTCGTATCCAGTTTCCTGTAAAGGTTATTTTCATTCTCTCTCGATGCCTAGAGATTAAGTGTTCGTTTTCAAACTCTTGTTAAAAAAAAGTGATATCTGCTTTTTTTTTCAGGCGCTCAAAAGCATTTGATGTGCAAATTTAAAAGCCAAAGTAAAGCAAATTTAATTTTGTGTTAAACTTTTCTTCCAGAACAGATTCATTAACTAAAGGACACATTATGTGATTATGAAGCATTATTTAATGTGTGCGTGGTGAGGAGAGAGTAATAAAGGCCCATATTTTCATTAGTAGGTTCTCATGAGGCAAGGCTAGAAGAGCCTCATAGGCGTGTTGTTGTTGTTTTTCATTAGTACACAACAATTCCGCTGACATAGTTATCTAATCCAATTCCTCGGTCTATCTCCTCGGTTTCCCGAAGCATTGAAAGGTTAGATCTTGGCGGTGTAATAAGTAAGATGTAATTGATAAGGAGAAGGTAGTTCAGCAAAATGTAATTACATGGATTGATATTAATGCATCCCATACTGTTGCAGGACCCAGCAATAGTTTGGTTTGTAAATGATTCAAAGAGTCTCGAAATCAAGGCCGAGCTCTATTTCTGTGTTGACCGTGTGTTGTGGTTTTATGCCGCGCAGACTGCGGCGCGACCAATGTGCACTGTATATGAACGTTCAATTCGATTTGGCTTTCTGTTCACGACTAATTTCTGAAGTCGATCAATGCATGTGGAGTGAGGGAGGCTACGCAATCATGATGAAGGCAAAAACACAAACGAGAACTACTACTTTGGAAATAAAGAAAAACAGGAATTGCTGGAGAAACTCAGCACGTCTGGCAGCATCTGTGGAGAGAGAAACAGAGTTAACGTTTTGAGTCTATCGACCCTTCTTTCAGAATTGCATAAGGCACCCCAGAAATAAATCAGAGGTAGCAAGAACTGCTGATGTTGGAGTCAGAGATAACACAGTGTGGAGCTGGAGGAACACAGCAGGCCAGGCAGCATCAGAGGAGCAGGAAAGCTGACGTTTGCTCCACTCTGTTGTCTCAGAAATAGTTTAACCGGTTTTGGTATTTATGTAAATAAACTTGAAATCCTGTCACCAACCTTTTGAGAAACTTGCCAGTTCAAATTTATTTATTAAGTTGTAAGCATGTTAAACTTTATTTTTAAGAACGGGTTCATAAAGGGAGCTGAAGTCGTGTCTTGGTTCATGGTCGCTCCTAAATACTTTCTCAAGTATCTATAACCTTGTCAATCCCTTCCCCGGTTACTCTCTAGGGTCGCCTCTGAGTTTACACAGATGCTGCCAGACCGCCTGAATTTCTTCAGCAATTTCTGGTGGTTTCTGAATTTACATAGGCTTGACGCGCAGTTGCACTGGGCTGAAGCCCCGGCCTACTCACCAATCCCACCCACCCAGATTATCACCTCCCGTCACTCTCTGTCATTTTCTGTTCCAGAAATAAGGAAGAGTAAGCCCTTTCCCCTTTCTTGAAATGCCTGCTGGTCTAACATCTTGCCCTGCAATGCACCTCAATCCTTGCTGACTCAGACGGGCTGCTTGCTTCTTGCATTTTAAAGGTCACCTTCAACTAGCAACTTCAGGTCTGACTCCATTCTCCCATCACTGTAGCACCCCTTCCCACGTTCTGACTTGATCTCATTCAGAAACCCCACCCCTGCACCATCAATGAAACAATTTATGACCATCTTGATCCAGTTCCCAAACCCTCCTCTCTGCTTCCTATCTAACGAGTCTTGGAAACCTTCATGCTTTATGCTGTTTCTTTCTTCAGCCATGTTTGCGTTTGATTTGTTGTTGTCAGCTTCCTGATGAAGTAGAGACGGTGTGCTTTCTTGACGGTCACGTCTACGTGGGCGGATCACGACAGATTTTTGGCGACCATCACTGCCAGGAACTTGAAGTAAGTAGCTTTTTTAAAGTCATGGAGCAAACCATTCCTCATTTGGTCACAGCTTTTGTTTCTTAACTACATCAATGACAACTCTCTTTGGCTGTGAATCATGAAATCTTTATTACGTAATCTCCTCTAGCCTCCACCTTATCTTCCTTGTTCTTCCAGTCCCCTCCCTGCTTCCACTTGGTTAAAAAAAAATCTTCCTTCAGTTCAGGTGAAATGTCATTGACTTGAAATATTGAAATTCTGCTCCATAATAAGTCATTGGACCGGCAACAACAACTCAAGTACTTCCCGCTCTCTCCTGCCTGACTTGCTGAGTTTTTTTTCAGTTTTTTTTGTACTTTGCTACAGCAGCCTAGATCTGGATTATTGTCCTACTTTTTTTCTATTCTCTATTACCCATAATCTTCATTTGTAAACTCTTTGCCTCTGCTTTGCCAATAAGAGCCATCTCAATGCTAAGAACTCCAACTTTTTGGATCACCATGCCATCATTGTTGGCTTATCGACCTATTTACCTTTTCCTGACCCCATTCACACTTCCTAAGGTGGACCGGGGAGGCTTCTTTTTATGTTGAAGGCATTATATAAATACAACTTGTTTTGTGCAACGGAATTTGTGTAGAATGCTTGAAAACCACACACTTCAAATGGTTTTGTTCAACAAATCTTTATTGTCCACGCTTTTGAGGCTACCGAGCAGTTAATCTATTCAACAAAATGTTTTAAAGTGGGCATCTTGTACTTAAAAGGTAGCATTCAAATGTCAGAGCAACATCGTATTGATTAAACTGTACAGGAATGTAAAGGTATCAAAGGCAGGAAAAAAATTTAAAAATTCAATTTCATTCAAAAATCATTCCCTGGGTATTTGGTTTAACTATTATCTTTAGTGATCATAGTTCACTCGAGAAACTTTATTCAGATACATGCTGCATTTCCTAATATTTAAGCCAGTAACCAATATTGTCATGTATATTAACAATGCTACGAGAAATGATAAGTAAATGTGTTTCAAAAGTAGTATTTTAAATGCATGCCCTAGTGGTAAATACATGCTCCTCAATTATATTAAGTACAAAAAAGTTATATTCAAACAAAGGAATGATTTAATAAAATTTCATTTGCAGAGGTTGCAAAGGTGGAGAATTAGAAATTATGTCCCAACGTTGCCTTCTTAGAATGTCCTATTGGCTGTAGGTTAATATGATAATAATGCACATTTGTAAAACTGAAAAAGTTAAATGTACTTTCAGAATTAAGAGTAAAAACTAATCTTTTTAACTAAGAGTTCTGCCAAGCCCTCATCCCACTCTGCATTGTTCAATATAATTTACTCATCTACTTCCAAAAGTTCTTTTTCTTCCACAATCACTAGCCTACTTGCCAATTATAATAAAGCATCGTCATGTATTTTCTACAAGGAACAAAGCAAACATATATCATCTAAAATATTAAATCTTTTATGAAGTTATCACCAATTCAGGCTATTGAAATGATACCCAAATAGAACCTCAAAAGTTGGTGTCATGTGAAACTTCACTTGCCAAAAATGATTGAAAAAGAGGTTTTTATTCTAATATTTTAATGCTTTGAAAATTCAATTGAAATACACAAATAACCTTTTCATTGACATCACAACACATCAACAACTACCGTGACAAAGGTACACTATTAACTTTATGGCACCTTATGCATTAGATCAGCTAATTAGAGGGCACTGCTGCATTTGTAAAGCAAATGTACCAAAATCATTGTTGCAATTACTCATTGCAAGATTTCAAATTAGAACATATGAACAATTGTACGTTTTGTAATTGTGTACAATTTTTTGTTCACCTGTTTAAAATGCAAAACAGTAATTCAAATTTACGCATTAGCTTGTTTGGTGGATTTCTTTCTGCGATTTCAGGAAACTCTAACATTTTAGAGTAGATTTGTAGCTCGGGTTGTGGATGGTTGGTTCGCCGAGCTGGTTTGTTTCATTAGCCTGCTGGGTAACATCACCAGTGCAGCCTCTGATAAAGCGCTGTTGCGTTTTCCCACCTGTTATTTAAGCTAAATAATAATAAATAATAAACTAAATCTAAATAAAAGGGACTACCTCTCCAAAGCACATGCACTACTAGCCGATAAGAACACATACCGGCACAAGTGCAGATATGCCCAACACCACAACTGGGCAAAAAGATTCTTATCGCACTAAAGAGACTCAAACAGACCGGACAGATCAACAAAACAGATCGGCCAAATCAACAAAACAGACCGGCCAAATCAACAAAACAGACCGGCCAAATCAACAAAACAGACCGGCCAAATCAACAAAACAGACTTCTTAAGAATGAAACCTGAAGGAACTAACACCGCGCCCCCCCAGATTCTACAGCCTCCCAAAGGTACACAAACTGGAAGTACCCCTCAGACCCATAGTCTCCCTGCCAGGCACGCCATCGCATAGATTACTCAAGGCGCTACAAAGGAGACTAAAGCACCTTGTCAGCAAGTCATGCCACTCAATCCACTCAACCCAAGAGTTCCTCAATTCCATCAAGGACCTAAGAATAGATGACGACGAGACCATGGTATCATTTGACGCTATTGCCCTATTCACATCAATCGACATACCACTGGCAAGAGAAACAATGACAGCACTACTAAAACAACACAGACAACATGCTGAAGCTACTTATGCCTCACCACCCACTTCACCTTTAATGGCCAAATATACGAACAGATCAATGGGACACCCATGGGATCACCTATCTTCAGACTAATAGCTGAAGCGGTGATGCAGACACTTGAAAGTATGGCCCTTCGCTAATCCAACCAAAACTATAGATACGCTACGTGGACGACACCTTCGTCATTATTAAACGGACCAAACTAGAGGAGACACATGAACTAATAATCAAACCCTCACTGGGATCAGATTCACCAGAGAAGAGGAGAAGAACAAACAGCTCCCATTCCTGGATGTCACGGTGGAACGCACGACAAATGTGGAATTCCTAACAAAGGTACACAGGAAAGCCACACACACTGACCAAGCACTGAATTTCAACAGCAACCACCCTAACACACAAAAACGAAGTTGCGTGAGAACATTATTTAAATGGGCAACAACACACTGCAGCAGCACAGAACTATGCCAAGAAGAAGAAGAGTACCTCTTCCAGGTATTCAAAGACAATGGATACCCGAAAAACTGGGTCAGAAGATGCCTATTACACGAACGACACCAGGAAGATACTACATGTCCCGACACACTCACCATGCTACCTTATATCAGGAACACATCTGAACTGACCACAAGACTCCAATGACCACTGGGCATGAGAGTAGCACACAAACCCACATCCACCCTATGCCAACTGCTCACCCGGACCAAAAACCCACTACCCACTATGGACAGGACCAATATCTTATTCAAGATTGCCTGCAGAGACTGTGACAAACACTACATTGGACAAACAGGAAGGAAATTAACCACAAGGTTACATGAACATCAATTGGCAACAAAAAGACACGACCAATACTCACTCATCTCTATCCACGTGGATAAGGAGAACCATCAATTCGATTGGGACAACACCAGGATCTTGGGACAGGCAAAGCAGAGACAAGCACCGGAATTCCTAGAAGCTTGGTACTCCACTAAGAAAGCCATCAACCAACACATACAGATAGACCCCATATACACTCCATTGCGGAGGAAAACCAGAAGTGAGGTAATCCAGCTCAACGAACACCAGAGTTTAAATAACAAGCGGGAAAACTCAAGATTGCTTCATCGGAGGCTGCACTGATGATGTTACCCAGCAGGGTAATGAAACATCTGCGGAACAACGAACGAGTTCGGTGAGCCAACCAACCACAACATTTCAGAAAACTGTATGAAAATTGGACAGTGATTAGTGTACACAGTAACAAATAGTTGCATTTGCAGCAAGGTTTGACAATTTATTTGGATGTTGAATGCAATTGCGCATTGTTAGAAGCAACAGATGAACCTCTCCTGCTGAAAATTTTGTTAAAAAGTTCCCTAATTATAGAGCTAGAGGCTTCTCACCAAAATTACTGACAGAAGAAATTTTACCCTCCTCACTTGGATTAGCCCACAAACTAAGTCCAATGAACAGTTTTATTTAAATAGCTGCTAATGAAGCAGGTCATGATTTGCATTGACTTAAAATGAAAAGTTAGACAAAGTATTGAGGACTTTCAACACGGAACTGTTAAAATATCTCCACAGAAGCTTAGATGCCAGCAAAAAAAGTTTGAAATTATTTAATTCTACAATGAAACATTGGACAATCCTCAATACGTTATGTGAGTTGTCTCTTAATTCTTTCCAGAATTCAGCCTTAAAAGACCAAAGTGAGGTGAAAGAACTAAATTCTTTTTGAAGATAAAGTTGGAAGATATTGCAGTACTGACCTACACATTAACAAAGAGGATCCATTATTGTCAATGTAAGGAGTCAAACTCTTGTTCAAATCCTAATTTCACCACCTCACATAAGTTAGTTACATTCAACACTGAAACAGCAATGTATAAAGACATTAAAAAAACATCCAAATGGGTTCAAAACTAAGGAAATAACTTTTGATGTTACTGAAGAAACTGAAAAATGTCAGTGTTTCTTTTCAATGGAAACTAGTTTTTTTAATTTTAAGTGGAAGCTCTCCAACACAAACTAAATATAGTGAATTCTAAACTGGCACGCTTGGTTGCTAACACTTGTACCTGAATCAGCAGATTGTGGTCCCAGTCTCATCTACAGGCAATTAGCTCTGGAACTGAGGAAGAGCTGTACAATCAAAGGTATTGAGGCATCAAACCTAAACTTCACGTGCTCAGAAGGACCCCAATGCACCACTCAAAGAAGTGCAAGCAAATATCTTAATGTTTTGACTAAGACTGTCAAAAACTAGATGACTGGGTCACTGATTCATTTGGTGTTCGTAGATGTTTTCTTTCTGCTTAGGTTGGCTGTTGCATAAGAATGATTACACCTCAAAACATGGCTCACTGGCCAAATAGCATTTTCAAATGCCCTGAGGATGTGATAAGGTGCTACATAAATTCAAGTCTTCAGATTTCAGCAGCTGACAGGAAAAAGGAAGAACAGCAAAATATTGGGGCCAGAAATTTTCAAATTATGCTTGCTTGAACTGTGAAAATAAAATCAAGCAGTTCAAATGGAAGTGAAGTAGAGGCAGTGGAGCAATCATAGGTAATGTATTATTGCAAAATGCATATTGGCATTATGTTATATCTTATTGTCTTATAGTGAATTTTTTTAAAGCACACAAAGAAAACAAATGTTATTTTCACTGACCAATCCAGTGTTCCATATTAAAATTTACAATTTTAACCCATGTTCTGATTTTATTCAGATTATATTTATCTATTTCTCAAAAACCAGTTCAATGTAACAAAAAGAAATTTTTAGCAAAATAAAAAAAAACTTTGGTTTATTTAAGATGTTTGTATGCATTTAGTTTTTAATTAACATTTACAATTGTGTACTATTTACCAATATAACTGGGCTATGCTAATTAAACATTCCCCATAGTAAACAAGCTTGTCTTCCAATGAAATCAGGTCATCAATAAGTGAAAAATTTCAGACATTTTAGGATCAAAACTAAATATGGTGATATTCAAGACTAAAAAGTAAGTGCTTTGAAATCATGAATTCAAACTTGACACAACACAATTTTAAATGTTCTTTTTCATATCAGGTCCATAGCAACTTGTCAACATTAAATTTCCAAGAAATATAACCCAAGTTAAAACTCTTTCTTTTAAGTTTATGCCACTGACAAAAAAATACAGCTTTGTTGCAGTTTTTTCTTTCAGTGTTAAATTTTATCCCTGCAGAGGAGTAAATTGAAATCAGTTCTATACTTTCAAGTTTTCTTTTTGACAACACAAATTTGTCACGGATAATTCAAGCCTTCTTATTGAAATTATTGCATTACTTAGCAGCAATTAAAGTTAGTTCTCAGTGACACTGCTGACATGATTATTAGCAGCACCAGGAATGTTCATTGAAATTCTCGTTTCAGTGTCCAAATTCCATTCCCAGACGCATTTCTGTGGAAAGTGCACAAGTTTCTTAGAAGTTCTCGGAAAACAACTGTCTGAGCAGGTGATAACTTGGACTGAAACTCCTGTAACAACTCAGCAGTTGTGGCTTGCCCATCAGCACTAGCCTGGAATGCAATGAAGTTCCTCATGTCCACCAACAGCTCATCATGCTCAGTTGGAACAGGTGGGGGCACTGTCGCAGGCTCGGAGCTCTCATCACTTTCAAGGCTTTGAGACAAAGTCAAGTGATTCCTTGCTCGCATTTTGGCCAGTAATGAGGAAGAGGATGGGAGCATACGACCTGCCTCTTCTTCTGTTGGAACGCCACTGAAATGAGACTTGGCAGCTTCGTCCTTTTCAATGACAGCAGCATCCTGAGCAGAAAAAGTAAACCAAAGAAGCAGATCTCATACAATTAATTCACTACCCTCTCGGTCAATGAAGAAAGTGATCACACAGCAAAGATTTAAGAAAACAAAACAAGTCAAAATGTTCTCAACTCTTGTAGCAGCTGTTGCAAAGGTTAAGAAATTAATCACTAATATCTAATATTAATAAATATGTTTATCTATCATGACTCATTAGAAAATTATATTCAAAAGTTATCCTAAAAATTGCATCTGTATCTGTAAAGGAGCAGCTTGTATCATTCCGATCACTAAACCTGCAACATGTTAAGTGTACCAGCAACATCCAGTGGCCCTACATTGAACACTGTTGAAAGGTCACATTCTACTGCATTTTGCTGCGTTATCCAGCATGTTCACTTTAAATAAATAGTTTCTAACAGCTGAATCAGACTTTAATCAGACCAAAACTGCTTGATGAAGGCATGCAAGATACTCCACGCAAGATGCTACTAATTTTGCAGATATCTCAGCACGTTACTTACTGAACTAAGGTTAGTTCAAACATCATTTATTATACAAACCTCCTTGCTTAAGCCTAAATAGTTTATTCAACTGGGTTTCCACATGCCACTTAGTAATATCATTGAATACAGCTGACCAGTTAACATACTGGTCATCAGCAGTCAAGCATAACAATGAAAATCATGAGTCAAAGAACTCAAACTTTCAGCATAAGCTTACAAACTCAGTTCTCAGTTTACCAGCCTTTATTTGAAGCAACATTTTTTCTTAACTTTCCAAAATAGGCTAGGTGTCTATAGTTAATCTGAAGGAAGATGCTTCTGTTATCTCTGCAGAGAAATCCTTTAAACTTAGTCAATGGCTAAATTATCCGTACTTTTGAAGTAGTAACTTAGGTTTATTGGGTCCAATACTAGTCACACTATCCACTTATTTATAGAGTCACACAGCATGGAAACAGACCCTTCAGTCCAACCAGTCCATGCCAACCATGTTCCCAAACTAAACTATTCCCACCTACTTGCGTTTGACCCATATCCCTCCAAACGTTCCCTATTCATGTACTTATCCAAATGTATTTTAAATGTTGTAACTGTACTTGCATCCACCACTTTCTCTGGAAGTTCATTCCACACACGAAGAACTCTCTCTGTAAAAAAGCTGCCCCTCATCCTCTTTGAAACTTTCTCCTTGCATCTTAAAAATATGTCCCCTAGTTTTGAACTCCCCACCTTAGGGAAAAGACCCTTGCTATTCACCTTATCTGTGTCCCTCACAATTTTATAATCCTCTGTAAGGTCACCCCTCAACCTCCTACGCTCCAGTGAAAAATGCCCCAGCCTTTTCAGCCTATTTTTATAACTCAAACCCTCCATTCTTGGCAATATCCTGGTAAGTATCTTTCCGAACCCTCTCCAAATCAATATCTTTCCCATAGAAGGGCAGCCAGAACTGCACACAATACTCCAGAGGCTGCCTCACCAACGTCCTGTACAATCTCAAGATGACGGCCCAATTCCCATACTCAAAGGTCTGAGCAATGAAGGCAAGCCTGCTAAATGCCTTTTAAATGTTGTAATTGTACCAACCTCCAACATTTCCTCTGGCAACTCATTCCCAACACACACCACCCTCTGCATGAGAAAGGTGCCCCTAAGGTCCCTTTAAATCTTTCCCCTCTCACCTTAAACCTACGCCCTCTAGTTTTGGACTCCCCTACCCTGGGAAAAAGACCCTATTCATGGCTCTCATGATTTTATAAACCTCTCTAACATCATCCCTCAGCCTCTGACACTCCAGGGAAAATAGCCTCAGCCTATTCAGCCTCTCCCTATAGCACAGACCATCCAACCCTGGCAATATCCTTGTAAATCTTTTCTGAACCCTTTCAAGTTTAACAACGTCTTTGCTATACCAGGGAGACGAGAATACTGCGTGCCATATTCGAAAATTGGCCTAACTAATGTCCTGAACAGGCCCAACATGACATTCCAACTCCTATACTCAATGCACTGACCAATAAAGGCAAACATACCAAACGTTCTTCACTACCATGTCTACCTGTGACTCCACTTTCAAGGAAATATGAACCAGCACCCCAAGGTCTCTTTGTTTGGCAACGAGAATGAGAGGTTTCAAAACCAACTTCAAAACTGAACAGAACAAATGATCTTAGGTGCCAGTATCCCTGAAGCTAATTTGGTTTCCTTTGTCACAGACTGAAGCTGAGATTATTGATGTCAGTCCAGGAAGTGAAAGAGTGTAACAAAATAACTTTTGCCATTTCCTCTGGTTATCAACAGAATCTTTAGGATAAAGTAGAAGAGTAGGAAAACAAACAAATGCTTGTAAAAGATTTTGAAAATGGTTCTCTTACATGTTACAATGTATTGACAGTGTTTAACCTATTTTAAACTGGACTGCTGGTTTTCTACATTGCCAATTTTATTATATTACAAACAACAAAGAACAGTACAGCACACGAACAGGTTCATTGGCCAACCAAGCCTGTGCCAACATGTGACGCCTTTCAAAACCTTTGCCTCTACGCAGTCCGTATCCTCTATTCCTTGCCTATTCATTTATCTGTCAAGATGCCTCTTAAACATTGCTATTGTATCTGCTTCCACCACTTCCTCTGGCAGTACATTCCAAGCACTTACTACTCTGTGTAAAAAACTTGCCACTAACACCCGCTTTTCTCCTTTTACCTTAAACCTATGTCCCCGAGTAACTGATATCTCTACCCTGGGAAAAAAGATTCTGATTATCCATTCTATCCATGCCTCTCAATTTTGTAAACTTCTATCAGGTCACCCCTCAGCCTTCAGCGTTCAAGTGAAAACAAACCAAGTTTGTCCAATCTCTCCTCATTGCTAATACCCTCCAGACCAGGCAACATCCTGTTAAACCTTTTCTGTTTCCTCTCCAAAGCCTTCACAGACTTCTGGGAGTGTGGCAATCGGAACTGTATGCAATATTTCAAATATGGCCTAACTAAAGTTCTATGTGGCTGCAACATGATTTGCCAATCTTTATACGCTTCCTCCCGACTGATGAAGGCAAGCATGCCATTTGCCTTCTTGACCACTTATCCACTTGCCACTTTCAGGGAACTGTGGACCTATATGCTTAGATCCCTCTGTATGTTAATGATTCTAAGGGTTTTGCCATTTACTTTATACTTCTGTTCTGCATTAGACCTTCCAAAATGCATCACCTTGCATATGTTCAGGTTAAATTCCATCTGCCATTTCTCCACCCAAGATTCCAGTTTGTCTACATCCTGCTATATCCTCTGGCAATCCTCTTCACTGTCTGCAGCTCCCCCAATCTTTGTGTCATCTGCAAACTTACTGATCAGGCCACCTAAATTCTCCTCCAAATCATTTATGTATGTTACAGACAACACAGGTTCCAGCACTAATCCCTGCAGGACACCAGTGATCACAGATCTCCAGTCAGAAAAATACTTTGCCTCTGCTATCTTCTGTGACCAATCCAGTTCTGTGTCCATCTTACCAGCTCAATGTAGATCCCATGTGACTTCATCTGTATCAGCCTGCCATGAGGGACCTTGTCAAAGGCCCTGCTAAAGTCTAAGTAGACAACACCCACCACCCTGCCCTCAATTATTTTTGTCACTTCCTCAAAAAACTCAATCAAGTTTGTGAGACACAACCTCCCCACATAAAGCCTTGCTTCATGTTGCTACTAAGTCCATGTTTTTCCAAATGCGAGTAATGCTATCCCTAAAAATCTTGTCCAATAATTTCCCTACCACTGACATAAGGCTCACCAGCCTGTAATTTCTTATATTATTCTGGTTTCCCTTCTTAAACAAAGGAAGAACATTAGCTATTCTCTAGTCCTCTGGGACTTCCCTGTGTCTAAAGAGGATACAAAGATTTTAACAAGACCCCAGCTATTTTCTCCCTTGCCTTCCTCAGTATTCTAGGATAGATCCCAAAAGGTCCTGGGGACTTGTCTACCTAATGCTTTTCAAAACACCTAATACCACCTCCTTTTTTATTTTGACACCCTGTAGAATATCCCTCTCTAGATTCACCATCCAACATGTCCTTCTCCTTTGTGAATACTGATGCAAAGTATTCATTAAGAGACCTCACTCACTTCCTCCAGCTCCTTGCGTAAATTCCATCCTTTGATCTTGAGTGTACCTATCTTTTCCCTAGCTATCCTCTTGCTCCTTATAGATGTATAAAACACTTGGGATTTTCTTTAAGCCTATTTGCCAAGGACATTTCATGGCACCTTTAGTCCTCCCAACTCCTTGTTTAAGTTCGTTCCTGCTTTCTTTATATTCTTCAAGGGCTCTGTTTGTCTTCACAGTGTCTTCAGCACATCACTGGAAACTATCCTTTAAAGTCCTGGAGTGACTTCCATTGTAAGCTGTTAGAGTCACGATGTCATACCCACCTGTCAGGCACTGTAAAGTCACCTGACCAAGGAAACTGACATTTGGAAAATTTATTTCTAGAATAGAATTAAACCTTATGTATGCCTCCTTTCTCTTTGTGACTAATTACAATTTGAATAAATTCATTTTGTTTTGCTATGGACCCAATGTCTATAAAATCCACGAATATGTGGTTACACTCATTAGTAGATAGGCTGGCTATTCATGTCCTAACAACAATTTCATTGTGGCACAATGAACACTCGTTAAAGTGATTGCTATATGTTACTTGAGTTTCACATGACCTCAATCCTCAATTAATAAACTGCCCAGCAATAAACTGAGCACATTCTATCATTCCTCATGACTAGAATTAGTGAAAATCACATTAAACATACCTTGCATTTTTCTGGAGTGCATTTGGAAGAAGAGCTGCTAGTTGGAAGCAGTGGGTTTTTCTTCTGACCAAATCTTTGCCTAAGACATGAGAAAATGGAATAGCTTTTGAAATTTCCTGTACATTTTTCAAAATTGTGTCTTGCATTATGCTCACAATTTGTTACTAATTTCACTTTGAATGCATGATATTACATTTTCAGTTCATAAGAATGCTGTTTACATGCACATGTACTATCCTTAAAATTCCCTAAGTCCACTCTTCTTAATGAAACTGGTATTAAAATTACATTAGAAAATAATCAATGGATAACAAGGAAACAGATAATCAAGAGACCTGTAAATTTATGAGTAAAACTCAACCAATTTGGAAACCAAACCTCATCAAATACACACTGACAGTGCTGTAGAAACTCAGCAGGTCTGGGAGCATCTATGGAGAAAGAAACAGTTACTATATTGAGTTTGGTTCTGAAGAGAAGAGTCACATTGAACCCAAAACATTAACTCTGTTTCTCTCTCTAAAGATGCTGCCTACCTGTTGAGTTTCCCAGTACTTTCGACCTTTAATCCAGATCTCCAGCATCCGCAATACCTTGCCTTTACTCATCCAATACATACTTGTTAATTCCATACAACAGGGTTTAATTTAATTTAATTTTTGCCAGGGTGATATCAATCAAACCCAACTGATGCTCAGCTAGTGTCTCTTCCCAGGAAACTCTATTCTAGAAATAAATTTTCCAAATGTCAGTTTCCTTGGTCAGGTGACTTCACAGTGCCTGACAGGTGGGTGTGACATCATGACTCTAACAGTTTACAATGGAAGTCACTCCAGGACTTTAAAGGATAGTTCCCAGTGATGGTGCTGAAGACACTCATAGATTAGGGACCTTGACTCAAAATGTTATACACCACAATAAAATTGATTTCTCAATGTGTCATTTTACCCATGATGCTTGTTAGAATTTTGGCTGGTCCCCTCTTGATTTATCCTGAACAGAAAAGTCAATATATATTGGCAAGTGTGCAGTTAGAGTCATAGAGTTTTACAGCATGGATACAAACCCTTTGGTCCAACTCATTCATGCTGACCAGATATCCTAAAATAATGTAGTCCAATTTGTCAGCATTGTCCCTCTAAACCCTTCCCATTCATGTACCCATCCAGATACCTTTTAAATGTTGCAGCTGTATCAGCCTCCCTCACTTCCTCTGACAGCTCATTCCATACACACACCACCCTCTACATGAAAAAGTTGTCCTTTAGGTCCCTTTCAAACCTTTTACTGCACCGTTACACAAATTACCAAGGAAACACAATGGGTTCACTAACCACTTTTAGTTAAGGAAATCTGCCATTCTTACTCTATCAGGCCTGCATGTGACTACAGATCCACACGAATGGGCTACCCTCTTATGTAGCCTAAGAAATCACTGAGTAATAGTAAACAGATTTCAAGATGACCCACCATCACCACATCTTTTTTAAAATTTAAACTAAAGCAAAAAGTAAATTAAAACATCCTTTGCAAAAATAATGCTCCGGCTAATATCTTACTTTATAGCAGCAGTTGTCCCTGACAGCTGACTGCTATTTATCCTGGATGGCACATCAGAAGAGACACCCAGGCAACGCTGTCTCGAGGCCTTCAGTGCTTTCAAAGCCTCCTGAGCAACTCGATTAGCTTCTGCTTCAACTAATACATAATCAGGGTTGGATGACTCCATAATAACATCATGCTTCATCACACTGTGGATTCCTTTAGAAATTAGAAAATAGCACCAGATTAACACCGTCATTTACACAACAATACCAACTTCACAGCATTCGTGCACTGAATTAACCTGGATTGCGTCTTGCTAATGTGATTTTTTGGGTTTTCCCATAACCAACTTTTAATAAATGAAACTTAATGGTGCAGTAATAAAAAAAAGATGGAATAATTAAACAAATCTTTTAGATTTCAGATCAATTCACTAATAATTTGCCCTCCTGCTTAACTAAATTTGTAAAATTTACCCAAAGAAGTGCTAAGTAGCATAATTATGTATCGAGCAGTGAGCATACCAAAGCTACCGTTTGAACACTTGATTAAATACTACCATGGAATAAAAATCTTACTATCAGAACGGAATTCTTTTTTTTCGAAAATGAAAAATTGTCTTGCAGCTTAAAGATAAATAGAAGCACAATAAATATGAGTAAATTCACCAGATTTTTTGAAGAGCTTTTCCAATACATAATCATCACTCTGCCTGCAGACTTCCTTTTCTTTTTGCTCTTCCTCATGGTCTCTCTTTTTGAGTTTCTTCCTTTTAACCAAGTGGGGAATACGTTCACCTTCAAAATATGCATCTTTATGGCGTTTGTGTTTTCTGTGTTTTTGCTTATACACTGAAAGAGCATCATCATGCTCACCCTCAGTTTTTTGATGTTTTGTTTTAGACTGGTGTTTATGATGAAGTTTATTGCTGTTACTAGTTTCTCCTAAGGCAGCACCACTTGTATTTTGCAGTTTTTCTGCGTTCAGAGTGCAGTCTTTCCTGTCCTCGTCCAGAATGATTGGTCCTTGTTTGTGGTCATGATCAAGTAGTCCAGCTTTATTGTTGAGTGTAGATTCTGCATTATTGTTGTCAGTTTCCTTACGTGCAGAATTGGTTGGTTGATCAAGCCTTTCATATTCAGACTCTGAAACAGTTGGAAATTCAGCACTTTTTATTTCCTGCTTTACCTCAGTGACAGTTTCACCAATGCCAAAAACAGTGTTTGCTTTTATTTCATTTTGTGGGTTAATAGAAAGTTTTCCTGACTGACTTTTGTCTAAACGGCACTGGAGAGACAAATCAGGTGGTAACTTGACTTGCTTGCTGGAATCTTGATCTGGTGGCGAGTCATTTGTCTTCCTGAATGAACCGGAGATTTTCCCAGCTTTTCTTCTGGTAGGTGCGTAAACATCTGAACCTGTGCCTAACGAGGAACAAACACATTCACTGCAATTAATGTAGAGAGTATTAAACAAAATAATTACAATACTTGGATTTTGCACAGGAATGATTGTATTTCAGTATTATTCACTTGATGCAAAATACTTTGGGATATTCTCAGTCCATGATGGGACAACAAAATTACAAACTTTCTGAGCAAACCTACGAAAATCCTTCCAATAATTTCTATCATTTGAAACTGGAAGCTGCGGCCACCCTGTTTTCTTAACAATCAGGTTGCTTAGGTCCCTTCAATTATTCGCCAACACTCCCACCAAACATGTTGATTTGGTTGATGAACCACCAACTGGTAGAACAAATGAATAAAGTCAACCTATCCTGCCAGTAGCAATATCACCTGTGAGTTGGAAGGTTATGGTCTCGCTCCAGAAAGTCGAGCACAAAAGTACAGGCTGTCACTGAAATGCAGTCTTGAGGAACTGCCGCACTGTTGGATGTGCTATATTGCAGATAGCAATTTAAACCATCTGTCTTTTCAAGTGGACTTAAAAGATACTATAGCACAACTTCAACAGGAGTAGGGAAGCACCTAAAAGCAACTTATCTGGCCATTATCACGTTGTTTAGTGGAAGATTATTATATGCAGATAAATAAGCATGCTTCTGACATTACAATACTGACTGCACTTCTAAGTACTATATTAGATGCTTTTGGACAATCTGAGGTTATGAAAGACACTTTTAAATCTTTGATTAACTGTATACAGAAATTCACCAAGCACATTTCTCTAAAGAAGTAAAACTGGGATTGCAAAATTGGTGAATTACAATCCTGGCACTTTACTGCATTAACCACTGGATTCTGTTTGTTAATTTTAAATTGATACTACCTGCAAAAATTGCACTTGTTTCTGTTCCCTGAGTACCATCTGGACTGCTTAATGTGAAAAGCTCTACAAGATCATTAGATTTGAAAAACCGTCTCTGCTTTGGGTCCTTCAATACTCGATTAGTCAGGAACTGCTTGAAAATTTGCCTATAATAAAGTGAAAATTACATAATTCATCTAAAGAAACCACATATAAAATGATTTACAACTTCCTATAATTAAGTTAGTAATAAAAAATTAAATTACATGCCACCTTAGTTAGCAGTTTTCATAGGAACTATATAGCTCTAGAACAAACTTGCATTTTAAATGTAATCATATAACCTTTTTGCGTTCATGAACCTTTCACTATTATGAATTTATTGTACTTTAAATCTGTTTTATCTCCCAACGCTCATATTAATCTGAGAAAAAAATGGTTAAATATGTAAAATATTACTAAATAATTACATGCAGAAACCAAGAAGTCTCAATTTTCCCACGGTGCTCACAAAAACCGCTGCTGACCACTAATTTAACAAGGCCTCTTCTACTAAAATCACACTTTAAATCATATTTAGTCAGTACGGGGAGGTAAGTGGTGTGCCAGCAAGTGTTCAGTTCCCCCATTATTTAGTGTGAGAACTAGCACCTCCATTAAAGAACATACTGCAAATAAGATAAACCTGTTCGCAGTGAGCCATGTGAAAACAAATGCTGTAATCACACCATCGTCATTTTTGGTCAAGTGTTACTGAATCGTTTATTTTTCATTAATTTTCTCAGCAGACGTCTTCTGCACTTAGTTGCAACGTTGGCTTATTTACATGAAGGAAACCAAACTGCACAGTGCAAACAATGAAGGATGACTGCAGGAAGCCAGAAGTATTGGATGCGAACAGCCGACATGTGAAAGAGAAGTAGAGGCTGATGCTTCAAATGCGATCCTCAATCCAAACTTCTAGTGAAAGGGGGAATAGCAGATGCAGTGAGTAAAAATAATGGCCTTTCACTAGGACCTGGATTCAAATAAAGTTTGGATTAATTAATGAAATATTCTTTTGCCATTCTTCTTTTAAAAAGGTGATGAGATAAATGTGTAAACCTGACTTAATTGAGTTGCTAGTGAGCAGAGACCTACAATTCAAAACCATTCCTATTTAAGCATTAAGAGATGTCACTCAAAAATGCTAGTGCATAGCTGATATAGGATATGAAAACCTATCACTGGCATAATATGGAATGTTTTTCTGAGGCTGGATCCAGGCATTCCTCATAATCCAATACAGGGTCCCTGAAAGGTCAATAGTTTCAATACCCAGCCAAAGAGCCTGTTTTAGGATTATTTGTAGGATTTCTAAACAAAATATTAACTGGTCTTTCCCTTTCAGATATTGATTTTTTTTTGCTGAACATTTCCAGTGTTTATTCATGTTCCCCTTTTAAATTTACTTGGATGAACACACAAAAATATAATTGTACTATTAACTGAAAATAACTTGGGGGAGGGGGAATTAAGAGTCTTAGTGGTCAACCAGTGTGAAATTAAAATGTTTCTGCTTGCTAAACCATTAAGAATAAAACCAAATGAATCTTCAGCTCACGTACATTGTTGGCAAAAACAACCGACAATTTACAAAGTTTAATGTGACAGGGCATTCCCAATTTTGAGACATACCTGTGGTAGATTTTTTCTTCAATTGACCCGGCTGTTAGTAACCTGTAAATAGTAACCTGTTTCTTTTGGCCTATCCTCCAGGCACGCTCTCGGGCCTAAAAGAATGCGCATTTAGTGATTAGTATCCAGCGGCTTCCCCACCACACGGCAGAGCACTTCATAATCGAATGTCAAACATGAAAAGTTCATGCACAATTAATTTCTTTAAACTGTTGCAGTTCCAAGTTATTTTTTTATTGCTGAAACGATGATCCTTTATTGCAGGGAAATATTCTACAAGTAGGGCAAAGGTTTAGTCACGTTACAGTTTAGCAAAAATTTGTTACAGCCCCACCTGCACAAAGCAGTCATATTGCTAGAATTCCAGCAGTTTTTAATTAAGTTTTCTCCAAGCTTTATACTCAGTCTAATTGCTGACAGCTGAACAACTATACTGCATACACCCAACCACATGTGAATCGTTCAAACTTGTGGGCAACATTTTATTTCAGAATACTCTTAACAACTGTGCAAAGTAAGCTGTTCAGTGTCAGCACAGGGTCAGACATTTCAAAGCAATTCAGATTATTTCAATATGTACTGTTCTTTCTCAGGCATGAAATCCATCACATTCTCTGTCCCAACCAGAACAATTGAAAACAGCAACACTACCACAGCATGAGGTAATAAAATGCACAAATTGCAGATTTTAGCTGCTCCCAATGTAACACACTCAGTTCACATTTACAAATATACATAATTGCTTAATAACTGTTCTAAATGCACATGCATGTTTGTGGCATCGAGTTGAGTGCAGATGAGAGATGAAACAATCCAATGCTGTTTGCATTGACACAAACTGAAAAGGGCCCACCTGTGTGTCAGTACTCGGGTTCCAGTCAGGGTCGTAGATAATAACTCGGTTTGCTCCTGTCAAGTTAACTCCTAAACCACCAACTCTAGTTGTGAGGAGGAAGACAAATATAGAGGAATCCTACAATAGAAGAACAGATTTTTGTTTTTCTGAAAAAAGACTTTTTTCAAGAAAAGCATGTTTGTTAATCGAATAATCAAATGTAAACTTGGCAAGCATTAATAAAAGAGCAAAATGCAGCACAGAAATAGGCATGAACAACTTTTTGAAGTTTTTACCTCATTGTATCTAGAAATGAGTGTCTGTCTAGACCCTACTGTAGTTGTTCCATCCATTTTAAGGTATGAATAGTCTAGATTTCGTATAAACACCTCCAAGATGTCCAACATCTAGCAAATAGGAGAAAAAAGATATGTTTATCTAGAAACAAATTAGAAATTAGCACTACACACATTTTTAATTTAGAACCTGCTCTAAATACATATTAACAGCAAAATAAAAAAACATTATTTGTAACAGGGATACAGATTTGACAGTATATTCTAATGACAGGTGGTAAATTTACAACAAAATGGATTTTAATCTTAAACTTGTTTTTGTTCTAAACCCAAATGAAATGACAAGAATCTGAATATTGATCAATTAAATCGGAGTTGAAAATGTGCCAAAACTCATTTTAAGCGATATAACTTGGCATTCTGCCAACTCTTATCCTGTTATAAGTGAAAGATTTCTTGGCTAATACTTAATATACATTAAAATCTGGCACAGGAATTGAAACTAGATGATTTTAAAATATCTGTAAAAGGTGTAGTTTGCACAGAAACACAGTAGCACCAAAGGTGGAGGTGCAATAATTAAATTCAACCAAAACTAGTGTGAAACAAACATGGAGTAGGTTTGGATTTTAAAATAAGATCAAAACAATAATAATAAACACCTGACATCTTGTTTTTGTGAGGGAGTGAAGAAGTGTTAATAAGCTAGTTTATGCTGCATTATTAAATAGTCAAAATGTGCTTTTTATCTCTGCTAGGTGTGCTGACCTGTCGGGATTGAGAGAAAAGAAGTACTCGATGTCCTTGTTTGTACCACAGCTTTAGCAAAGCATTGACTACAATCATCTTTCCAGATCGCTTCCAATACCCAAAGTGCTCTTCCTCTGTCAGCTGCTCATCAGGCACCCCCTTCAGGATCTTGGGGCCACCAGAAAACAGGTCTGGGTGATTACAGATCTTTCTGAGAGCTATCAGGCCAGAGAATACCTATATTTTTGTGGGTTGGTGGGGGTGGGGAAGAGAGAGAGGAAGAAAAAGAGAACAATCAACGTCTTGACTGTTTGCTATCCAAACATGAATGTTTCTCTAAGAATTGTGCGCAAGAGACCTCTATACACAACAGTGCATGCAGTGTGTTTAGACTACACATGTGTCAAGTACTGATAATAAGCAGCTTCTACGTCACAGCACTGAATGGAATACTTTAATTATTTATCAAACACTTGAAGCTCCATTTGTTATCCTCTGTAAGCACTCATTGATTCATATTAATGTTAAGGAAGAGCCTTTCATTGCTCCAATAGACAAAAGCAGCAGCTCACTATTCTTAACAGTCCCCTTCTTAAAGAAGGAGCAAGCTTCCTTGTTGAATATCCAATAATAGCAATAACAGACCTGCATTTCTCTGTTGAGAATCTGATAGACTTCCTTGGAATCAATAAAGTTTTGGTAGACTTCACGTTGTTCCTCTGTTAAACGACAAAACAGAACCTACAGAAAAAGAGTTTCAGAGTCAGTTACAGGTTTCTTTACTGCTCATTTGGATAATACTGTGACTTTAAATTCCTCATGTAATAGATGCAATGAAAACAGGAAATATGCTCAGTTCAAAACTTAATAGAATATTAACAACAGTTGCAAATTAACACATTCAAGAACAATTAAAAAGTAAGCAACACAAATTCAGAACTAAGTGCAACAATGAGAACTTCTATATTCTCAATAAAAAACCTACTGTGATGACCCACACCTTTCAAATATACCCAGAAATGTCCTACTGATCAGGCAACTTAAAACCAAACCATTAAGATCACATTCAGCAATTGGAATGCATCTTTCACTGTCTGACAAGATTCAAAAGAGTGTGTAACTAACATATTTTACAGTGGATATTTCTCTTTTTGATTTGCTGTCTCTTGCGCACCTAGAGTGTTTATTTTTTTCTGAGACTACACTTACACAAAAGCAAAATAGCAGGCAGCATACTGGCAACAATTGTAATGGCATCACTACATTATTCCCTTCTTCAGTTAGGCATGAACAAAATACTAACATTTCATTAAAAATAGCATGCAGTAGGCATGATCTCATTTTGGGTGTGGTAACTGTAATCTCAATTCCACCTCACCAAAATATGTGACTGTAACCTTTCAGGTGATGAACTAACCAAAAATCAGAAGGAAAACCCAAGAGCAAAGCAGTGATGTGAATTCAACTGATGTGCATCATAAATTCTATCGTAAATCCAAAATGCAGTGACCACAGGTATATAATATCTCCTGAAATGTTCTAACAATAGACCAAGGACAGAGATGGGGCAAAATGGGATTCAAACCCCGAGGAAATTTTCTTAGTTCAATTGGGCTGAACACCTCTATCTAGATGCACAGATTAAGACCATTCAAGGCACCTCAGAGGGATCAGTCGCATGCTGCAAGCATTTGCGCTAAAAGCTGACCCATTGGCCAATCAATAGAATATTAACCTGTAGACGCTGAAAATTCAGTGGATTCACCAAAAGGGCAATCCTTTCAGTCGCATGGTGAATCATCTTCCAAAACTAAAACAAGACATGTTAGGGCTGATTTACTCAGTTTGTAATCCGTACACCTGCCAACAATCTTGTGGGATCACAGGGTATTGCTCATGAAGCTTTATGTGCACAAAACAAATCTCCTGGAGTTTCAGCTTTTAGAAAACTGCAGTTTGCAATATGAAGTGTAACAGATGTCCCCGCATTCATTCTTTAAAATATTAATGTTTTATGTTCTGCCCCAAGCCCTCTCCGGGGCTAGGCTTACTTGAGTGCAAAACCAACAAAAAGATGGAACCTTCCACTGTCTATACAGAAGAGTGTGAAAATACAGAAAGTGCTGCACTGCCACCAAATGAAAAGCATTCTGCATTGAGTTTTGGTGTATTTTTAAAACAGTGCATTCCTCCATTGGGGTTTCAAAGAACATTGTCAACTGCAAGATAAAATTCTCACTGTTGCTGGTAATATACTTGGACTCTGGCCCCACCACTTTTGTTATTTATCCTTGTGATGTCAGCATTGCTGACTCGGCCAACATTATTGCCAGTAGAAGGTGGTAATAAGACTTGCTAGGCAAATTAAGATGAAAGTTAAGAGTCAATCAAGTTGGCAGGTCCTTTACAGGACGTTAATGACCCAGTTAGATTTTTTTAACAATGATACACAATTTCACTGAAACCAGCTCATTTAAATTATTTTATTACTTCCACGGTGGGATTTGAACTCACATTCTTCAGATTACGAGCTGAACAAGAATACACAACGATCTTCAGGAAATATTTATATCCTTTTATGAAGTGATGATGAATGTTATATCTACAGTATAATGCAACATTACTGAATGTTGTGCATTATTTATGAATATTCCACTTTGTGATTAGTTTGGTCTTTAGCTTCTGCTTTTACACTAATCACTAGTTGCTCTTTGCGACAACTTTGTTGGAATACATTACCATGAATTCTTAAAGAAACACATCCACAAAAAAAAGATTAGACTAGTTTTATGTTTATTATTCGTGTGTGCACAATTGTGGAATCTATACTACAAGAGGGCTGCTAATTAAAGAGGAATTCACAATTACAAAAAAAAGGGCCATTGTGTTATTGGGATAAGATTAAAACAACGCACTGCCTCTCTAATTCAGCTATAACACATACAGACAATTAAAAATTCACACGGCACAATTTTAAAACACAATCAGCATCTGTGTTCACAGATGTGAAGTGCTTCTATTTTTGTAGTAGGACTGAAATCTTTTGTTATTTTGCATTCATTTCCCCTGCTGTGCTTCATGATGGCATTTAAATATTTAATGTAACTACTGTCACACCAAGCCAAGGGAGAGAAGGACCCAATGAAGTTCTGGAGGTCATTCCTCCTAAATATTTTGTTCATCAGTTTTTTTAAGTAAACCAGCTATCATCTGGGACTCTTGTTACACTGTGAACAACAGCTCTTTCAAATTGGATTAGCAGCTAACTTTAAAATTAAGGTAGTGTACAATTAATACTATATCCCCATAAGTGATGCAAAAATAATCAACTTATTAATTCTGAAATATCAATAACTCAGTGGGTAATTGCATTCATAATTTGTGGCAGTGAGTCTTAATGAATCAGCAAGATCCCATGTGTATTCCATGTACTGTGCTATCAAATAATCTGAAATAATGCAATAACTGGCGCAATAATTGGCCAGAACCCCTGCAAAGAGCCGGAAATTTCTGGTTCCAGACAATGGGGTAGGAATGTAGAATGGTCTCATTATGCTACAATAACTGTAATACATGCAGAAATTTACTTTAAGCCTTCAAAAAAATACCCCGAGTTTTACCCACCTGTTCATTCTTGTCTGGCAATGCCAGATTCATTTTTACATCTGCTTTTATTCGTCGCAGCAAGTACGGGTTTATGGTGTCCCGTAAAACACAAGCACACTTATAGGCAGTTTGCACCTGAGAACATTTTTAAAATAACTTTGAGAAGGATACACATGCAGGTTGCAATAATAACAAATCAGCAGGGACACATTTATACAGAGCAGTTAAAGAAAAATGTGCTTTGACAAATGCTAACTCACTACTTAACAGAGTCCTTAGAATTAATATATTGGTAAATTCATTTTAAAAACAGATTATGAAGATATTTTATTGGGCACCATAACAAATATAGTGTTAATTTGGTATCCTGTATGTTTATTTCACCAAACTAAACAGACAAAAAAATGCAAGCCACGTAGTTAATATTGCAATATTACTATTAACTACAATTGTCTTCAAGCAATTCTGATACTTCTAGTGGCAAATGTGGCTTTAATGTTTAATTCTTAATGATACCAGTGCTCCATTGTACTAATGTTTGGCTCTATGTATAATGGCTTAGACACAACAGTATAGTTCAGAGCTCTCAGGAGGACACAAAATGGAAGTTTTATTGGCTGTGCAAGTCTTACCCTCAGGGAAATGGCCCTTTCATCATGGTACGTCATCTCTGTGTCTAATCCTATATCAGCCAAAATTCCATTTATCATTAATCTGAGTGGTCTGAGGATCAAAAGGAAACCTGCAGGAAGCCTGAAAGATGCTACGCACTACCAAATGATTAGTGCCCACTTGCCACTGTGTAAGTAGGCTTAAGGAAGAATGAAGAGTATCACACAAACAGAAGGTTCTTTTTAGTTTAAAGAACATATGGCACAGTTCAGATCAGTTGTACAAAAAGGGCAAGTAGTAGAATACATGATAATTTATTGATTAGATGTTTCAATTCACATATCAAAAAAAAACCCAACTAAGTTAAAATAATGAAAACATTAAAAGGTTAAAAGAAAAGGTTCCCCACCCTGAACAACAGTATTTTATTACCAACTGTAACGGAAAGAAAATATGTACACTCAGCATTTCAGAATGGAGACACTTTTAGCAGCCATGAACCACCAGCACTGTTGTGAGGCAATAAAGGTAATCCATCTATCAATCTTACCATCTTCCCTCTTGTATTTTCTATCCTTGCTTTTTCCAAATTTCAACTTTCTCTTTTACGTGTATTTTTCTACTTCTACCAACCTCTTTTGTTCCATTAATAATGTCATGATTCAAAGTGTGAATATTGGAAATCTAAAGCAGAAAATGTTACAATATAGCAAGAATGCCAGCATCTCAAATCCAGAAACCATGAACTCATTCTACTCTTTTTATTTATTATATTGTACAGAAAGCATTATGTTCTCTTTCACATACCTGAACAGGTGAGGCATTTTGATAGCCTCCCATTGTGATAGGGACAGAAAATTGTTCCATGAAGACTTGCAATGTTCCTAGCTTTCCTGGAAAAACAAAGTCAAATAAAGACCAGAGCTCCTTCAAGTTATTCTGCATCGGTGAACCAGACAGGATAATGCGATGGGGAGTGCGAAACTGCAAAGAGAATTATAAAAATCATTTATGAAACTGCAACGTTTTTCTAAAAAGTCTTCAAGAATAGAACTGCTATTTAAACAGTACGTACATACCTCATTCACGATTGTGCCTTCAGCCTTCTTGTTCTCACGTTCGGGAATGCTCAGTCTAAAACCCTCTGCTTCTACACTTCCCACTATCTTCTTTAAGGCTTTCTTAAAACTCACCTTATGGGGAACAGACAGGAAACTGGAGTGGGGTAAAGATCAGATCAGTTGTCATTTTACTGGCTGGCAGAGCAGCCTCAAGGGGTTAAGTGGCCGATTCTTGCTCCTATTTCTTAATCATTCAATAATTCTTTTTAATTTCTCTTTCTTTAGTTGAGCATTTATTTTTGTCATGTGTTGCCTTCAGTGAACTCTTTGGGCATCTTTTTATGATAAGGATACTACGAAAATGCAAGTTGTCATTTTTCTAAGTATAAGTACTATTGTTATCTAATCCCAACCCTGACACACTTTTTTTAAAGCATTCAAAGTTTCTTCAGTCCACAGTATTTGAATACTTCAAGTTTTGCAATACAGATTGGCGTGGATATCCACAACCCCACTGTGTAATGCATACAAAGAAAAAAAACAAAAGAAAAATAAAAATACACATTCGCTTCAGCTTGGTCCCAACGGAATTAAAGGATATGCGAACAAGTGAAGTCAATGTAGATATTCAGCCATGATCTCATTTAAAGACAGAGAAGGCTCCAGTGGTGGTTTTGTTAGCTCCTGGTCTGATTCTTTGCGTGGTCTTAATCATAATATTAAAACTAGTTCCCAAAGAGGTATGTCAACCCAACACAATTGATATTTTTCTTTTCAAAAGGAACTTATTGTGCTTAAAGCTCTCAATCAAATAATAAAATTTATAACACCGTGATATAAAAATACCGTGACTGCAACATTTTAATTTTTGCTACTCTTGGTGCTGTTAATGCATAGTACTTGCTTAAGTGCAAGATCACAGTAAAACCCATATTAAATAAATCTCTTTAAATATTTATCCACATTAAAAGCTCTTATGATTCAATAAAGCAGTCTAAAATTAAGTTCACAAAGATACTTTTAAGAACGAAATACATCAGCAGAGATAGTTCAAATAATGGTATGTAATAAGATTTGTCCATTTGCAATCAATGACTTAAATGTGGCACAGTGGTAATGTCCTAACCCTTGGACCAGAAGGCCTGGTTTCAAGTCCCATCTGTTCCAAAGATGTGTAATAACATCTCTGAACAGGTTGATTAGAAAAATAGGTTAAATAAAAAATTAAATGAATCGCACCACCAAAGGAATGATTTTTAAATTTGCTGGCGACACAAAGATAGATAGTTAAGCAAGTTGTGAAGAGGACACAAGGAGGCTTCAAAGGCTCTAGATTCTCCCATCAGACTGAACATCACTTCCACATCCCTCAGGATCTTACATATTTAATCAAGCCACCTCTTACTCTTCTAAACTCCCAGCGGATACAAGCATAACATATGGCAACCCACCCATTTTATATATGAACCTAGTAAACCTTCTCCGAACTGCTTCCAATGCATTTATATCCTACCTTAAATAAGGTGTCAATACTGTATACGATATTCCAGATGTGGTCTCACCTGAAGAATAACCTCCCTATGTTTGTGTTTAATTCCCCTTGTGATAAACAATAACATTCCGTTAGCTTTCCTAATTGCTTGCTGTACTGGTATGCTAACCTTTTGTGATTCAGAACACCTGGATCCTTCTGCATCTCACAGCTCTGCAATCCCTCACCATTTTGATAATTGGCTTCTTTTTTATTTTTGTTACTAAAAATGGGCAATTTTACATATTGCCACATTATATTCCTTTTGTTAGTTCTTTGCAGTCTATTACATAATCATGAAGCAAGGAAATGGATGCTTTGAGTCAACTCGTCCATGCCAAACAGGTTTCCTAAACTGAATTAGTCCCAATTGCCTGCATTTGGCCCATCAATCTAAACATTTCCTATCCATGTACTTGTCCAAATGTCTTTTAAATGTTGTAATTGTATTTGCCTCTACCACTTCCTCTGACAGCTCATTCCATGTACGAACCACCCTGTGTGTGAAAAAGTTGCCCCTCACATCCCTCTTAAATCTTTCCTCTCTGACCTTAACCCTATGTCCTCTAGTTTTGGACTTCCATACCCTGGGGTAAAGACCTTGGCCATTCACCTTATCTATGCCCCTCATGATTTTATAAACCTCGATAAGGTCACCCCCTTCAGCCTCCTACACTCCAAGGAAAAAAAGTCCCAGCCTATCCAACCCCTCCTTATAACTCAAACCATCTAGTCTCAGTAATCTCCTCATAAAGCTTTTTTGCACCCTTTCCAGTGTGATAACATCCTCCCCATTAGCAAGGTGACCAGAGTTGTATGCAGTACTCCAAATGTGATCTTGTAGACTGTAACATGATGTCCCGACTCTTGTACTCAATGCTCTGGCAGATGAAGGCAAGTGTGCTAAACGCCTTCTTCAGTACCCTGTTAACCTGTGATGCCACTTTCAAGGAACTATGTAACTGCACCCCTTGGTCTCTGTCATCCGTTTGTAGGCTCCTTATGTCCTATTTGTAACTTATTACCTATTATGACATAAATTTAGCAAACATCCCTTTGGTTCTTTCGTCCAAATCATTCCTATAAATTGCAAAATATTGAAATCCCAACAATGATCCCTGTGATACATTCCTCGATACATTTTGCTAACAAAAAAAAGACTCACTTTTGTGCCTACTGTTTACTGTTAGCTAGCTAATCTTCTAACCATGCCAATATGTCATTCTCTACACCACGACATTTTAGTTTTTGCAATAACCTTTGATCTGGTATCTTATAAATGCCTCCTGGAAATCTAAATACAGTACATTCCCTTTATCCACAGCACATGCTGCTTCTTCAAAGAACTCAAATAAATTGGTTAAACATAGTTTCTCTTTTACAAAAGCATGTTAACTCTGCCTGAATACCATGAATATCTTTAGAATCTTTAGTGACAGCTTCTCTATGATAAATGTTAAGCTAAGTGGCCTGTAGTTTCTTGCTTTCTGTCTCCTTCCTTTTCTGAATAAATTAATTTTATTAGTTGCTTTACTTTGTAATTGAGCATTCCCCGAATCTAGGCTATTTTGGAAAATTAAAACTAATGCATCAACTATCTCATTAGCCACTTCCCTTATGAACTGGGGACAAGTCCATCAAGACCCAGAGACTTGTCAGCCTGCAGCTCCACTAATTTTTCCAGTACCTCTTCCCTGGGGATTGTAATTTTCATGAGTTGCTCCCTCCCTTCTATCTCCTGATATACAGCTATCTTTGGGATGTTACTAGTATCCCATATAAGGAAGATCATTCAAAATACATATTGAATTCGTCTGTCATCTCCTTATTTTCCATTATTGATTCCACAAACTCACTTTTTATAGGATCAATGTAGACTTTGTTAATTCCTCCCTTTTGAATATCTATAGAAACTCCTATATTTGTTTTCATATTTGTAGCTAGCTTTCTCTTGAACACTAATTGTGCCCTCCTTATTAATCTTTTAGTCCGTTCTTTGTTCTTTTCAAAATATTCTGTCCAATCTTCTTTACATAATTATATATTTTTTCTTTAAGTTTAATGCTATCTTTAAGTCAATTAAGAATGGTGAATCCTGCCTTTGGAATTTTTTTTTCTTGTTGGATTGCATCTATTCTGCGTATTCTGAAATATCCCCTCACATGTTTGTCACTGCACCTCAACTTAACCTAGTTTACTAGTTCATGTTAGATAGTTATGCTTTTATTCCTTGATAATTATCCTAATTTTAAGTTTAAAATATCAGTCTTGAATCCACTCTTCATCAAGCTGAATGTGAAATTCAATTGTAGTTTGATTGCTGCAATCTAGGGGTGCCTTCACTATCAGGTCATTAATTAATCATATCTCAACGCAGAGTACCACAAGTGGTATAGTTTGCTTTCTGGTTGGCTCCAGAACTTGCCATTGTAAGAAATGATCCTGGAAAAATTCAATGAATTCTTCATCTAGACTACCTCTGTTCATTTTATTTTTCCAGACTACATGCAAATTACAGTTCCCCATGATTATCACCATTCCTTTCTGACAAACTGCCATTATTTGTTCCTTTATATTCCATACAACCAAGTGGATTACCATTAGGGCCCTATATTCCACTCTGACAAGTAACTTCTTGTCTTCTACCCAAACTGCTCCAAAATGTCATGGTTTCCTGACATAAGGTCATACCTGTCTGAGTTCTGAAGAAGGGTCACTGGACCTGAAATGTTAACTCTGATTTCTCTCCACAGATGCTGCCAGACCTGCTGAGTTTTTCCAGCAATTTCTGTTTTTGTTTCTGATTTAGGAATCTGACATTTAAGATTAAGATGACTTTTTTTTTCTCAGCAGGAGATTAGCCCATGGAATTCTCTTCCCCAAACATCAGTGGAGGCGTTCATTGAATATATTCAAGGCAGACTTCGGTCATTTTTGATCAATAAGCGAGTCAAGAGCTATAGCGGAATGGACAGGAAAACCATGATCGTATTGAACAGTGAAATATGCTTGGGGGTTGGTGGTGAAAGAACTAGTTCTGCTCGTAAATATTTTGCGCACAGCTGTTTTCCTTGGAACGTCCTCCCTAAATAAGTAACCAGAGATTCCAATTCTATTCTAACTTCGCATTTAAAACCTTTCTTAAGGCCCGTCTTTTTGACTAAGGGTTCAGTCATGCCCTTCTAAAACTCTAACCACTGATCACTATCCAATCCATATTTAGTTATTTGCTTATTTCATGTTTCTCCTGTTTCGCAGAGCACCTTAAAATGCTTTTTACTTAAAAATGTGATTAAAATCCTCGTCTGTTGTCAGCTTAATGTCAACTGAAGGCTTGTTCCTCCTCACAAAATCAACAAATCTAGCCCCACGTTTTTATAAGAACTATGTGGCAGCTGTCCAAGACAAGGCAAACACATTCATGACAGCATACACAATTTTGCCTCCCTGTGGGATAACATTTGGGAGTTATTGTGACATCTCTGTTAACGAAACAGTCAAACTTTAGACAAACAACATGAAGTGACAAGAATCACTTGGGGAGGATTAGCAAATCTGGCCCCAGCTGTGATGCCCACATTCTAAGAGAAAATAAAAAAGATAAAGAAAAATATTACCAGGGTACCTGTTTACATGCAACGGTAATTGCAGCATTTGGGTTTCGTATTTTGTGCCCTTCATCCAAAATTACATAATGCCAGTCATAGTATGCAATGGACTCCTGCATAATTCGGACGTAGGAATACGAGGTGATCAGAATACCGTTACATGCTGCGATTTCTCGAATGAGCCTCTCCTGCAATATCAAAATAATGTGCTGTAATTGCAATGACAAGTACAAACATGGAACTCTCACTGTTTTGTATGCACAGAATGATCACAAAAATCATTCTGAAGTGTACCAAGACTTCTATCTACTGCTGTAATACTCAAATCATCTCTCGTGATTTCAAATTAAGTGCCTGTAAAATATGTAACCTCTCCCAGTTTTTGCAATTAATAAGGGACGTCTGCAATTAGCCTAACTCGATGAACACAGTTCTGCTATCATTAAAAGACATTTTGTGAAAGTGCTGCTGTTGTTATTGATGCTCTGGAGACCAATCTCTCCTAGAGGGCAAATAGTGGACTGTTAGAAAACAACAGTCATAAATCACACTGTCAGGTACCAACAAAACAGGGCTTAAATGCAGGCATATGAAGGCCATTCACAGCAAACAGAGCATAGGAGGTTCACAGTCATGAATTGCTGAACCTATAACTAATTTAAACTTCCTTCAAGCAAAATTTTAAATAAACAATGTCTTGTGCTGACAAGGGGAAAAAGCAAGAGTGAGGAAGCTTCGTGCCAAAGTTAAAAAAGGAAAGTAGTCTTTGTCAAACCTCACAATGTATGCAAAATATAAAACCATCCCTTTGTTTCTTTTTCTGCACGATTAAACCTCCTAAAGCCAGAGCTTTTCACATCATAATGGAAAATGCAAAGCAGGTTTTATAATCAAGGATTACTTCAAAATTTATGATCTGCACACTGCTCTCAGCACTGTACCTCTTTCTAGTTATTTATCATTAAAATCTTTGGCGTTGGCAGATGATGGGAGATGATCCGTAAGTACACCTAGACTTAAATGTAGTTAGATCAGAAATCTAGGGAACTTTTACTAGCAAAAGCAACTGTACTCCAAGAATTATTAAAGATTTCTTCAGCTGAGCTCATGGGATTATGATTAAGTTGAACTGTACCTGTGCGCTGAAATACAGCTGGTTTCAGTATTTAAGCCATTATTAACACCAAGACCAAAATGGAAATAATTCCAAAGAAATTATATGTTCAAGCTGTCTTTTCGCAGCACAGGTTTTGTGGATTTTGCTGCCATGTCACGTACGACTTAAATATAAAATAATGCAAAGCTGCAAACAAACATCTGATCGATATGTTCAAAAGTTATGTTAAACTGTCATCTGAATACAGAAGCATTATAAAGGTAAAAAGCAGACAGCCAATTGCAAATCTCAAGGAACAAAGGTATGTAGAATTGTTAAAGTGACTAAACAATTTTCCCTAAAAAAAATTAAATGGAAGAATATATATTGTAGGTTTTCGAAAGAACACAATGTTTAAATTGTGTGGAAAAGAACTACCTTCAGCAACTAGCATCATTTCAGAAGTGAAGAAAATTTGCAGGTCTTTGACAAAGGATTGTCAGCCTGAAATCTTATTGACAAGTGCAGCCTGATCTGCTGAATATTTCAACACTTTTTGTTTAATTATAAGACTTGTAGTAGTTGCAATATTGTATTTCTGCAAATTCATTTGTTAACATCAAAATGGTTGAGGTCAGAACAAGTTTATGCGATGCATTAGTATAAATCAATTACTTTCACTTTGTATAAAACAGTTTCTGTTCATATTTTGATCAAACTGGACAATGATTTTTCTATATTCATGAACATCTCGAAATGTCTGCAGCATGGCATGAAACGTTATCAAGATCTCAGCTGTTCAAGGTACCAACCTTCCTGCTGGTGAAGGAACCTGTCTCGTGCAGGACTGCCACTCTGAATGGTGGCCACCATGTGTGGAATTCTTTCACCCACTGGTGCATCACTGTTGCTGGGCAAACAATGACCACAGGTCCCAAGCCCTCATATCTTAAATTTAAAAAAAAATGAGTCACCAACTTTAATAAATTCATTGCTCACAAATCCAATATGACAACTTTTCAAAAATCCATTAACACAGGCTTTGTTTTTCTCAATGGTCAGATGCAACTTTATGTATCACTAAGTTCTGATGCAGGCAAAGGCTGCTACTATACGAACACTCAAGGGTTCTCCAGGGCACAGCCACGCAAAGGCAACAGCTTGCAAAAGAAAAACAACAAGGTACAAGTCTGCAGGGCAATAAACTACATCTGCATTATGCTGTCTTTTTAAGCACTGACTGACAGTATCCAAAGATATTCATTACAGTGTAAAAGCTGTGGACACTGCATGCTGCCAAAAGTGATTTTATACAATATTTAATAAACTAAGCTACTATTTATATAGGCAATTTAAAATTCTGTTTACACAAACTATTGATATTGAGGCATAAGTGAGTTTGCAAACAAACCCCTACTGTGAATGATAACCTTACGCAACTTATCGACTCATGGCATCACATGTTTCTCGTCTGAGAAGTGAAGTAAAAATGTTTTGCCTTTCATTGAATGTGTTACATGTTTAATTTCTCTTGCCCTTCAGCTCCTACATCTCGTAAAAATTCCCTTTGATGGTTGTACTAAAAGAATTAAAGGAATATTGTAATTGAAATGTCATTAAAAATTCACGAGTCCCTCCTACAACAGCAATGCAACTGATGAAATATTAATTGAGCTGCACAGACTGACAGTCTGCAGTGGGGTACTTGCCTGTAATTTGAGCCTCGTGTCCTTATCTTGCTGTAGCTCAGGCCTGCCAAGAAGGCAATTATCTGGATGGTCTTGCCTAGTCCCATTTCATCTCCCAAAATTCCTCCTGCCTGTTGGCAGTGTAATTCCCAAAGCCACCGAACACCTGTCTGCTGATACCTGGGTGCATCAAAATGATTTTTTTTAAAACAAAACATAATGAAATACATTCATAAATGAATCATCTACTACTGTACAATTACTAATTCAATTCAAAACCAGAAACAATAAAAATGCTCCATGCCAGCACACTTTGGCAATATTTGAATCACACTGCAATTTTGGTGCAAGGACACAAAGCAAAATGTTTCTTTAAATAAAAAAAACTGCTTGAAAGTGCAATTAATTTGACAGGATCCATTATAGAGCACTCTTTGTTATGTATGCTTCCAATTTAACAGTCTTTGTCAATATCTCACAAGCAACAAATCCCATAATGTTTATGAATATATATTTCTTCAAATCATACTTGGCTTAATAGATTTTAAAAGTGGGCACTGAATTTTTCAACTAATTTGCTAAATGCTTCATGATCCATGTCTATTCCATTTAGAAATAGTTATTAATTGTTTTAACGGTCAGTAAAGGTTAGCAAGGAAAATATAGAAGTGCATGCCACTCTTTCCCACAGTGACATAAAATGATGGTATTGAAAACTGTCCAGCCCAAGACTGAAATTATGCATCACTTTTCTTGGCATTTGACAAGAGTCAGTTAGTAAATAGATATTCAAATCAATTAACTCAAATAAAATTCAAAATCACTGGCTTTATCATTCTCAGGAGTCAAACATGTCATCCTCATATCCTACCAATTTGTTTGTTCCACAGCACCTAATATGTTCCCATGTTAGCTGCAGTACAGTGTGGTTACTTCTAAACTCATTGTTGCTTCTTAGACAGAGGCAGAGAAAGAGTCCACCAATGTAAACAGACATTTTCCTTCCTGGAAAAATGCACTGCCACTACCACTACTGCAATCCCTGCAACTTTATCTATATTCCGTGACAGTCATTATGCCTTTACGTACTTGTATAGCTTTCTCCAAAAGAAGCCAGGCACTTTGAACCCCTCATCAAACTCTGCGTCACTTTCATCGGACTCAGCACCTTCGCCATTTGCTTGCTGCTCTTCCTTTTCCAGCAGCCTCTTCCTTTTCCATTTCCTGGGTGGTGACCAATTAGATCATGTTAGCACAGAATCTATCAGAATAGAAACACTGCTTTAAATGCATTGCATGCCATGCGCTGCTGGAAAGATTATGTTTCAAACAAAACTAACAGTCAACTCAAAAGGAACAGCACCACTCTTCATTCTCATTAGACTGGGAGGAATCAGACAACCACTGCTTCTTCATAGCTTCATGGGTAGCTTTGCTTTACTGACCAATACTGAACCAACACCATAAACAAATTATGGTCATTATCAGATAGTAATATTTACTAATGCTTAGGGATTTCTTCAGAGTACTGCACAGGTTCTAAGTATCTTCAAACAGGATATAAAGAAAGACAAAACACCACATACATCACATCTAAAATACTCAGTGTATCAACAAGTTTGGCTCTGTAACTTTGCAAAGGCTTAAAACAACTTACAAACAGCTTTGAACTAACCATTGTGTTGTGTTGGTGACCCAAAAATCAATATGATTTTCCTAGACTAGGTTCCCCATTCAGATGTTAACCAAATACACTGCCGAAAGATGCACTCCTAACAAAACATATTTAATTTAAATTCAGCTAAAATGTGCTTTAATGAATGTGATGGAAGGTGATTAGCATGATTGGGCTGAATCAACCCTTCACACTCTTACTTTCCCCTTTCCATTAAAGATTACAGTGCATGATGCTGTAGGATTTTGGGTGAAATCCACAATCTGATTTGCATTGGACAATGATCATAAATTATGCAATTTTCAATTGTTTTACTGAAGTAATACAGCATGATCAAAACGGAGGAAAATTCAACTGATCAGAAATCAATTACGATGGATGAAAACTAACACAGGACAGCTTTACACAATAGTACCATGTGGGAGCACAATGAATGCAGAGAAAATACACCAGGAAGAGAAGACAGTTAGGGTCAGTGACTGACAGGTAAAATGCAAAGCTAAACACACAAGGAACAGAGCTACAGAGTGGAGAAACAAAAAGCTCAAGTGGTGCAGTGGCAATAAAAAAATGCACCAAAAACAAAGCCACACTGGATTTTCAAAAATGCAAGAAAAATTCTAGTACAGCAGCAACCATGTAGACTGACTTATTTAATAGACATCCACCATAAACATCGCAGAGAGAGCTTAAACAGCTTCATTCTGTTGAGAATGCCACACAAAATTAAACGTATGACAGTTTGAAAGACTCAGAACAATCTCAATTTATCTAACCTGTGGAATGATTGCTATGTAAACCTACATGGGGATACTATGAAGAGCTACTAAAGGCGACAACAGGAGTTGCAAAATCAAATGTTAGAAAAAGTTCAGAAATTGTTTAGCTCTGTATAGACAAACTCAATCAATGAATGATGGATATAGAACATAAGAACTAGGAGCAGGAGTAGGCCATCTGGCCCCTCGAGCCTGCCCCGCCATTTAATAAGATCATGGCTGATCTTTTTGAGACTCAGCTCCACTTACCCGCCCACTCACCATAACCCTTAATTCCTTTACTGTTCAAAAATTTATCTAGCCCTGCCTTAAAAACATTCAGTGAGGTAGCTTCAACCGCTTCACTGGGCAGGGAATTCCACAGATTCACAACCCTTTGGGTAAAGAAGTTCCTCCTGACCTCAGTCCTACATCTCCTTCCCTTTATTTTGAGGCGATGCCCTCTAGTCCTAGTTTCACCTGCTAGCGGAAACAACCTCCCTGCCTCCACTTTATCTATTCCCTTCATAATCTTATATGTTTTTACAAGATCTCCCCTCATTCTTCTGAATTCCAATGCGTATAATCCCAGTCTACTCAGTCTCTCCTCATAATCCAACCCTCTCAACTCTGGAATCAACTGAGTGAATCTCCTCTGCACCCCCTCCAGTGCTAGTATATCTCTTCTCAAGTAATGAGACCAAAACTGCACACAGTACTCCAGGTGTGGCCTCACCAGGACCCTATACAGCTGCAGCATAGTCTCTGTTTTTAAACTCCATCCTCTAGCAATGGCAGACAAAATTCCATTTGTCTTTTTAATCACCTGCAATCCCACCTTCAGCGATTCATGCACAAGGACACCCAAGTCCCACTGCATAGCAGCGTGCTGCAATTTTTTACCATTTAAAACATAGTCCATTTTGCTGTTATTCCTACTAAAATGGATGACCTCACACTTATCAACATTGTACTCCATCTGCCAGACCTTTACCCACTCACTTAGACTATCTATATCCCTCTGCAGACTTTCAGTGTCTTCTGCACACTTTGCTCTACCACTCACCTTAGTGTCATCTGCAAATTTTGACATACCACACTTAGTCCCCAACTCCAAATCATCTATGTAAATTGTAAACAATTGAGGTCCCAACACTGATCCCTGAGGCACACTACTAGCCACTGACCGCCAACCAGAAAAACACCCATTTACCCCTACTCTTTGCTTTCCACTGGTCAACCAATCCTCTATCCATGCCAATACATTACCTGTAATACCGTGCAACTTTATCTTATGTAGCAGCCTTTGGTGTGGCACCTTGTCAAATGCCTTCTGGAAATCCAGATACACCACATCCACATGGTCCCCATTGTCCACCATGCAAGTAATATCCTCAAAGAATTCCACCAAATTAGTTAAACATGACCTACCCATCATGAACCCATGCTGGGTGTTCCTAATGGGACAATTTATATCCAGATGTCTTGCTATTTCTTCCTTAATGATAGATTTAAGCATTTTCCCCACTACCGAGCTATAGAGCTTGATATCTAATCGCCTTTCTATTGAACTTTATATGAGTTTATCCCCGTCTGGACCACGGACGAAGAAGGACACGAATTTGACTGGGACAGGACATCCATAATAGTACGAGCCAAACAGAGACAAACCAGGGAATTCCTGAAGGCCTGGCATTCCAACCGGAACCCTATCAACAAACACACTGAACTGCACCCAATATACAAACCACTGAAAAACAGAACCAGAAGTAATGCTAGCCACCCCAGCAAACTGAGGCATATAAATGATAAGCGGGACAGAACACCAACGCTTCACCGGAGGTGCACTGATGACGTCACTTAGCAAGGTGACGAAACGTCTGCAGCTGAACACACCGGCTTGGCAAACAAGTCTACAACCTCTGATTATCCTTGTCCATACAAAAACTTCTAAAAAGAGAAGTAAAACAAAGAACTGCAGATCGTGGAGATCTCAAACAAAAGCAGATTGCTGGAGCATGTCATCAGCATAAATACCACCATTTCCCAGCTGCTTTCAGTTCTGATAAAAGGTCACTGGACTGTAAATGTTTACCCTATTTTTCTCTCCACGGATGCTGCCCGACCTGCTGAATTTCTCCAGCACTTCCTGTTTTATAATAGAAAATAGCAGTTGTCTCAATTTTATTAACCTCAAGTTACAATCTCGATCAGCCAAGGTAGGCATGTTTTAAGATACCTCAGGCTTCAAACAAAAGTTTAGACAACGATTTATTGCAAGTCATTTAAATAGTTCTGAACGATAGAGAGACTGATTCCCATCATCTCAGATTATGTTTGTAATAAAGAAATTGAGGTGGGTTGGGTTTTCGTCCCTTTTTGATTTATTATTTGAGCCAAGTGTGCTAAAAGTGCAAATCAACAGTAATGATTGGTGCAGTGAATTCAATTTATAAGCAGAGATTATAGAGGTAATGAAAAATCATGAATTATGGAACACTGCAAAACAAGGTGAATATGGCAGGCAACAGGTGGCAAGTCCATCACCAACTACAAAGGGAGAAGGCACACTAATGCTTGGGTATAAAGGTGGGCAAGATGTTCAACAAACGTTCAAAGTAATCACAGAAAACGCAAGTGGAGGGCATAAGCACAGTGATAGATTAAAAGCCTGTAAACTCTTAAATAATGAGAAAGAGTTGGAAAACAAAGCGTGATAGACACGGGATCCTTCAATAAGCTGCAATAAGCTTCAGAAAGCCAGTAAAGAAAATAAAACAGTCCCAAAGTAGGATGGGTTGCAGTGAAATTTGAATGGGAGAAAACGACAGAACCTTGACAGAAGTTTAGAGCTGATAATGGAAGAAAATGTTGGAAAAGAACTACATGAAAGAAAAGCAAAGGAATCTGGAACAGGTCTCTAGTAACAGAAAGGGGACCATGAATGAAATTATTTGCCCAAGAGGGGTGGCAAGGACAGATTTAAAACAGAGTAATGATGGAGTTTTCTCACTAAAGGAGAAAGCAAGTGATGGAAAGAAAGTGCTTGGACATGCTCCAATGATTCTGGCATAAAACCATCTTGGTCTGGATTTTAAATGGCACTTCTGATTGCAGCAATATTGCCCATCTGGTCACAAAGGACACCAGTAAACCTGTCAACTTTCAACAAGTTAACTAATTAGTTAAATGCTGGTCTTTACACCTGCACTTATGACAATACGTTGACAAGAATAAGACTTTGCAAAGGTGGATTGCAATGATTTCATAAAATTTAGCATGACTTTCGTGTTTTTTTTAATCTTTCACTGGATGAGGGCGTCACTGGCCAGGCAGCATTTCTTGCCCATCCCTAATTGCCCAGAGGGCAGTTAAGAGTCAACCAATTTGCTGTGTCAGACCAGACCAAGAAACGACAGCAGTTTTGTTCCCTAAAGGACATTAGTGAACCAGAGGGAGTCTTCCGATAATCAACAATGGATTCATTGTCATCCTTAGACTCTTCATGCCAGATATTTATTGAATTCAAATTCCACCATATGCTGTGGTGGGATTTGAACCCGAGTCACCATAACATTATTTGGGTTTCTGGGTTAACAGTCCAGCAATAATACCACTAGGCCATCACCTCCCCCATTTTTCATGGAAATGAAAATGCTTAATTCTTAATTTCATTCCTAATGGTGATGAAATGACCAGCAATCCAGCTGGTCAGCATTATCAAATTGCTACAAAGAAAAACCAAGAACAAATAAAACTGATAGCAGCAATATAGCCACTGAACGTAGAGCCATAAGAGATGTACAGCACAGAAACAGACCCTTTGGTTCAACTTATCCATGCTGATAAGTTACCCTAAATTAATCTAGTCCCATTTGCCAGCATTTCGCCCATATCGCTCTAAACCCTTCTTCCTATTTATATATCCATCCAGATGCCTTTTAAATGTTGTAATTGTACCAGCCTCCACCACTTGCTCTGGTAGTTCATTCCACACATGCGTCACCCTCTGCGTGAAAATGTTGCCCCTTAGGTCTCTTTTTAACCCTTCCGACATGACACTGGGTGTCCTGAATGAGCCATATCTCTAGCTAAGCTATTTCAGAAGGATAACATTGGCATCTACCCAAAAATGATGCAAATGTAACCTGGCTTACTCTCATTATGATGGGTCCTTGTGGTGCAGTGGTAGTGTCCCTAACTCTAGGCCAGGAGATTAGGTTCAAGTCCTACCTGCTCCAAAACATGGACAATGGTTCTGAAATAAATAAAAAAAAACTCAAAGAACTGTGGATGCTAGAAATCAGATACAAAAATGCAAACTTGGAAATATCAGCAGGTCTGGCAGCATCTGTGGAGAGAAAGCAGAGTCAACATTTCGGGTCTGGTGACCTTTCTTCAGGACTAATTTTAGCGAGGAAAAGGTTGGTATATATGCTGAAGATGGTGTGGGGGAAGGGAGGAGGAGTAAACGATAGGTAGAAATGAAACACAGATTGGGCAACCGCTTTGCAGAACACCTACGTTCTGTCTGCAAATGACCATGAGATTCTGAAACCTGCCACTTCCACACACCACTGTACTCCACGGCCAACATCTCTGTCTAAGGCTTGCTGCAGTGCTTCAGCGAAGCTCAGTACAAGCTTGAAGAACAGCACCTCGTTTTCCACGTGGGAGCCCTGCAACCTTCCAGACTCAATAACAAGTTTGATAATTTTAAGGCTTGAGCACTTTCTCCCACTGTCCTTATCCCAAAGCCCACACACTAGACCTTGTCGTATCACATAGGCTACTATCAGAAACAACCACTGTCAGCCACCAGTCGTCCCCATCAGCAGCTAGTGATTCTCCTGGGTTGATCGTTACCCATTCTTTTGTCTGCTCAACTGCTTATCTCTCCTCTCTGGGCTCCAGCTCCACCTCCACCTCCAACAAAACTTCACATCTACATCAACCCTTTCCTGGCTGTAATCAGTTCTGAAGGGTCCACTGGACCCGAAATGTTAACTCGGCTTTCTCTCCACAGATGCTGCCAGACCTGCTGAATTTCTCCAGCAATCTCCGTTTTTGTACCTGAAATAAAACGATTGCCTTTGACATAGGGTAACACATGAAAGTATCTGACATCAGGCAGCCCTAGAGAAATTGAAGTAGGTAGGAATCAGGGAAAAATCTCCATCAGCTGAAGTACTACAGCTACATGACATCAACTTTAAAATGTGAAAAATTGTCTAGGTATGTCTGTACACAAACAGCAGGACATATAATCCAGTCAATTACCACCCTATCAGGCTACTCTCAGATCATTCATAAAGTAATGGGAGAAATCATCAACAGTGCTGTCAAGCAGCACTTGCTTAGAAATAACTTGTTCCTTGACACTCAATTTGAATTCTGCCAGAGTAACACAGGTCCTGGTCTCATCACAGCCTTGGTCCAAACATGGACAGAAGAATTAAATTCCAGAGGGGAGTTCAGAGTGACTCCCCTTGTCATCAAGACTTCATTTGACCGACTGTAGCATTAAGATGACACACCTAGTAGACAGAGGATGGTTGAGATTGTGAAGGTCAGCCATCTAAATTCCAGGACATAAGACTATCAGAAATAGGAACAGGAGTAGGCCACACAGACCCCTTGAGCCTGTTGATCATGGCTAAACTATTATTCCTCAAATCTCCTATCCCGTGTTTTCCCCGTGACCCTTAATTTATGTATTGATCAAGAATCTATCTCAGCCTTAAATAAATATAAGGGCTTTGCCCGCACAGCTTTCTGTGACAAGGAATTCCAAAGACTCATAAACCCACTCAGGGAAAAAATGCCCCCTTATCTCGGTTTTAAATTGGCACCCCTTTATTCTGAGACTATACCTTCTGGTCCTAGATTCTCCCAGGAGGGGGAACATTCTCTCAGCATTTACCTATCAAGACTCTTAAGAATCTTATACATTTCAATGAGATTATCTTTTATTCTTCTAAACTCCAGTAAGTAGACTCCCAGTCTGTTTAGCCTTCGCTCAAGTGAACCTGCTCTGAACTATCTCCAATAAAATGATATTTTTCCTTAAATAAACGGACCAAAACTGCTCACCATATTCCGGATGTGGTCTCACCAGCACATTATACAGCTGCAATATGACTTCCCTACTCTTAAATTCCAATCCCCATGAAATAAGGGCCAACACTTGATCAGCCTTCCTGAATACCTGCTACACCTGTGTGCTAGCTTTCTTTGTTTCATGCACAATTCCCCCCAGGTCCCTTTGTGTTGCAGCTTTCTGCAGTTTTTCTCCATTGAAATAATATTCTGTTCTTTTGTTTTCACTTCCAAAATGAACAGCTTCACATTTTCTCACGTCATACTTCATTTGCGAACTTTTTGCTCACTTACTTAATCTGTCAATATCAATGTCTCTGTAGGCATTCCTCAAAGTAGTGCTGTAAGCCTAACTATCTTCAACTGCTTTGTCAATGATCTTCATCCCATTGTAAGGTCAAAAGTGGGTATGACTGTTGATGATTGCACGATGTTCAGCACCATTTGCCGCGCCTCAGACACTGATGCAGCAAGGCAATATTCAGGCTGCAGCTGACAAATGGCAAGTAACATTCATTGCACAGAAGTGCCAGGCAATGGCTACCTCCATCTGAGAGAATCTAACCATTGTCCCTTGACATTCAATGGTGTTAACATCACTGAATACCCGATCATCAACATTCTGGGAACTACCACTGACCAGAAACTGAACTGGACTACCAAATAAAAACTTTGGATACAACAGCAGGTCAGACAGTAGTAATCCTGCAGCAAGTAACTTATCCCCTGACACCCCAAAGTCTGTCCACTATCTACAAGTCAGGGGTATGATGGAATATTTCTCACTTGCTTGGATGAGTGCATTTCCAACAGCACTAAAGAAAATTGACACCAGATAGGACTAAGCAACTAAGCCTGATTGGCCACTTATCCACAAACATTCAGTCCTGCCATCACCAGCACAGAGCAACAGCAGTGTGTATCATCTACAAGATGAAATGCAGGAAATCCCCAACGCTCCTTAGACAGTACCTTCCAAACCTATAACTGTAACTATTTACAAAGACAACTGCAGTAGATACATGAGAACGTCACAATGGCCAAGTTCTTCTTCGAGCCACTCACCATCCTCACTTGAAAAAAAAATTGCCTTTCCTTCAGTCGCTGGGTCAATATACTGGCAAGTCCTAAATCCACTCCAGCTTGAATAGAGATTGAATCCTGTGATATTGGCATAAATTTGACCCATATGGGCCATCCAGCTAACTGACCTGACTGGGTTCCACGCCTCCTCTCCCCCCAGGTTTACTGTGGCAATGTTCATTTTCACATGCATGTTGTAATCTTACCAACTGCTACTGCCATGTGTTCAAAGGATGTACAAGTGCATATTCAATCTACTTCCCCACATTACAAACATACCTTCCTTGACCACCAAGTGCCAGAGTGGGACTCGAACCTGGAGCCTCTGGCTCAGACATAAGGATTTTACTGCTGCACCACAAGACATTCCAGGGTCAAAACCAGAATTGGTTTGTTGAGCTTAATAGTGACTTTCAGTTCTTAATGTCCTGTTGCACAGGAAAACCTCCCGTATCCTCAGCATTTTGGACTTGCTATAATGGGAAAGGGAAACAACGCTGGCAATAAGCTACCCCATACTCAAGGTACAGCATCTACATTCTGCTGTGAAACCATTCTCAAACAGACTCAGATACACCCTCACCTGAAGAAAGGCTGTGAGCTGCAGAAGCTAAACAAAAATGGTGGGAAATAAATTTGCCACTCAGATTTTTTTTAAAGATAATTGCACTCTACAATACATTGTTACTGATCATAATGAAGAAGCAAAGAGCTTGTATTGTTTTTGCATAAGATTTAAAGTCCTGGAAGACCAATGAGGGCAGATTTCAGAGCAGTGAAAGCAGTTTCAGTTGCATTTTCTGTTTCTTTTAGAGTATAATATCCTAACATTCATAAGCAGAAACTGCTCCACTATAAAAGGATAATAAGAACTGGAATTTGATTCTTAAGTGTTATTTTTGCTGGCTCCATACTGCGTTTTTAATATTGCTAGTGTGTTTAAGCAATTTCTCATCCATTTAAAACAACACAGCATTCTCAACTGACTTCTCTAATTCAGTAGATTAAGATGTTCAATGCAATTGGTGCGCCATCTTACTTTTATGGCATAATTGAGTGGGTTTAATTGATGTGTCTTGACTGTCATAAGACAAGCTTTTATTGGCACAGATATCATCTAGCAAAATTAAGATTGATAAAGCTAATTGTACACTGGAGTGAGAAATTAAAGGTGTGCACAGAGAATTTAAGATAGTTTCCCTTGTCCAACTCCCAGTATGGCTATTTTGACAAGCATGCACCCTCACTCATTTTAAGCTTTTACAAACACTTGCTGTGTAATTAGTTTGACAGATAAAACATAAACTTCAAATTTAAGAAATATACATTACAATATAGAATCAGAATGTTGAGAATGTGAATTGAATTAGTCACTTGGGAAATGTGCAGAGCTTGAAAGACCCAAACTCATACCTGACATTGTACATAACTAAAGCATATTTTCATTGGTAGCACAAAGGGTGTAGTTAGTTTTCTCTGACAAATACTCAACATTCCTCTGCATTCTAACATGCTCAAGGAAGCACAGGATCCTTGAACACTGTATCAAATTATCTTACAACTAATTAACCATTTGCATTTTCTTGAAACAGTTCTGCCCAATCCAATAGTGCAGACTTATAAAGAAGAATGTTGTAATATGGACACATATTAATGGAATATTATATAATGCTATACAAATACACTGGCATACAAATGTATAACAACAGCACATCAGGTATATTAATAGTGTTGTGCTTTGGCAATGAATGGGGTACATGACATATTTTGTTGCAGACAAATCATCAATTAGGCAAGAATGACAACTGTGATTTGGGAATTTCAATCAGTGCTCTTCATACAACATTTACCAACGGCCCTCATATGAATTTGATAATAAAATCCATCAATGCATCAAATATGTCAGTGTCAAAAATCAAGAATATCCCTGGAATTAATAATTCATGAAAATGGAAAGAAAATACATCACTAAATAAGCTTTCATTGTGCTTCTAATTCACTATAAATCATTATCCATGGTAAAGCTATTACTTAAAAATGTTTTATAATTTGTGGTAGAACATCCCTAAGTTCATTCAGTCATGCCTGTTTCTCTGCTGATCGAGGTTTAGTTGCAAAAAAGAGGTATGATGGGATTATATCAAAGTATATAACATTCAGGGAAGGGAGGCATAGACTGAATTAACATGTTCTACTTAATAGGCAATGTTTCTCCAATGATAACAATATAGTAGAAAAGTCAGATGCTTTAAAAGTGAAATTTAGCAGGAACGAGTCAATACAGCTCAAACAGCAAGAAAAAAATTGCACAGAATCATAAATGATACTCTGTTGCAGACTTTTTTTTTACAAATAAGAGTAATGCATTATGATAATTAATGGAGATTTAGAATTTATTTGTAACTAAAGTACACTATACACAGGAAGGCTGGACACATTGTGCGTGCTCTGCCAATAGAAGCTACTGCTGCATAAGATTAAATTCCTCTTTCAATCTGCAGTCCCACGCTAACAGATGTTAGCCAGATTTGACGGTTTCCCCTAATGCTCTCCTGCCACTCCTAACCCTGGCTAACTTGGCAAGAAATTCAAATGGCATGTCAATGGCCATCAGAAATGCAAATGTTATATGTTGTAATTACATAACCATTCACAAACTTTAAAAGAATTACTAGAAACTTTAAATTACAAGACAGGATTTTAGGACAGAGGGTTACAAACTAATGACCAGCATCTTATGAGTTGTGAAATTTCTAATTTAGTGACCACAGTCACATCACTTCTATTTGTTGCTTCAAATTGCAAAAACAGCACTGTTTTCTTTTGAAGTAGAAACAAAGTGCTGGAGAAACACAGCAGGTCTGGCAGCATCTGTGGAGACAGAAACAAAGTTAACGCTTTCAGTCCAATATGACCCTGAATATGACTCTTCTTTGGAACCAATGAAGAGACATTAAAAACCATATTGGACTCTATATGTTAATTCTGTTTTTGATTCCATGGACGCTGTCCAACCTGCCGAGATGCTCCAGAACTTTGTTATGTTTTCAGATCTCCAGCACACCCAGTACTTTGCTTTTATTTGACTGCCTTCCACGAGTGGTTGACATTGGTTTTTGGAACGGGTGAAATTTACAAGTGCTCTCCCACACAGAAACGTTTGCAAGCAATTTCTTTTGCAGACTAGTTCATAATCCTGAGTTAATTTACATTTTACCCCAGAAGATCATTTTTTTCTCTGCTACTGAATACAGATACTTTTATTTAAAAAAGATACCAATTTTATATTTAATATACAACATTAACTTCAAATTTGAAATCTGCCTCACAGATGATAACTAAGATTCAGTCTATAACAAAAGAAAAATTAGTAAAAAGATGTATAGAATCTATAAAAGTTGTAAAATCCATAATCCTCTTAATTCGAAGTTGCTTCATTCAAATTGTCAATTCTAATTGAAATTTGGCAAAGTTAAATCATTGTGCTGTTTTATTCAAAATATTTATCTTAAACTACTGGATAATTTTGAATGGTTTCAGCAGAAAGAATCTTTCTGAATTAAAAGGAGCAAACCGTAATTGCTACATTATAAAAAGTAAACTTTCAAAATAATCTGAAAAGTGACAGTTAAAATAACATTTTTTTTGCAGACTGACAGCATTTACAGCTTGGTTTTTCATATTTGCTGAGCTGTAAAAGCTATAGATCTTTGCGCATTGGGGCACTGATGAGATTGCCTCTCCCCTCACAGCAATTCCTTGCAGACTTTATTTTAATATATCACTTCAAACTTCAGGGATACTAGATGTCATGTATATTTGCAAAATGTTGGAAAATTAAACTGCTTGTATTGAAGTAGTCATTCACTTACAAAAATCTGAGGACAAAAGTCTTAGGCAATTGTTTGTGCTGTCTTACAATCTTGCCATAAGCTTTGAATCAGAACGTGTATCTGTTCATGATTTCAGTGCCTGTAGCAAATCCAGTGGGCTTTTAAGTGAACTTTTAAGAATACCTAAATTCACATTTCTAATATATTTAAGAAGCTTCCATGTTTGATTGCACCACCTGTTCATAAATTGTCAATTCCTGTTGTAATTTATTTTGTCACACTTCTGTTAACTGAACTTCCTGTGTTTACAATTACAATGGAAACTGCCACTGCAAACATGCTATGATGTAATTACACACTACAAACAAGTCATGCCATAGTGCCAGTTTGGTATTTTCCAATTCCTCAGCCTATACTGTAAAGCAATGTGCCTACACTCTAATCCCCAAATCGATATCTGTTATCCAGAAATAATATCATAAAATTTAACACTGTTTAATAAAGTCAGGGTAGAATGTATGACTTCTAAATCGAAGCTGAAATGGAGGTTGAACTGAATTGACATATTCTGATCCTATTCATTCCAACCTCTTACTGCAATTCACCCAAACACTGCACCTAGTCTTCACATCCTGTGTACAACATGGGACTTTGACCAATAGTATAAAATACATATCTACAATTGGGGAAAGTCAAAATTTAATCTTAGGTTTTGATGGAATTCAAACTCCTCACCTTAAATCCGCACTCTACTACAGAAACTGATATCACAAACATGGCATCTTTTACACCACAATTACATTAAATTTAGGACTATTTTTGAATGGTTTAACGTACTGATCATTTTCTAATCCCTCGAAACCTGTCACTACCTAGTGATAATAAATGCAGTTCCACAGAATCTTATCAAGACATCTCAGAAAACTTCACAAACAATAGTTGCTGTTTACTAGACAAAAACAGGGTTTAATTATGCACAAAAAAATCCCACGACTCAAACGAGACTAATAACTCAGCAATTCATTCAAGTTAAAATTTGCATTTTACATAAGTAATAGCCAGCAAAAGAGTCTTAAATTTATATTAAGTTAAAGTCTGATCACTTTAACTTTGTTTCACTGTTGGGGGTGGAGTGGTTATACATCGTATACTTGACAATAGACTAATAGGGACCAGTAACCTTACAAGTATCATTTTCAGCCAACAAGATACACAGATAAATCAATGGAAATAAACAAACTTTCCATATTGTTCAGAAAATTGGAAGTTGAGTTCTTTGCACTAGCTCAAATTTCTTTGGAGGAAATGTAAGGAAGGACTTTCAGCACTTCTCACAAATAAAGTTTTTCAATAAGATGCTTGAAGGGGCACTGCAGTAAAATCTATGGGGATCACAAAGTCAGTTCTGATCAATGACTTCCAAATGTGAGCAAAATCACGTGCGCCGTTCAATCGCTGATGTCAATCTCTTTTAAGCTTTTAACTACTCTATCGTATCACGTGCCACTTCACTGTTTAGATATTCTAATTCTACTTGTTTTGTGTCAAACTCATTCAAATTATAATCATGAATAAAACCAAAAATTCATCAAATGTTTGACTTGGGAATTCATTCTTACAACTTAAGCTACTTGGTACATCATACAAGTAACCAGCATTTTTTTTTTTTGCTTTCGCATGGTAAGCGAGTAACAGAAGGCTTCATTTCAAGCAAACAGACTTGTTGCAGAATATAAAAAAAAAGTATCATTTCATTTTGGACAAGTCATCAAGTAATAGTCTTTTTTTATCCTTCATCAGGATTACTGCATGGGGTTTGCAAACTTACCGGTACATAAGGCGTAACAGATGAACATAGAAAAGTAGAGTACAGGTATTTCTGCTATAATGCGTGTTTCGTTAACACTAATTGCCTGTAATGCGACTGATGAATGGTGGACACTGTTTGGTAAAAGCAAACTTTCTGCTGTACAGGTATAGCGATTTTCTACAGCGATTTCCCTATAACGCGATTTTCTATGGCAGAACTGTATGCGATATTCCATATGTGGCCTATCTAAAGTTCTATACAGCTGCAACATGACTTGCCAATTTTTATACTCTTCCCCCTGACCAATCCAGGCAAGCATGCCATGTGCCTTCTTTGCCACTTTATCCACTTGTGTTGCCACTTTAGGGAGCTATGAACTTGAACCCCAGGATCCCTCTGCAAATCAATTCACTTCATGGTCCTGCCATTTACTGTTACTTTCCACTTGCGTTTGACCTCCCAAAATGCTTCACCTCACACTTGTACAGATTAAACTCCAAATGCCATTTCTCTGCCCAACTTTCCAACTGATCTATAACCTGCTATATCCTTTGATAACGTTTCTCACCAACTACAACACCGCCAATTTTTGTGCCATCTGCAAACTTACTAATCAGACTACCCACATTTTCATATTTTCAAACAACAGAAGTCTCAGCACTGATCCCTGCGGAGCACCACTGGTCAATGACTGGCAGTCAGAAAAACACCCCTCCACAGCTAACCTGTGCCTTACAATAAATAACCAATTTTGTATCCAACTTGGATACAACTCACCATGGATTCCATGAGGCTTAATCTTCTGGACCAGCTTACTATGAGAGAGCTTAAAAAAAGTGTTCATTCAATATCAATGTTGCACTGGTCATTCATAATAACTTTCACTAAATTCACACAATCTCGACTATGGAACTTTAATTTCCATGAAGAACTTGACACAGATGTCGCAGTAATGTTACAACTGGAAACTATTTGACATCCACTTTAATCAGTATAATTTATCCAAGTACATTCAAATAAAAAAAATGTCCAGTTTGACAGCATTATACTTTAGTTGGAAGAAAAGTCAAGTATGAAAGAGTGGTATAGTAACCTAGATACAAGCAAACCCTCTCAAGTCCATTTTATGAATTGAAGGGTCTAGCATCCAGGTTCCTCAGGAACACAGCATTCGTAAGATAATTATGGCTGAGGAAGTGAGAAAAAGCTCCTTCTGTTTCATCCAACTGGAAAGATCTACAGTCCATCTATTTCAGCATCTCACTGCTTGTCAAGCAATTTCTGCATTCACTGCTTTATCTGCGAGTCCATTTCACGTGTTAATCAACGTTTGCACGGAAAACTTGCAAAAAGGCACATGGTTTTTCTTCATCCACCAATTCCCAAGGTCTATCTAGTTTACTTCCCATCATTCTGGGACTTGTGTGACAAAATGATGATGTAATCATTCAGTAATCAAAGGAGGTGATCTCTATGAATCAGTTTACAATGAACCCAGACGCTCCCATGGTACAGTGGTAGTGTCCCTAACTCTGTGCCAGAAAATCTGGTTTCAAGTACCATGCAGATGCATTGTAATATATCCAAGCAAGTTAGAATCATAGAATCCCTATAGTGTGGAAGCAGGCCATTTGGCCCATTGAGTCCACACTGACCCTTCGAAGAGCATATCAACCAGATCCACCCACCCTACCCTATCCTTGTAACCTTGCATTTCCCATTATTAATCTACCTAACCTACATATTCCTGTTTAGCAATTTAGCATGGCCAATCCATCTATACCACATATATTTTTAATTTTAATCGAAAGAAAGTTGATTTAAAAATAACTTACAACAGATCCAGACAGTGGAAAAGCCCAGCGGTGAAAAGTCATACCATATGTCAAATTACTTACGACAGTCCTAAATTTATTTTTCATTTGGTTCAAACTGTATCTCATGTCCTGCTCTCATAAGTTAAAGCGATATGTAGTTTTATCACACTTCAATTTTTAAATTATCCTACGTTGCTTTATAAAATCATCTCATTCATTTTTTTCTTTGAAGGCTGTAAACCCACATTTTTCTAGGCTCTCCTTATACATTTATCCTGTGCTGCTTGGGACCGGCCTCGGAATCTTGTTCAACAAAACAGCAGTAACAGTCTAGATACCAGAGTCAACTGGAAACCTAAGTTCTACCAGTGATTACTAATGAGTAACTAGATGCATATTTAGAGTGATGAAAAGAAAGCTGAAATACATTTACTATAACACTAAACTCCAAATAACAGCAAATATAGTTTTATAATGGACTAAAAATTTCTCTCAAGCTTTAAAGAGGCAAAATATGGTGAATGTTGGAGGAAACGTCTTAATTTCTAGGGTTAAAAAAGTGAAGCTATCAAACACTTGAGGAGAGATGTCACATATTGTGAATAGCTTCACACCCAACACATAATACTTAGGGCTTTACAACTGTCAGGAAAAATAACCAACTCAACCCAATCATGGCTACAATCATGTAACATCTGCACACTGATTCCATTCTGGTTGATAGCCTGCCCCACAATTCTGAAAGAATAGAATTTGAAAGAATTTTTTTTTGTAATTATAATGTTTCTGACTAGTATCAACATTTGGGTCAGGTTATACCACCAACTGAACGGGTTCAAGTTAATTTGGCTGCAGAAAACTGGAAATGTGACAGAGTTTTTCAACTCATAAGTGCCAGACAATGACCATTTCAATCAGCAGATCCATCACCGCCATGGCATTACCATCAATGAATCCTCAATGATCAAAAATCTGGCAGTTATCATAGAAACTATATCAGACAGCAATGCAAGTATTTTGGTAACATGAGCAGATCAGAGGCAAGGAAGGCAACGGTTCAAGGTGGCAACAGTGGCTTAACCACCATCTTCTTTGGGGAAACTAGTGATGGGCAACAAATCCTGGCCAAGCCAGTGAATAAAAAAGCCTTGCATTTTTCAGCGTGCTTGTTAACAGCAAATGGCTTGTTGTCAGTAAGTCTTATACAAAAATGGTGGTAAATGACTGAAAAAGTTAAATTTACCAAAACCTAAACAGAAATATTAAAAGTACTTTATCTTTAAGCTGTCTGTGGCACTGGGAGGAGGGTCCTTTAGATTGACATTACTTCCCCCAATTTGTTTCTTTAGTATACTCATGTTCATTCAATCTTTCATCTGTTAAAAAGCCATGTACTGATCTAGTGTCTTTCACAAATATTGGTTGTTCAAAGCACTTTACAACCAATGAGGTACTTTTATTTTGAACAGCGTAGTCACTGTTTTAATGTAGGAAATGTGACAACGTCTCACAAACAGCAATGTGATAGTGACCATAAAATCTGTTTTTGAGATGTTGCCTGAGGGATTGGGCAGTGCACCAGGCTGAACAGCACCTGGGAATTTTTACATCCACTCAAACAGACGTATGGGGCTTGGTTAAACACTGGATCTGAAAAAGTAGCACATTCTCTGAACTGGAGTGTCAGCGTTAATCTTTGTGCTGAAGCCCTAATGAGCGTCTTGAACATTAAATCTTGCAACTCAGAGATGGGAGAGCGCCCAACTGAGCCATGGTTGACAGAACAATGAATGATTCAATATTTAATTCTGAAACATATCTGCTGATAGAGACCCGTTAGTGTAAAAGTAAATTTCTTTACCTCAATCTTTTCCTGTAGAGCTCCTCATTTCCATCATCCTTGTGCGCTTTTATCCTGCCTCTCGATTCATCTTCTCCTGAGCTTGGTGAAAAAGCTTCACCCGAGTGGTCGTGTTTTTGCCTTTTCTTTGCCGCTTTCTTAAATCTGCCATTATCAGATACTTCATCATTGCTGTTACCAATTTCATCTGGATAAAGTAACTCCTCATCAGGAACATAAAGTGACTCTTCACTGTCTGAGCCTTTGCCTTCTTGCCCTCTCAGCAGATCTTGCAGGGTATTTTTCTTGGCTGGAGCACCGGCCTTAAATTTAATCTCAAGAGTCTTGCGCTGCAGTTTCTGCAAATGTTTTTTCAGTTTGCGGTCTGTTCTTGACACAGTGCTATTTTTCTTCGGGAAACCTTTTGGATTTTGAGTTTTGCCAACTGATATCTTAGTTTCGGCCTGGTCAGGAACTGGTTTTCTCTGCTTGGCTCTTTTCGTGAAAGACTTCCTCCGTATCGCAGCCATTTTTGCCTGATCAGCCAGATACTTCTCAAAATCAGATGCATCATTCAGCATGATCTTGCGAGGCTCCTTTTTTGTTTCTTTCTGAGGTATTTTAGTGCCAAAAGGTGTCATCTGTCCAGTGCGGATTAGATGTTCCCATTCTGTTTCTTGTGCCGGCATTAACATACTTCCTAACGATGAAGGACCTGGTTCTGACAAGGACATTCATAGAATACCATCAAATGCAACAAGAATTTACCTGCTTTTGACATAAATATTTCCTGTGTGGTGTGCACAAGAATGTGATTTTTTAGCATTCAAAATAATGTTTCAACTCTGGTGCCAAGTAATGTGCACTAAGGATAGTCTCAACTGTTTACAGATGTGCAACTTTGTATTGGCATTTCATTCATACATATGAATATATGGAATACAAGTTTCTAATCTGCATTTCCTGTTGTAGGAAACTGAGCACTTCTTGTGCTTTGAATAGCATGCAGTATCACTATATCCTAGGGGTTTACTAAAGCCTCCTCTATCTCTCTTCAGGTACCAAAGCCTAAGAGGGTATTGGTGACCATGGACTTCCAGGTGCTGGTCCAGGATTATGTTTGTCAACACACTGCAGAAGCTTGTAGTTGCATTCTGCAGGTTACAGCTGATCAGTAGACACACTTGCTTTTTCTGTTTGCCACTGGTGAATAGGAAAGATTTGCAGGGTGATTATCCATCTACTTGGCTAAGTTATAAATGCACCTTTTGTGGTTATCAAGTCCCAGAATGAGACTCAAATCCAGAGATCCTGACTGAGATAGTGGCTACACACTGTGCAACAAGATACCAGCAAAGAGTCCTCTATCCTGATCCATTGATAACCTCAAAGTCAGCAGGTGAAATGTATCCATTTAAGATGAGTAGCGTAGTCCTCAATTCTGTCTAGTTTTATTCCTTTATACCAATACAAAACCACCGAATGCAGTCATAGTGGGGAAAAGAAAATTAATCTAATACTTGGAGTGCTCCCTGAGGGGCAATGGATTGCCAAATTCTGATCTTGTATAAAACACAAGGTATGAAAATGAGAACCAATACACCACAGGTGAAAAATAATCAAAATGTGGGTTTATGCACTGAGAAAACTAGAATGGAAATGACAGGATATCACAGGATAAAAGAAGGCAGCTTAGAGGTTAGAACACATATCAAAAAGAGTAAATAATGAAAAGTTCAGACATGCATTGACTTACTCAAACACAATGTTTAATTCAAAACTAAATTTTCGCTACCTATCCCATCATTAAACTCTTCGGTTAAGTGAAAGGTTCAATGTTATGTTCAACAATTGCTGCAATCGAAAACCAATATGATTTGTTCCTCAATTTTTTTTCAGAAATGGCAAAATTAAACACTTTAATTACAACAGATAGATACAAAAGACAAGACAACATAATTAGGCTGTCTCATTTTTTTCTAAAGCCACTTGGCTCCAGGGATGAGATATATGCATTGAATATATGTTGGCTATTCCATTCATGCCTATGTTCCACACTTCTGTGGACAAGAGACCAGGAACTTACGTTGTTTAGGTCATCAGGAATGAAAGTCAAAACATATCTGACAAATAAATCAGCTAATAAGCAATGAAAGTTTGATAGCATTTTAAGCATATTGAATATTATAGAAAAGGGAATAGGTAGACCAGAAACATGGGAGGTGAGTGCCAGACTAGTGCCCTCATAAAGAGAAACAGTAGCCTGGGGACCTGAAAGCTTAGCACTAGCTAGGAATAGGACCCTCAGGCACGTTGCAACATTCACTCTTATACTTGTGTTATTTCATAAAATTATTTACCACAAATGCTGATCACTCAATCCAATTGTAAATCAAATTTTAATATGATGATAATGAAATAAACATGTCTCTACAGGATGAACTTAAAATAAATACTAATAGAGTTGGGATAGAAAGGGAAATGTCATGTTCTTGAATTTACAAAACACCTTTGATAAGATACCGGATAATAGGCTGATGGCAAAGATTAGGGTATCGGGAGACACAGAACAAATAGCTGAATAGATAGTAAGTTGGCTAAAGACCAGAAAGCAGGCAGCACGGGAAACAAATGATTATTTAGACTGATTGAAAGAAGGTAGCAAGCAGTGTTCAGAGCAGTGCTGGGATCACTGTTACACATAATTTGTACCTATAAATAAGTAAACCAATATCAAAATTTGGCAAACAGGGATAAAATTAATACCGAGAATGAATAACACAGGATTTTTGAAAAATTTGCAAATTGTGCATTTAAGCAGCAAAGAAATTTTAATACCGATAAACGGAAGATAGGCACATCGATAGCAAAAACAGAAATGTAACCTCCACATAATGCGAATGGAGTGGTACAGCAAAAAAATTAGAGTTTCAGGTAAACAAATTATTAAAAGCAGCATCACAGCTCAGTGAAGCATTTAAAAATTCCAATAAAGCATGGGTTTTACCTCAAGAGGAACACACTTGAAAAGTTATGAAGTAATGTCATTCTTGAACAGTGTCCTGGTCAGGCTATCTTAGCGTACAGTGTATCGTTCTGGTTTCCATACTAAACAAATGACATTGAAAATTGGAACAAATACAAAAAGACCCTTATAAGGACGGTACCTGAACTGAGAGATCACAGCTATAAGGGAAAATTGAACAGGGTGGGCTTTTCTCTTTAGAAAACAGAAGACTTGGAAAATAATGAACACATTGGATAATGCAGATGTGGAATGCTTCTACTTGTAGCAGAATTCAAAACTAGGAACCTTAAATAAAAAGTATCGACTAATGAATTCAAGATGGGTATTTGGGGAAATTTCTTTACTCAGAGAGTAGTTCCAGTCAGGAACTCACTACCACAACAAGTTGTGAAATAAGTAGCTTAGACACTTTCAAAAAAGAAACCAGACAAATAAATGAGCGTGAAGGCAATAGCAAGATATTCTGAAAGGTTAAGACAATGGAATGGGAGGAGACTCAAGTGAAACATCAACACAGACTGGTTAGGTCAAATAGCCTATCCTTATCCAGTGCCTTTTATGTAATTCTGTGTATAACTGAACTGAGCTCACTACCAGGAAGTTAAATTTGTCGTGCTGCTACATTTACTAAGTGTGATAGCAAATTGCTGGAGTATTTCAGTATCTACTTCATTCATTTTGCATCTTTGAGATAAACTGTGGAAAATTGAGAAGACAAATCAAAATTCCAAAATAAACAAGCACTGTCAAAATATGATAGCTGACAAATGGGACTAAAAGACCCTGGATCTTCCCAACATTAACATGATATTCTCACTAATGTCAAAACTGTGGATGTTTCAAGAATGTTTGGCAATACCAATCAGCCATACCAAATACTTATTGATATTTCTCAATCAACCTGTTTGGAAATGTTATTACACACCCTCTGCAGCAGGTGGGGCTTGAACCCAAGCCTTCTGGCTCAGAGGTACAGACTCTAAGGCTGCCCAACAGGAACCCTCACAGGGTACTTATTAAGAGGTAAACAATCAACGTTGATTGTCAAAATAAATCTGAAATCACAATGAAATTTTGTCAGTTACATAACTCTCTGATCTGTTTAGAAAAAGCATAGCAGACCTGAAGAAAAACTGACAGGTGAAAACCTATGTAAAGGAAATATTAAACTGTCGAGACCAGCCTTCTGTTTACCTTCATCGCAAGATTCATACTCGGCTTCAAGCTTCTGAATGTCGGCACCACTGAGCACGGCTTGGAGATGTTTCTGTTTGGCCCTTATCTTTTTCAACTGTCTCTCCTTAGGAACAGGGACAAAACAAAAGTGAAGCACCAGGGAGAATAATATTCACAAACTACTTGATCAGAAACAAGGATATTCCTGTTCAGTTGAAAACTGATAAGTTAAATGCTCTAAGAAAATATATATTGATTGGGAACACCCTGGATAAATACACCATTTGCAATAGATAGTGTGGAAGCAGCTCATTCGGCCCATCGAGTTCACACCTGACTCTCTGAAGAGTGTCCCCTCCAGACTCACCCCGCTATCTCATCCCTGCATCTCCCAAGGATAATCCTCCTAGCCGTCATATCCCTGGATACGATGGGCAACCTATCATGGCCAATCCACCTATCTTTGCACATCTTTGGCCTTTGGGAGGAAACCAGAGCACCAGGAGGAAACCCACAAAGACATGGGAGAACATGCAAACTCCACACAGTGTTGGCACCCCAGGATGGAATCGAACCTGGGTCCCTGGCACTGTGAGGCAATAATGCTAACCACTGAGCCACCGTGCTGCCCTACATGCAACTAGATCTTCTAATCACATGCAGGGTGCATTGTTTGATCTCTATTTAGGCCGTTGTCTTTCGTGATAGAGACCATGTAACTACCAGAACATCATAAATGCCTATTTAGTTCCCTTTAGGAAAGGAAATCTGCCATCCTTACCTGGCCTGTCTACACACGACTCCAGATCTGTAGCAACGCTTTGACTCTCAAATGCCCTCTGAAATGGCATATCACACCACTTTGCCGTGTTCAAGAAGGCGGCAGGTCAGCACCACCTTCTTAAGGGGCCTAGGGGTGAGCAATGAATGCTGGCCCAGCCAGCACTGCTCACACACACACCTCCACTAATGAAAAATTAAAGTGAAGGGAAAGATTTTTGAGTGAAAGTAATAGGATAAGTAACAATAATTTCTAATCTCAAGAAAACGATGAAAGGACGCACGCCACCTGAAGGGTGACACGAGAAACAGGAGAAGAACGGCACCTTGTTCTCTCTCTGTCTTTTCACAGACTCCAGCTTCCTCTTTACTTCCTTGCTCGCAGCAGCATGTGGAGTCAACTGCTCAATGATCTTATCTGTTTGCTTCAGACAGACAGTAGTGGACCTAAATTAAAAGATAAACACATTAATAACACTAACCTCACAAAACAGAAATACTTTGCACTAGAACTGCAGTGAAGAATGAATCCATACAGATTGATGCACAGCTAATGAAGCGCTGATGATGGGGCTGTCAACAATCGAGCATAGATGGGCTTCAATTCATGACTGCTGTCAAATTGACCGATTTAAGCTTAACTCATAATCTGATCACTGCATTCTGAAACATTGAACCAAATCTCACTGAGTTCCTTACGACTTCCCTTGCCCAATGTCCGAACTGGGCCTACTTCTTAATCTCCGCTCTGGTATGATTTGCTTCTAAAATCATTTATAGTGGTACTACGTTGGACAGGAATTGTTGACTCAAAAAGCCTCAGGGATTCCCGGTTTAAATCCTAAATGGACATGAAGAGATATCTCTGCTCACTAAATGACTCCGCTAGCACCCTGAATCAGATTGTTGGGTGTTTCTTACCTTGAGGATCCTCACCAACTTGGACATTTCTGGTGGTTCCCTGCCAACTGTGTGGTAGGAAAACCCTGGATCTCCAATTGAAAGCTGCAACATTCTTGCCAAAAGAAATCCAGAAATTTGAAGCCAGGTTTCCATTGGTAACTGATCACAGAGCAATTCCCATTGAAAGCCAACATTTGCAGCTTCTTCAAGCCCCAATCCATTAGGATCTGATTCCTGGCACAAGCTGAGGTGCAGAACTGGCAATGTGTCAGTTCTTTGGGTGGTAGAAACGTGGGAGCAAAAGCATGGCAGAATTTTTTTGGTAGCAGAAAATGTAATTCCAGCCACCTTCTAAATGATATTGCCACCGACATTTATGTTTAATGCAATGTCAAGTAGTATACTGATTTATAGTCTTGCCTAATCCATTACCTTAATCTGAATCATGCATATCAGTGAGAGTAAACATTGTAAATCTTTATTAGAAACTTTAAATTGAATTGCTTCATCCCAGTATCATTTAAAATGTTCAGTACCTCAGATCATCTAAAACAGAACAGTACTCTTTATCTGCTTCTGCTCTTTTGGCAGCTTGACTGGCTTCACTAATCGCTCTGTCCACTTGCTGAAGAACACCTTGCTCCAATACATCTTGGTCGTAGACATCGACTCCGAGACCTTGCAGCTCCAGAGCCTGGGCACTCTGATCCACGGCTTGGATCTGCTGCCGATCAATCTGGAGAACTTTCTGAGTGCTCCTTGTGTCAGCAGGCTGGAAGGCAGTGGAAGTGGACGGCCCACTATCAGAGGTGTCACAGTCAGCAGAAGCATCCAGATAATTAGCCGAGAATCCATTATCTTGAAAGATCTGGGGAGCCGGTGAGATGAAATGAGCTTCAGAATCTGCCACACCTGGTCTGTGACAACCTGCTGAATCATCAACTGCAGGAACTCCTGCAGTAGGCATTTTATACAATCTGTTAACTGGAAACACAGAGTGTATGGCTTTAGTAAGATTTTCAGCATGCAAGAAACATACAAGAACATCGTTCATGGCACACTGGCAGTGTCCCTACCTCTGGGTCACAAGGTTCAAGTCCACGGCACGTGGGTCCTAATATATCTTAATGGGATGCCTAGAAATATGCTTTTATTTCTTCCTCTATAAATAAAACAAATATTTGGAATATTTGCAACCCTTCATACCAAACTGCGCTCTCTGTAGAGTTTACAGGGACTCAGAAAATACTGTCTCAAATCTATGTAATTCAGTTTGAATGAAGTGTCAATAATCTGAAACATTAACTTTGCTTTTCTCTCCATACTGGTAACTTGGCTGGACTTGCATGTTTAATTTGTCTTAAACGTTCTGTTTAAGAAACATTATGCAAAGACATCAATACAACAACTGTGATCTACATCTGTTTATAGTTTATCTTCATCTCAATTAAAGCTTGGAAATAATTATGCTTATCAATTTATTCATAAAACTATTTAGGTAATTATTTTTGAATGAATATTCCACAGACATTATTCTCATAGTTTGTAAGCTTCAATCAAAATAAGCATAACTTCTACATTCACTTGTGCTAAGCAAACAGTTTACAGACAAGCAAAAAGGAACAAAGCAACAAAGACTGGAATACAAGCCATGTACCTATTTAACCCCAGTTCATAAAAATATTATCAGTTCATGTCTAATCTGGTTTAAAAACAGATTCCAAACTGGTACATTTTTAAATGTTTTTAATGAACGCAGATTCATGCATAATCCAGATTAATATAAGAACCTTGATCATCCTATGTTTAATCCGGATTAATACTTGAACTCAGACAGGTCTGCCATTAATCTGGATTAATACCGGAACCCATAGCAGTCTGTCATTAATCCGGATTAATACCTGAACCCATACCGGTCTGCTGTTAATCCG
>NC_063365.1:10319755-10320070 GCF_021869965.1 Rhincodon typus
GTTAATCCCGGATTAATACCTGACCCCAGGCCGGTCCGGGTTAATCCAGTCTATTCTCTAATCCGGGATCTGGTGTATAACTCGGTCGGTTGCACATTGTCCTGTGGCCCAGAGCCGGCCTTTCCAGGCTGCCCCTTCTCCCCCTGCGCATTGGCACCGTCCGGTACCTCACAGACCGAGGCCGAACCCGACTGTCCACCGTGCTCACCCGAGACAGACTCCAATTCCCGGTCCAACCCGGTCCATAGATTTACACAACCCAGGCCCCACGTTACATATACACAGGAGGACCTCCCAACACAGCGACACCCACAC